>NW_017257741.1:9107-13837 GCF_001594055.1 Mycetomoellerius zeteki
TCCATTTTATCCACATATTTTTTTGAAGCAATTGTGTTTTCTTTACACCTATTGATTCATCTCATTATTATTTTGTTTATAAAAGTATTAAAATACAATTATAAAAAAATTAATAATTTACAGTATTATTTGATATCTCTACCTTAATACTTTTATATGCAAGATAATTAGAGGATCATATTGTATAAAAAAATTATACAATTCCATTTAAAGAGTGAAGATGACCTTTATATCTTTTTGGCGCCTCCATCTAAACAAAAAGCATGACCAAAGTACATATCCCTTGATCTGAAACATTTTTTCGTATCATCAAAAATAAGCAAGATATTTCAAATGCTCGAGTTAGGTGGGACACTAGGGCGGTTCACAAAATTCAAAATATTTTTTTCAGTAAAAAAATATGCAGAGGTCGCGCAAGTCGCATTTGTGATGAAAATTAATGTTTCTCAGTTGTATATTTTTTTCTAAAACAAATTTAAACTTTTTACAAGTTTCAACAATGTAAAATTGTCTTAGGAAATTATTATTGTTTTAAAATTGTTTCCAAATTTAAATGCATAACTTTTTTTACATATTTCTTTGATACCTAGCAAGTATATGTTTGATTGCTTACTCGGAGAAGACATTATTTACTGTGTACATAAAACCTATAAAATTTTACCAAATTAAAAAGAAAACCCAAGTGATATTATCTTTAAAAATCCTAGTGATACTGTCCTTATTATTTAATTTTAATATGTATCATTTATATGAAAAAACCTAAGTGGTGAAAAGATATAAAAAAATAAGATATAGAAAAATGTTAAAGGAAGAAATTGCATCGTTGCAAACGGGACAATTATCAAAATTGCCATTTTTTTTAAATGTTATTTAGCAAACAAATATATTTACATACTATTCAATACAAATCGAACGTTTCGGTTCCATTCGAGCCTTTTTCAGCGATGTTGAAGTCATTCTAACTATATAGCAATTGTTTAAACAGTCATACGATTGATCATGGAGTGCGAATGGTAAAACTATTGCAATGATTGCCAGAAAAAACTATGTAAATAGATAGTCAAAAACATATAAACTCATTTGTATTGTGTCGAAATCACATATTAATTAAAACTTGTTAAGAATATTTGTATGATGCAAAAATTCAGTGTCGGATTTTGCATTTGAACCGTTATCTTGCGTCTTGATACAGAGCATTTCTGAAATTAGCCCTCTTCTTTCTTTGTCTAAAATTGTGATATTATTAAATTCGTGATTAAATTGGATTCTATGTTCTGAGATGACTGACAAATTGCCTGTTTTTTTGTTAATGTCATTTCGGTGTTCTTTTAACCGAGTTTTTAACTTTCTGTCTGTCTGTTCGACATATGAAGCGTTGCAATCTTTGCAACAGATCTTATAAACAACGTTTTTTATTTGAATTATGTGCAAGCACGTCTTTTTCAGCTTTCACAAATCTATTAAGTTTATTAAGACTAAAAAACGCTATTTTAACATTAAGATCTTTAGTAATTTTCTTGAATTTTTCATAAATTACAGGCAGAAAGGGAATTGTAAACCAGGAAATTTTCTCTTTGTCATTAGTCATATGATTTGATTTTTCAGATTGTTTAAGAGTTTTTCGTTTAAATAATGATTTCAATCTAAGATTGATGGTATCAAAGATATATATAATAAATTTAACTGGATAATCATTGTCTAAAAAGGTTCTGATAATACGTTTTAAATTCTCTTTGTCATACTTGGGATGAGATAACAAAAAAACCCTGTCGGCACAATTCATAATTACAGCTCTTTTTTGTGACAGGATGTAGAGACAAGAAGCTCAGATACCTGCCTGGAAAGGTTGGTTTGTGAAAAATATCAAACTCTAATTTACTATTTGCATTAATTATAGTGACATCGAGAAAGTTCAATCTTTCGCCTCCATACTCCAAGGTGAACTGTAATCTCGGATGTAATGAATTAAATAAATTCAAGAAATCTTCAATTAAATGATTGGGAATGGCAGTCACGATATCATCCACATATCTAAAGTAAAAAGGTAACGTAGTATCAAACTTCTCTAGGGCTTCCGTCTCTAGGTCTTTCATCACAAGGTCAGGAATGATAGGAGACAATGGAGCCCATGGGCGATCTCTATGTCGACTCTAAAATTTATTTTAAAGCTTCTAAAAATTCTTTCTTAGAAATATTACAGAAGCGGGAAATGAAATGCCACTTTTTCGCCACATTCTTTAAAGCTAGATCCAATGGTATATTATTTAAAGTATTTTTGAAGTTTAAAAAAAATGCAATTTCATCAACATCCGTTATTTATCGGCCAATTAAGGCTATGTTCCGTTATTCACTGCAAGTAGCGTTTTGTTTTAATATTCGGTGAACAATAAAGATGAAATGCTATTTGCAGTGCTCGCAGTGATTACAAAAGTTATATTTGTGAAAACAATCAAAATATATTTATATTTCAAAATTTAATTTATTATCCATGTTACACTTTTTCCTTACGATTAATAAGCTAGAAAATAAGACAGATTTAAAGTCTTTCTGTTGGCAGTTCTCGTGACAAAGTTAGGCTGTGTTCCGATATTACTGCCAGTACTGAAAATCTATAGTATACGTTACGTGCATTATAGATTTTCAGTACTGGCAGTAATATCGGAACCCAACTTTAATCGGCGTTGGTGAAACTGGCCTAGTGTTCTTTATTCTTTAAAATTAAAAAAAAATTCTGTCAATCCTGTAAATACATCATTTTATATTTTGGTATTGTCTGAACTGATGCACACTTTGCAATAAGTTTAAATGAAACAATAAATTTGTAACAACCTAACTTTCTCAGCGCGGACGTAGCTCGTCGGAGCCTCTCGGCGCGGGGCTTGAAAGAGGTTCGAGCAGGAGAGGTGAGATGCAGTTACGGGGGCGGTTGATTACAATGAGAACAGGCGCAGTGAAAATTAATAAAAATCTTTATTGTGACACTAAAATGAACTATTTACAAATGACATAACAATTAATTATATATAACAGAAAACATGCGTACGCTAATCGATCAAGAACGCTGTCTTGGATTCGTATATACAAGGTTGTGTGTGTGTATCACGCGACGGGTCGCTCCAGATTCGTCGGTCGTGGGACGCGGAAGCGCGCCAGCCAATCCGATTGTCTCGCGGCGCGGTCGCGGTACGCGGCGCGGCGATTTGCGAAATATCGCTTCCCCGATGCAATGGAGAAGCGCGACGTAATCGAGGGCCGTCGACCCCAAGAACGCTTGGGAGGGTGGAGAACACTCCACCCTTAGCTCGTGTCGAGGCCCGCGGTTATGATGATCGGTAATAACGGTGAGTGGAGCCGGGAGCGGGCCGTGGTGTCGTTGTCGGGAACGCCCGACGGTGACCGAGAACGATCCCTCGACCACCTTTTCTCACGATCGCGTTTGGCCGGAGTGGAATCGGGTGGAGGAGCGGGTAGCGGATCGTTACCGAGAACACTCGGCAGTGACTGAGAACAATCCCTCAACCACTTTGGTTTACAATGCTCTGGTGAGTCGGCTTTCGCGGCGCTGTCGAGAACGCTCGACGGTGACCGGGAACTGTCTCCCGACCGCTCTTGTGCTTTGAAAATGCCAGGAACAATCTCGGATCGGTATCGGAGCAAGGCTCGGAGAGACAAAAAAGAAGACGAGTCTGTTACTTGCCTCGTCTTTTATACTAGCTGCCGTTCCCGTTCGTATTGTTCCGGAGTAAATCGGTACTTTCCGCTAGTGAACAATACGAGCGGGGGTTAACGTGCTTCGGCCCGGTTCGCGTATGTTCGTCAGTCTTCGGCGGAGCGGCGGTTTCCCGTGGATTGCCTCGCGGCGTTTCGCGGGTCACGAATCGCCGGTGGTACCTGTGAATTATCTTTGGCTTGTTTAAAATAATGTGGGCGCACCGCGCCCTCCTCGCTGCTGCCCCTACTGGCGGGGTGCAGCGGCATCCGACGGAAGACCGGTCGGGAATGATGCATTGCGGGTGCATCGTTACAAATGTATTTTTATTTCATTTTTGTTTGTTTTAGTTCAACTTATTGAAGTGAAACGAACAACATTATAATGTGTTCAAAGAATGCAGGAATAAAAAAGAAAACAGATTTTATATATAAATCCTATTTTTAGGAGAATTAATAATGGACATTGAGTATCATTTGAACTAATTATCCAAAAATTCAAATAAAATACGATTGAGAATTATTGAACGCATTTAAAGGTTTCTTTTAATAAATTTAAAGATTGTGGGAATAGAATCTGAATGTATTTAATACGCTATAAAATGTCTTACAATTTTATTACTTACTGTACTTTATATGATATTTTATGTATAGTATTATAGTATAGGAAGTACCATACTTTAAATATAATACTTACTATACTTTATAATGCTTTATTACTATACTTATTATAATAGTACTTACTATACTTTAGAGTTTTTTATATTATCAACACTTACAAAGAAATATATTTATAGCTTACTACAACTCTTTATAATAAAGTAATAAAAGCATAAATAGCTAGGAACTGTTATAAAATAAACTATGAATTAAAGTGAAACTTAAATGACTTTTAAATTTTTACGTTGATTTCATATCCAATATCTCTATTGGTATCTACTTCCAATATCTCTTAGGCAAAGACCCTAAAAATATAATCTGCGACGCTCTTTTCCCCTTAATTCTGCATCTTTTCATGATGA
>NW_017257741.1:13878-17877 GCF_001594055.1 Mycetomoellerius zeteki
AACTGATGTTCCGACAATCACAAAGTACTTCATGGCAATTTCATACACCATTGGATTAACATCCTTCAATTTTTGCCAAATTTTGAATGGATCCTCACTTCTGCTAACGACATTAGCATTAAGAAATTGTCGAAGTTCGACTGGTATGCCACCCAGCTCGTTAGAATTTAATGATGAAGAAGCTATTAATTCATCGTGAATGTTCCAAAAATCTTCTTTTCTAGGAATATTTATATTCTTTTCGACATTATATTGCGTTATTCGAATATTTTTCATTAACTGGGAGATTTTGGTTATTGCTGTAGAAACCGTTAATGAACTGCTAAAGTGCAGCTTCTTAAAGCGTGGATCCAACAAAGTAGATATAGAAAGAAAACTGTTTGTTTCAATGTTTGAGTCCTTCCTCGAAATCTATTTTGGAGTTGTAGTAAAACATTTTTATGAAAGCGTTCTGAAATCTCATCAGTAATGTCGAGTTTTTCCAAAGTTTTTATCAGACAATTAATGATAGGGATGATCTTACTACAGGTGACATACAACTCGCCCGATATCTCCGTAGTAACGCGTTCAACTAGACGCAAAATAGCACATATCGGTTATTCCACGTCAAATCGGGCACCAAAAAAAATCAACATTTTAAATTTTTTTGAAAATTTTTACATACCTTCTACATATAAAAAAATGAGACACGTATTTGGGGAAAAAAATTAAAAAAATGTTTTCACGAAGTTATGCTTACCTTTAAGTTTCAAGAATTGACGAAAAACGTGGCTCGTTTGTATATTCAAATGATTGTACCGCCGAAATGGTAAGTCATACGGAGAAAAAAATGTAAGAGATCAGTTTTCAAGATTATAAATTGTTCTATTTTTTGGTTATTTTTAAATATTCATTTGTTTTGAATAAATACTTTTTTTTTATTGTTTATAATTTTTAAATGCATTTTTTGTCATCAACTCACCAACTTACAGTTTCAAAAAATAATTAATCATATTCGTTCTTTAATTTTGAAGTAATTCTGAAAATTTCAAAATGGAACTCGAATGGCTTAAATAGATAATAAATTCTTTAATATCAACCGTGCGGCGCGGTGGAGTTCCAACGCACGGGCTGGAGCGGCGATCACGACGACGGCAGATGTTTTGTGTATCGTTGAAACTTTATTTACAAAGGATTTTTGGGGTCATCAACCAACTTACAGTTTCTGATAAAAAATTCATCATATTTGCTCTTCAATTTTAAAACTCGAATGGATTGTATATTTTAAAAATTCTTTAAGATACCGCGTGGCATACTAACGCGCGGCACAAGACATCGTCATCGCGCTTACGCAAAGCAGGTATTATAGAAATAGCACAAAGAAAGTAAAGTGAAAGAAGCATAACACAAATATAAATTATTAACATACATGTATTTTTATGTTTTTAATATATTTACAATAGTCGACGTAGAAGCTGATGATGTTATTTTTATTTCTATTTTTCCGTGTTTTCTTGGAATGAATGAATGATGTTTTAAAGTACCAGGAATCATCTTTGCTTTTCGAAAACGATCTTCCAGTTCAAGCATTTCAGTTTTGTATTCTTGAATAGAAAAAAATTTTATATTAATATTTACGATGTTTTTGTTAACCCACAAGAAAAATTTTTCAGGTGTATTTATTGGATCGTTCACATTCTGCAAACTGGCCTTTGTTGCTAATCTTTTAATAACTCCTCCTAGACCGTCGCAAGGTCCTTTCCCATGCGATGTAGCGAAAAAGTGCCATTCTGCCATTACATTAAAATCACGTTTATGATAATAAAGATTTACAAAATTTTTTTTATTTTTATATTGCGCACCCGATCCGTCCGAAAAATAAAAAATTTTGTTCAAGTTATCGAATTTTTCATTTAAGAAAGCAATGAAGCCACGTTGAAATAAATGAACGGCTATTGTATCGTGTTTTAAGCAGTCTGAGATTGCGACGAAATTAACAAAGTGTTTTTTTCCGTTTTCTTTGTAATAGATTGCGAACGGGTGGATAGTGACTTGATCATTGTTCCAATGAATGCCTTGAATTGCATCTTGAAGTACAAATGCATAATTTTCCGAAAAATCGCAAATGACTATACATTCTCCGGGTTGCAATTCGTTTTCTTTCTGGATTAAAAAGTTGCTTTGTTGTTTTGCAATGTATGAATGTGTCAATAAACGTTTTAGTTTCTCTGAAAACTTTTCTAAAAACTCTTCGGTATTTGATTGTATAGTTTCCAGTGAAGTTCGATCAACTGTAACCCACTGTCGATATAAAATTTTATCTACCATTTTTTCATTAAATATCTCTTTCAATTTTTCAATGAAATCATCGCAACCTGGACACTTCTCGCATTTCCGAAGAAAACACCGAACTGTTGGTGGTTTACAAATTATTTGTGCAAGACAATCATTGTAAGTCTTTAATTGTATAGAATTACTTGTTAACTTCGTTAGTTGTGCACCATCGATCATTAATTTCACATTTTGATGTATACAACACACACAAACAGAGTGAGTTCCACTAGCACCAGCTAATATACACCACTTGGGTCTTAAAGAAGCAAACTTTGAAAATTGTACTTTCAAGTGCGGATTTATCTCTTTGAACCGAAGAAAAGCTTCTTTCAAATTGCATAAAACTAGCCTTTTTTGTTCTTTGACTTTTTCATCGCCTCTTTTAATTGTGAAACAGTCCTTTTTTCCTGGCATTTCACGACTTATTTCCTGGGATTCATAAAATTTTATGACTTCTGCTACAACGTTTTCGTCAAGATTTTTGCCTGATTTAGGATTTGGGGATGAAAGAATTCCTTTGTCTTCAGCTAATTGTTTTGCCACTTGAATTATGTGATTAGTTGCATCAAAATTTTCCTGAATTTTTCGATAAGACCAGTGTGCAAAAATTGTCAAGATTTTTAATCGAAACTGTTTATCTGTAGAATTTTTATATTCCTTCTTCAGTTTGTCTATAATAGAAATTTCGTTTTCTTCTTCGAGATTTTCTTCCATATCGTCATTTTCAATGTGAAATATTTCCTTGTCTATTGCATTAATAATTTTTTGTCGCTTTATTCCGGAGTATTTCTTTTGTAATAATTTTTGTTTGATAATTGGTGACCCTTTTAAATACACCAAACTTTCATTTAATTTTGCAAGTTTTTCAGTACCAGATGATACAGAATAGTCACTATCCGTAATACGACTTATGGAAGGTTCACATATTATATTTTCCGATATTACTGATTCACTACTTTCTACGTCAGGATCAGGAATTTTACCAACTTTTTGACGACAAGCGTCACAAATCTTTAGTACTTTTCCTGGTGATATTGTCAACTTCAATTTCCGTTGTTGTTTGAATGTGACCTTGCGTAAATTTTTCATTCGCTTTTTTCCATGATTATATATCTTGAAAGGATTAAAACATGAATCGTAACGTGGCGCCATTCTTGTCTTCTATAACGTATAAAATAATGCGCATTTTAGACATTTATGTATTTATTGTTTAAGTTGCTTTACTTTTTCTGAGCTTTTTCGAAAGTTAATTAATTAATTAATTAACAACTTGTTTGGTAAACCTTCGGATGAACTGCATATTCGAAATCATACGAACGACCACGTGTTTTTGATGTATTTTTGGCTCCTGAAAACGAATATGGCAGCAGAAATTGGCGCTCGGCCGTATCTTGGCCGCAATCTTGAAAAAACAGCTGAAAAACGACATTTTTTTAAGTTTATTGCATTTATTTCGAAATATACGAATCGTACAAAAAAATGTTTCAAACAAAAATTGTAGAGCATGAAATTCTCTATAAAAAAGATTCTACACATTTTTGTCCTAATCACAAAAGGAAGCCCGTAAAACAGCGATGAAAGTGACTAGTTACACGTTTGTGCGGCCTTTACTTACACGTTTATGCTCTGTGATCACATGTGCATGCGTTGTACGTACTTTTCGGTAAGAGTGCACGAAATTTAAAG
>NW_017257741.1:18484-18764 GCF_001594055.1 Mycetomoellerius zeteki
GAAACATTTTCGAAATTGCGGCCAAGATACGGCCGAGCGCCAATTTCTGCTGTCATATTTGTTTTCAGGAGCCAAAAATACATCAAAAACACGTGGTCGTTTGTTTCGTTTCGAATATGCAGCTCATCCGAAGGTTTACCACTTGTTTAAACAATGTTTAAATGTACTTACTTTTTCTTAGACACTTTGAACACTTTCAAAGTATTTTTTTGCGAATCGAAAAACTATTTTGCACCTTCAACTGATAAAACTAATACTGACGATGAGAGACTCAAAAAGA
>NW_017257742.1:0-39108 GCF_001594055.1 Mycetomoellerius zeteki
GCACGTAATCTATAAAGTGAAAAGAAATTTTTTCATATTTTCAGCTGGTAGTTTTCTACATGTAAAAATTATCAAACTCACATAAATTCAAAAAATGTAATAAGTTTTTGGAAATAGAATTTTCAGGCCCATTAAAATCCTTTTTTAAACTTAAATTTTGTTCAATTTTTAATGAAGTTTACGATTGCTCTTAGTTGCAATACAGAAAAACCGGCATTTTTTTGCATCAACCTATTTCATTAACACGTTAGGTTACAAAAACTTACACTATCATCAAACGCCGCTTCTAAATCGTTCAATATGGTACATTCTTCATCGGTATATGTATGAGTAATAGATATCGGTGATTGTGCCGACATCACATTGCATATATCAAACATATTTGTGTATTCGCAAATAGCAAATTCCTTAATTTTCATCCCAAACAGCTGACCCCGTATATAGACAAGTTGATCTCCGCTAGATTTGACAATGCTCGTATATTCTATGACGGCGATATCTGATATTTTTTTTACATTAGGTATATTTACCTGAAATCGCAAAATTTTTTAGTTTATTGTGTTTTATTTGTTCCTTTTATCATGGAAATTACAAACAACGACAATTAAATAATTCACCATAAAAGGAGATAAAATTTCGTCAGTAAAGAATGTACTCAATTGGTTATAATAGTTAGCACCCCAGGCATAGACCTTTCCTTTATCAGTGAGGACAAGTGTATGGAAGTGTCCACAAACAACCTTAACTAAAATATCGAAATTAGAGAAATTTGATTACTTAATAGTGTCACATTCATAAATTCTAAATTTACTTATATATTTTCACTTCTTTACACTAATATAAGAGTTTTAAAGAGAAATGTATTACCAACTGTTTTGCCTGATAATTCGATCACTTTATATGGATCTGTCATAAAATCGTTTTCATATTCATCAGATTTTTTAAACCAATCATATTTATTAGACAAACCCCATTCATAAGTTTTAAAATTTAATCTTAAATTAAATATATTTAAATAATTTCAATATAAATAATTATTATTATATTTATTGTAATATTTTATTCATAAATTTACCTTTCCATCATCAGTTAAAATCAGAGAGTTAATGGGATGAAATACGGTTTTTACAATGCGTATGTTGGTCCAGTCGTTTCCATCAGGCCAATAACGGACATCAAATAATTTGCCTAATTCTTCGAACACCGTTAAGTTGCTTCTCCAATAATATTTCTTTTAAAGGTAGTTAAAGATTATCATAGGTTTTATTTATTGTATATTATACATTATATATATTATGCTTATTTCATACTATGATTAATTCGGTTCACAAAATGTTAAAAAATAAAATAATATAATGTAAAAGTAAAGCAAAGAGCAGCGCTTATTCCTATTCTTCATCTTTGATATTGACTAGTGAACGATATCGACAACTATTGGTAGCCGCGTATATATACAATTTCGAGTAATATCTCAGAATCCCGATTCTGTAACTCTTAACGATAATGTCGGGTATCGTTATTTTGTTGTTGCGCAGATATTTGATCTATTTTTTTGTTCCTGCACTAGACGGTATTAGAACTCTCTTTTTCGCTTTCGACAAATATGAAACATATACCTTTCTCACTTTAAGTGTACTAGTTCAGCCACAGAAAACAAACCTATTATAATACAGGATGAAAATGTTGTGCAACGACAATGTAACGGTACCAAACTATCGTTAAAAGTTACAGAATTTGGATACTGAGGTACTACTCTCTATAAGGATCTATTCTCTGTAATTTATTATAACTGTAGCGACATAGAGTATGTAAAAAATATTATAATCTATAATATATTGTAAATTTTTATAAAGGCAAAATTTATGTTGTCATTTTAAAAAGATCTATTATTTTTATTTTTATATGTTTTATTTATAACTAAATAAAAACAATTTTTATTATTTCTCTACCTATAATTCAATTCCTAAATCTTGAAAAATATTTAAATTAATAATATTTAAAATATTTTGAATAATCATTAGTAATTTTTTACAAACATCAAATATTCTTTTATGATAATATAAATTTTTATATACTATACCTCTCCATCTTCAGTCATCAAAAAAATTATAAATGAACTAGAACACTCTAGCCAAAAGTTGCAAACGAGAAACTTTAGCTTTTTACTGAACATAAAATTTATTTCTGACGGTGCCCTATAACAGTCTATGATTCCCTCGAAATTCTTGTATTTAAAACACGACTTTAGAGCAAGCCTTAAACAAAAATAATTGTAATGTTATAAAGTATATACTGTCATAAAAAAATAGTTAATGAATGAAATAGTTTATAGCTGTTGTCTTCGCGGGAAAAACAGGTAAAGATTATTATTTGAATGTCTCTTTATCTAAAATGTTGCAAATTTATAAAAACTGCATATGTCATTCGGGAATAATTACAACTGATTGTAAGAAAGACTGTGTGTTCTATATTTAACAATTTACTTTTCTCATCTGCGACGTAATATTAAAATCCTATTATTTTACAGATATCACATATAAACTATATTATATATATAATTATGTATATAATATATGTATACATATATAATAATGAATAATATTATTATCATAATAATTATAATAATTATTATAATTTGTGAAATTTGTTAAACGGTAAATCGGATTCTGAATGCATGATTAACATCTATTTCTGACGGACCATGCATCATTATTCCGAAATTGCTAAGTAGTCGTGTATTTCTACAAAAATTACAAGAACAGTAAAACTATAAACTTACGCATATTTGTATGCAGATAAATTATCTTCTGTTTCCGTGGCTGTAATGTCTGTCATGATAATTTAAATGTGATACTATTGAACTGTAATACTGTGTATTATGTTATGTCGTAATGCACGAAATATTAACGCTTGGAAATGAAAGAAACAAGTTAAATGATCGAATGACCTTTTCCTTATGTTTAGAACCAATAAGAGGACAATCTTATAGCTATATACAGTTATAACTGCTGAAACATAATAAGAGTACAGTAGTATGAGTGATTTTACACACACGCACGCATACACGCATACACGCATACGCACATGCGCATACACAGTGTCGTAGAATGAGAGACTATGGCTTTCCTTTTAAAGTCTATCGCCATGATACTAGAAATCGGTCCGAGATCTCGAACAGAGACGGAATTAACCAATCACATTTGAATAATTCGATAACATAACTAATGTGCAATTTGACAGTTCCTTTATCATCCGAGATCTCGAACTGATTTCTAATACCGTGCAGCATCGTGGACATAAGGTTTCAGAAACACATACATTATTCTATCTTTCCTGATATTCAATAAATAATAAAAATGAAACGACATTTGTATTAACTTTATGTCTCCTACTTAAGGAGAACAAGAAAATCAAAATAATCAATTTGAAATTATATTGATAAATTTATGTCATTTTTAAACCAATGAGAAATGACAATGGAACCGACATCGCATCGATGATTCCCTTGTTACTTTTCAGTGGGAATAAACTACGAATACGAATGTTTAAAAACGATTTTAGTTAAACATGACAACGTACTAAACGCGGGTAATTTAATTCTGAATGATTAATTCGTCCATGCATCCGAGCATGCATCATTATTCTAAAATTATTTAATCGCGATCTATTTCTATAATATAATTAAGAGAAAAGAAAAACTTACTGATGTTTGTAAAAAGATAAAATTTTCCCTCACATTGAGCATTTTATAATCAGACTCACTACTCTTACGTAAGCTTTCTATCTCACTAAATATTCTGTCGTCAGATTTACTTGTAATTCATACTTGTGTCATCCTATATCTGCAGAGAATGTGATACAATGACAAAAAGATATCTGATAACAGTACTATGTAACTGTTTCCTTTTTTCCAAACGACTTCAGCTTTAAACGAGGTCCGGTGCGTAATTCAGGCGACACCTGTACGTGTATCGTGTAGAATCTCAATTCTTCTTTTAAAGTTCTAAGAATCTCGTGTAATCCTATATAAAGAAAGAAGCCAAAGCCCTAGACTTCGAATTCCTACCATCGGTTCCTTGACATTGGGCGAGTTCGAGACGGCAAAGTGGCTAGGCATGATTACCGAATATGATTGGTTGGATCTATAAGTAACAACCAATCATATTCATTTGCTCGGCGAGCAGGTTAGCCGCTTTGTCAACTTGAACGCGCCCATTGGCTGCGTTCAGCAGAGAAAGCAGCTTTGCAACTGTTGTCTAATTCTTGAATATGATTGGTTTACACATTTAAATTCAATGAGAAACTAAGGACAAGATCCAATCATATTAACAAATTTTAAAATAGTTGCAAAGCTGCTTTCTCTGCTGAGCGCAACCATTGTCATATTTTTTTATTCAATTCCTTTTTACTACCCAGCCAGATATCATTAGTATCCGGCAATATATATATGTATGTATTGATTGATATAAAAATATTCATTGAATAATAATATATATATTGTTTGATGCAGAATTTTATTCTTTTCAGCTGAACTACTTGCATAGTTCATCTTTCCTCTTTTTTTCATGTTGGGGAGATAAAAAAAGATATAATACTGTGCAAGAAATTCAGTTAAGACTGCATTCGGGGAGCGCGAAATCAACAGCATCAGCGCATTGTGCCAATCTATCTTTATCATTCATTAGACGTAGGAAAATATCTATAATACAAGGAAAAAATATCTATAATAATTTTGTTCTACGTCTAATGAATGATTCTTTTTCTTTTTTTTATCTCCCCAACGTGAAATAATTTCTGAAATTGTTTCGGATATCTGGAAAATTTGATATCCGACAGATAATTTCTCTATCAAATATTCGACCGGATATCAAATACGGTGTATAACAAAATAAAAAACATATTGACAAGTTATTATTAGACACACAATGGATATATTTTTTATCTTGTCCAACTGTTGTTTTTCTTGTAAAATGTATGTTATCGATGGAAAAAAAATATATAGCTACAATAAAAGCTGTAAATGAAGTAATAATAGTCTATCTTATAAAATAGAAACAAATTTGTATTTAATTAAGAAAAAAATAATTCTATAAATTACATATTTTATTTATATATAAATATCAATTATATTAAATAAAATATTAATTATTATGCACATCATCTCTTGCCAATATATTTTCATAATAATTTTGACGAATAGATCTATAATAGCAAAAGAACAGTGTAAGATGAAAAATATTTAAATATAAATATAACTGTAATGCAATATTTAACATTAGGTGATACGTTTGGATAACATATTTAGAAGATATAGTTTATTTCACGACATAGATACAACATCGTGTAATATGTAGCAGTTCCTTCTAAATTTAAACGTTTTGTCGCAACAGTTAATTTGCGGGATGTTCCAAGTTAGCTTTATATGTACTGCACTGTCGAGCAGTAACGTCGAGAACTCAATGTTGAAAGAAAAATAAATACGTAACTCTAACTATACATATATATGTTGTGAGTAGGATGTAAATTCATTGATCAACAATGAGTCAAAAATATATTTATGAAAATCTTAAAAATAATATCTCATCTTTTTATATTCTTATTGCGCTAGTGACGGGCAGCTAACAGTTCGACATTATGCAAGTACTATTTGTACATTTTTGTGTAACGAACTAGAAGTGTAGTGTATGATATACAGCGCTCGATAATTATATATACACATATTTCAATCAATGCTCGCGAACAAACGAATTTTCAGAATATCAAATGATATTAAACATAACTTATTTGTACCAATAAAAGCTCGATATACATACTTAAATGTTAATTTAACCAGACATTTTTTGTCCCGAAGTTATTTATATATTATATTTTTAAAGTAAAAAACTTTTATATATAAAAATTAGAGAATTCTTCATAACTATTGCCTCGAAATAAAAACTTATTGAAACATATGAAAAATATAATCAGCACTTTGATACAAATTACAATTACGAATTACAATTTTATGCACAGATAATTAACGAGAGCCTTCGTATCTCCCGTATCGTTGCACTTTGTTTCAATTTAGCCTCTTGGTAAGATATTAAATAAATGAGATTTCTATGTGATCGTTAAACAAGTGCCATTAGCGGTATTATTCTGTTGCTTTTCAACAAGAGCTATTTTGGTATACTAGTAGACATCATATACTTCGGAACGATTTCAAACAAGCGATTTGTAGAATAATTTTTATGTATACATATATATTTTTTTTACGGTATTACTCTAATTTGAGTAAATCGTAACGTATGCGCACATTGTACTTTCGAAATTTTACCATTCTCATTTTCATGCATGCATTAATCGCTACTTACTAAGCCAATCTTAAACGTAGAGTAGCGAATGCTTATCAGCATTCGAATGAAAATCGTTAAACGCTCCACAATTCTTAGGTGCGTGTTAACTACGTTAAAAAAAATTATAGCATACGCTATCGCACAAAAGTTTCTCTGCCTTACATGTATTCCTTACGCGTTTAAATCACGAATCGGCAATTTTATTCTGACACTTAAATGAACTCACACGAACACGAGTAAGAGTTTGCACAAGACATAATTTTACCAGAATTATCTGGTTCTAAAATCTTCGTAAGAACACGACGAACACTATATTATACGCCGAAAACAATTATGAGATTAATACTTGAACGACTTCCTCGAAAGTTAAATATACAAGTATAGAGAGAGAAAGAGAGAGATAGAGAGAGAAAGACAGATAGATAGAGTAAGAGAAAAAGAATTAAATCTAAATACTTTTTTGTGGTCACAAGCCTTAAATTTTAGCAAAATTTTTTTTAATGTTATGTGCAACTAACGCGCCGACTCAGGTCAATTTTTTTTTCCTATGAGTCGTTCGTACACCGTTGCAAAATTATGTTTTGAGGTAGACAGGTATATTCTCCAATAGCCTTTTATAGCTTCGAGTAACGCTAAACCGAAAGATAAATACTTTCACCGACGCAAAATACCGCATTACTTTTTAATCCTATGCCTTAGTAGACCACAAATACGATTCAGAATGTTTAATCTGTGAAACTCTTGTAATTTCTCTCAATCTGATTTATTTCTCGATCCGTGCTACGACTGAAAAATTATAATCAAGCGTCCCGCTAAACTTGGTTACATTAAAGAATTAAACGAACAAATATCGAAATAAAATTTGAGGCTGTTAGTCTTTAGCTTACAAAGTATTCGTTATGTCCAAAGCATCAAAAATGCACAAATAATATCATTATTTGCTAATGACGCTAATAAACGTTTCGTGAATTGTTTTGTTGCTGAATCCATGATAATTAAATATATGTGCCAAAATTGTGTTTTAGATTAGAGTATAGCATATCAAATATAAGATTTGCACGTCTCCAATTTAGTCATGTGTTTCTACAATATTTCATAAAAATGATTTTCTGCCTCATTATTTTTTAGCGCTTGAACTTGGTACATCTCACTACACTAGATTTCGCATATACCGATTCTAATTTCTTCAATACTATACATCAATGTACGTAATGCGAATTTAACATTACTATAAGATACCGTAACAATACCGTTTTCGTGTTTCATTGCCAACGAAGGATATCGCCTTTATCAGCAAATTGCACCGATAGGTATTACACATTATGAAGGTTACTTATAACTTTGTGCTTCAGGTACTACTTTTGTACCCATTTCTTACCTGAGCTCATTCAAGATACGAACAAAACATCCGAAAGAAAATAAAAGAATGTATCCTCCCTCCTCTATATTCTTAATGACATCTGCTAGTTGCCCGAATTATATACATTATTAAAATTCGCGTAGAGAAATAAATAATGATACTAATATACACAATTAAATTTTTCTGATACAATAATTCAATACACATGTATAAGATTCGTTTCTCGTCGAGCATGAATAAAATTATCATAACATAATTTATACAATACTGAGATAATTAATAATCGGCACCAGCTACTTTTCACACGATTAGCAACATCCACTTTATGTTATCTACTGCGGTGCTCTTTAAGAGATTAATCTCACAGTTTATACGAGGGGCGGATCCTTCTGTTCATCCATCTCTTCAACAGTTATGTAAAGACCCTCCTCTTCATACGTCGATTCATGCTTCGCCAATACCTTCAGCAATGGACGCAACTTCATCCACCATTGATACGTCGGAATGCGATGTCTAATAAATTTTATAAAGTATTATGTTATGCATAGACGAAATTAACACGATTCATTAGGAAGTTCAATAAGATACGCACTCAAAGTCAGTAACGTCGATAAGTTCCGTGAATGGCGTGTATCTATACTGGCGTCTGACAATACCAAGCATCACCGCACTGTCTGCTGCCGTAGTGAACGTTTTGCCATCGGGGCTAGTGCATTTTCTCAATTTGTCACTGAACCATTCCACCGCCTTAGAGCCCATTTTCGTTCCCAAGTTACGATCGAAAGGCGTCGGTGAGCCTCCTTGTTGCATGTGACCTAAAACAGAAAGATATAGTGACAATGAAAATTAATTGTATATTAAATGAAATGTCAGGAGGTCGCTTAAAAGAATAGCGAATGAAAAATGCGTACCGAGTATGTTTCTTCTACAACTGAATAAACCTTTTCCTTCCTCGCTGAAAAGTCTGAATGTAAATTCTGTATTGTAATTTTCATTAGCATTTTCGTTTCTGATGATAAGACCTCTTTCGACGCCTTCCGACATCTTTGCCGCCATCGCGATAACATCTTGATTCAAATCTTTGATATTAAATTTTTCCTCATAGATATACGCCGCGTCAGCACCACCCGCTAAACCAGCAACGGTTGCTAGATACCCACAGAAACCGCCCATCGTCTCGATGATGAACACGCGACGTTTAGTGCCTTGCGCCGATTGCCGAATGCGATCACAGATCTAACAAACAAGTTGATTAGTATACTATTAAACTTTAAATCTCCAAATTAAATCTACAACAAACATCACAGAGCTCACTTCTGTAATTTCATTTGAAGCCGTGTCACAACCCAATGAAAACTCGGTGCCTGGCACATTATTGCTAATAGTCGCAGGAATCATAGCGATAGGAATTTTAAACTCTTCGTACTTATCTCTCGCCTTGAAAAATGTGAGACCGGTCTGATAACCCTGGGAATAAAAATATATTTTTATATCGACATTGATCTCTTCTGGACGGATTCTGGATGTGCAAGATTCGGCAAATTCGTTACCTCGAATCCACCTATGATGAGCAACGCTTGTATTCCAAATTCTTTGAGCCTCTGAGCGATTTGGGGTAATTGATCTTCCGTGGGCGGTGCACGCTTTGTTCCCAATTTTGCGCCACCTTCTGAAACCCAGCCGGTAACAGATGGCCAGTCCATCAATTTCAGTCTACCAGCTATTAGGCCTAGCACTCCGTCACCGATACCATATACCTACAAGTCAATGGAATTGAATGTAACCTGTGTAACAAAAGTATGCAAGATGGCATTCAAAATTTTTCGATATGTATTATACCTTGTCGCCTCGATAGATACAATTCCTCACGAAAGAACGAACTGCCGCGTTCATTCCGCAGGACGGCGATCCTATATGCATGACTGCCAATGTATAGTTATCCTAAAAAACAATAAAATCGCATATTACTAGATGGAAAGCGACATGTCAATCATGCAACGTGCACGGGAAGCTGAAAGATCGCATTTTATGTATGAAATCGCACATTAAATAGCGCACAATGCTTCTGTTCCATCTGCCTGCGAGAGGATGATCGTGAAGTACGGTAAATGATACATATTTCTAACACAAGGTAATATATATTTCTAACACATTCTCTACTCGAAAGGGTTAACTCACTTGTCCACATAAAGTGTATTGCTAAAGGTGGAAAAATGTGCTATCGTTAAGGAGATTGCGCTCGGTACTATGTACAAAATCTAAGAAGAATATATGTTTATAGGTTTTAACTCATTTACCTTCGATAATGCGCGGCCATTAACTTCCTGAAGCAGTATCAAATAATATATGTAGTAATTTATGCATTACTCATTATTTTATATGTTAAAGACCCAAAATTCTCGCGATATACTTCTATCTATTTCTTCGACGATATTAATACCGTGCTATATTAATACCGTGTTACAGAACAGAGTTTTTCGGGTCGTCAGAATAAACTTATTAATAAATGTAAATAGAAAATGTGATTGTACCCTATTAGCACTATCTATCAGGTGTGGCGCTTTCAAACGAGTCAGCATTTTGTACGTTTCTAAGTTGCGTGCGAAGCCCCTGGAAGATAAATAAACGCATACATTTATTACTGTACTTAATATTTCAATGTATTGTGGTATAGTAACATGTTTTATTCACTCACTTTCCTCGAAGCTGAACAGCAAGGTCCCAATTTTTGTCAGCCATAGCCTGCGCTACGGCTTTCGTACGACGAACACATTCCATAAGTGGTAATCTCACAGCTTGATTACCGTCTAATGTGACAACGCAGGCTTCTGTATCGGGTGTTGCCTCCATTAAAGCCATCACAGCTTCAGCTCCCATCCGGCATCCCTATAATGCAAATGAGAAAAAGATTAAAACATTAATTAACTTATTAATTTTAAATTAATTTTTAAAAACTAATTAATTGCATGCGATTCCTACGTGTAAATTGTTTGATGAGAAGGCTTTAACTTGAATATTAAAAAATTATATGTACACTTATTAATCCTAAATTGCGCGATATCTTACCAAAACTCTATCGAAGGCTGAAGGATTACCACCTCTTTGTACATGACCCAGAACAGTGATTCTTGTATCCTGCTGCAACTTCTCTACGACAACTTTGTGCACTTTCTCAGCAGTGATCGGATCGCCGTTTCTGTCAACAGCTCCCTCGGCTACGATAATAATATTAAGCCGTTGACCAGTAAGTCTTTCCTGAAAAGAAAGTTGTATAATAACAAAAATCTCCCTTATGTCAAAGTTGAAATTTTGCTCAAACAGATTGAAAAGCAGACTGTAAAATAGAGAAGTAAAGAAAATTAAACAAAATAGCATAATAACGATGCAATAAATGATTACATAGATTAATAAAAAAAGATGTTAAATAGCATTAAAAATGTAGGTCTTTGAATTATATTAGCAGCATTTTATATTTTTTTATGTTAGAATAATGTTGCACACACATACGATATCATAGTATAAGCATGCACGTTTAAGTGAATGATATTTCTTTCTTATACAAAGAGAGAAAAGTGCCTTCAAAGCATATCGCAAATATTCATCATTCAAAGTAATCAAATCAGAATAAGCAATTAAAATAATTGTGATAAATTGCGATGTTAAAGAAATAAAATGTGAATTGCAGGAAACAATGTGTGTTGTTCATTTTGCAGGTTGATTCAATCAGAACAATTAAATATGCTTGTTTTAAAAAATTAAAAAAAAATATTATCGAACCTGCAACAACTTTTTGCACAGCTTGTTGGGCCAATCCTGCTCGGGTGGCCATTCTGGGATGAAAACATAATCAGCCTCGCAACATATAGCTGCCACCAGAGCCAGATAACTGTAATGGTATATCGTAAACCTAACTAAAATTCTATTTCAATGCGATATGTAAAAATATTATATAAAATAATGTTGCGCGTCATTAATCAATCATGATCACGTTTGATTATAAATTCATAAAGTTTTGTTTGATCGAAAAATGTAAGTAGAAACTAATCTGCGGTAAATTTTCGCATAAATAACGGGAATGTCAAGAAACCAGAAAATTTCACACGTACAAAATGTGATCTGGCTACAATTGATTATTTCAGATATATACCGCATTTGAAAATACAAAAAACAAAAGCGTTCGGACTTCCTCACATATCTTTAAATTTTGCTTACTCCGGGCATTAAATAATAATAATTTAAAGTAACGACTGGTTGAGAAACGTGCCTGTCGCAGACCTTGGCATAGCTCCTCGACCCAGTCACCACTTGTCGGAGACTCAGGAATAAAGCAATAGGTGGCTTCGGTAGACAAACTTGACGCTAATGTCAGGTACCTGAAAGGCTCTGTCATCTAATTATCTCCAGTACCATCGGACATATCATTATGTTTATACTGACTCTATATTAATTAATGTGCGACAATAAAATATAAGTATATTTTTCGTTTGCATTCCTCTTTACGTCACTATTTAGAGGTATATATACATTCAGGATGTTGTATGATCGAATATTAAATCAGAACACATTTAGCAACTCAAAAAACTGACATGTACATAAAAACTCATTCCTCACGTTTAGTCAAGTTAGTAAAAATTAGCAATGCAATCTTTAAAATTTGAGAAAGTCTATCAGACGTGCCTGCTCCAACTTTTTACATAATTTTTCAGGCCAGTCGACAGGAGGCGGACATTCTGGGAAGAAAACATAGTCTGCCTCCGCAGCTAAAGCGCCCACAATGGCCAGATACCTAATCGAAAATCGTTCGTTCATCTATGTTTCATTTCCAGAGTCAACATCGATTCGGCGCGATAATGATATAAACACGCTAAATATCGTGTTCTAAATTGTAATCAGCCACGGATGACTTCTTTATTTTTCGAAACTAATAATAATGTATGTCGTTTACCAATGTAAACCTTAAATTATTCTCGCGATATCAAAAATGATAATATATTCTGCACTTACCCGCAGTGACGACCCATGACTTCCATTATAAACGTTCTTTGATGCGAGTAAGCTGTGCTAACTATAGCATCGATACTCTCAATGATACGATGCAACGCGGAGTCAGTACCAATCGTCATATCTGTACCACAGAAATCGTTATCAATGGAACCTACTAGACCGACAATATGTAGCTGCTTGTATTTCTCGCTCTGTTCGGCAGTTATATCATCTAATGAAAAATAATGCATTAGTCTTTGAGCACGTACAATAGATCATCGGGATAAATAGTTTCCTAAACGTTTTCTATTTACTAGATTCGACGAGCTCTTTCAGAAGTGCGGACCATTCTTCCTTAAAGAGATTGGCGCCCGTGAGGGAGCCGTCCCCACCGATCACCACTAAATTAGTTATTCCCAGGTTAACCAAATTCTTAGCGGCTTTCCGACGACCGGGACGCTCCCTGAATTCTTTGCATCGGGCGGAACCGATTACTGTGCCACCCTGAAAAGATAAAAAGTATTAGATGTTAATAATATTACGAACGCAATATTTCCAATTTTGTAATGTGTACCCTGTGAATGATGCAAGATACGGATGACCATGTAGCTTCCTCGATATATTTCCCGCCATCCACCATGCCTTGATAACCTTCCCTGATAAAATACACCCTGCATCCAAGATAAATGCCCATCCTTACAACTGCTCGTACGGCGGCATTCATTCCTGAAAGACAAAATATCAAAAGTTAATCACGTTTACTTCAAGATACGCGCAATATTCAATTTATTCCGACATACCCTGAGAGTCTCCTCCACTGGTGAACACGGCGATGCCTTTGCCCTTGTGACTCCCAGGTTTGATAAACTTCTGAGCTGGCGCGTCTTCAGCCATGACTGTATCGCAGTATTCCTTATAACTCTGTAATACAAAAATTCGAAGTTAATATTTCTCAGAAGCTACGCTCGCGCCGTTTCTTTTTGTGCCCCTCATTTTGCGCCGAATGTGCCGATGATGTAACAATTTTTATATTTACTCAATAAACTAGACTGGGAAACAAGTAACAGTAAGATGACCTCAATGTTATAATTTCTAGAGCAATATAACTGTTACGTACAACTATATCATACATTTATATTATTGAGTAGGAAATTACAATATTGATGTAATATTTAACGATTATTAATATGCATTATTTTACAACAAATACAGAACAAGTACAAAGAGATCGACAAAGGCTGTATTCCAAAATTCACTGCCAGTGCTGAAAATATATAGTATACATAACGTAAACTGTAAATTTTCAGCACTGGCAGTGAATTTTGGAACACAGCTAAAGAGACAGAGTCATAACTTGTCGCGTAAACCGCGGGAAACGCAGACTCCTGGCGTATTCTTCCTCGGCCACGTCAAACCTTATCTCGAACGAAGAGCCAGTTGGTAATTGTTCAACCGATTCAAAGTTGCGCCCCCAGAACATCTGTGTCCAGAAGTAAATTTTCTAATATTTTCTAACATTTGCGCGTAAATTTCTATGTGAGAAAAGGAAAAGAGGAATTGCATGATTATTAACGGGCGCAAGCTTGCCTCTGGAAACAATAAAGAGAGCTTTAAATTTTGCATGCCGATCTTGCTCAATCTATCAGAATCGGTTTTCTTCAATACTTCAACGGCAATAGACTTTTGTGAGGAGCTCCCGGATATCACCGAAGATCCAATTCTAATAGAATCCGTCAAACTCTTCTTTGCATCTACATCTTGTACTTCTGCAGTGCTTTCTCGTGTATCCGGATCGCTATCACTTTTCGCGTAGCCTCCCGAATAAATTGCATTTGCACAACGACACTGAACGGCTTTCTGATTCTTAGACATTTTTTTCCGCGCGATAATTTTTATATTAATCCACGTTTTAACCTTATTTCAATCAATTCGAGATATGTACATATCGCTATTCTACAAGTTCATTCGTAATAAAAAAACGATGAAGTCCACTGCGGAATATTTTTGAGAATAAATCATAAAATTCGATCTTTTGAATTACTTGATGTATGTACTTTAATTTGTGCAACCTCAATTAATACAATCTTAGCCATAAATATAAGATATTCTCAGTTTATTGCATCATTTTGAAAAAGGCGGTAATAAATCAATGGAAATATATATATATATTAACAAAAAATATTAAAATTATTATATTATAAAAATAAATATTATTTTTCTCAAAAAAAGTTTTTCTTAATTTTTTTCATTACATACAGAACGTTACTTCAATTTGAGAGCGCTTTATTCTTAACAGTCAAGGCCGTATATATAAAAAGGTATATATATACATATATATATATATATATATAAAAGATAGAAATACATATAACAAAATAAAAACGCTTTTTGTTTGACTATGTTATTTCAATCCTTATAATAAAATAATACATAAAGGAAAAGAATATACATGAGTATAGTATTTTAATTAGCAAAGAATGTAAAAGGATTGATAGACTTAAAGAGTTCCATCACTGAACACTGAAAGAACCTCAGTGTGATGCACACCGAGGAAAAATCCGGATAGAAGCTGTCGGAACTGACGCGTTACGACATGCGAGTAACGCGTTTTAAAATTAAATAACACGTGTACGAAATCTGGCTGGGTTTCAAAGCGAGAGAAGGAGCAGCATCAAAACAATTCGCGAGCCGCGAAGTTATCACTGCTCGCCAGCCGGAGAGCTTTTTCCGTCTGGCTCGTTGCGTGACGAGACGTTTTAATTTATATGCTTGACAAGAGAACAAAATTCTCATAATTTTCTGTCTTGGCAAAGATAAAAAAGACAGTAAAAATCGCCATCGCAATGGTAAAAATTCAGTACACTAAAATAAAAATATTGTCCATTTGATTAAATTCGTCTTTATTTCTTTCAATGAAGAATGTACGTATTATTTAAGTAAAAAAAAATATATATATATGTTTTTTTGAATTAAATATATTATATTATATTATATTTAACTCGAATGTATATATATTTAGGTCAAATATATAATTATAACTATAATTATATCTTTATATTATATTTGATATAAATACATATATTTTCCAACGAAAAAAATAAAAGCGACTAAATTTAGTAAAAAAAAATGAATTAATTCAATCAAATGAACAATTTTTTCTCTCAGATGGAATTCGAATCAAAGTGAATCTCGAGGACATTGCTCCGATCTCGCGAGTTTCCTCCTGCGACGCACAATAACGATAAATAATGATGCGTGGAAAATGCAATTGTGTCATTGCGAGATATATGCTCGGCGCGTACGGATGCTGCGATGACAAGTAGATTTCTTGCAACTCTCTTATATACTTCTCTTACGTACTTCTACCAATGCAAATTAATTTTAATCTCGGTTCAACTGACTTTTTTCTTCTTTCACTCTAAAAATGAGAAAAAAATATAATAAATCTACAGCTCAACAAGTTTGCACTGTTTGTATTTAATCATCCGTTTACAATCATATTCTTACTGTCTCTGTCCAGCCCAAGTTTTTTTATTATTCTAGGCTTTCAAAAAGTGTGTGGAAAAATTCAAGGTTTCTCTTCAATATCTCTGTCACATCACCAAATACTTTTTACGTTACCAGGCTCCTCTTTTATTTTCTAAATTTAAGAATAAAATTTCGCTTATGCAAAAAAGAACCCAGACGAAGGATTGAAGTAAAATACGTCAATTACATTTTTTTGGTATATAGAAGTATAAATAATTTTTGGTACATAAAACTATAAATTTAAATGATATATGTATGGTATATAAAATTATAAATATAAATAGTATCCCACAGACAACACAAGATATTTATAAGATATTTACAAATTATTTGTAAATATTTATAAGATTTATTTTAAATATTTTGTAAATATTTTTGTGGTCTTAGATTGCACAGATTAAAAACATTTATTATAAATATTATGAAATATTTATTATAAATGTTATAGTAAATGCTATGAAAATACTTAATGAGACATTATAATCCAAGTAAAAAATACTCATTAGAAATATTTATTTATATTAATCATAAATATTACATAAAATATTTAGTCTACATTTTAATAATATTTCAAATAAAGCTTTATATAAAATATGTATTTAATATTTATACAACATTTAAAAAATGAATATTAATCAATATTTATCATAAATATTCTGTGCTGCCGGGGATATAGAACAATATTACCGAAGCACCGAATGTCGAGAATCGATCGTTGGAAGACAATTACGATTCGTCTAATAATTCTATGATTCCATATCTCTTACGCAATAACTGTTCATCGAATAGTATAGTATACATCGAAACTGCATCCATGCTATATTTACAAGCGTCACGTGAATCGTTAGCTGTCGTTCTCTCGTAAGCGAGTGATTGCGCCTGCCTAGTCAATGGGAGCTTAACCTAAAAGCAACCTCGGCTCACCTAAAAGAGGATCAAACAGCGAGTGAATGTCACTAGAATTTTCCGAAAAAATCCGTGAACTTGTCAGTTCGGTGGCTATATCGTTCGAATGCGACGTAGTTTTGGATTCCAAGCGAGTCGACGAGGCCGCGCACTTTGACCGATCAATTGACAGTCGCGTGCAGGTGTCAGGCGTCGAGACGAAGACGACGCACGGGCGTCGGTGTGCGCTGCACACTTGAAAGTTAGCAATTAATCGATGTTCGCGATCGTCGACGACGAACGATTCGACTCACCAGAGAAACACGATTGACAGTCGCGACGACGATGTCCCTCTGTTGCTGACACTCCTCTGACAGACATCCGTCACCACCGCGCTACGTTCGGCCAACTGAAGGTGACCTTTGGCTGGCCGCGCGGCACCCCCCACCACGCGTTCGAACGATTTCGTCACCCCCCACCACGGCGCTCGAACGATTTCGGACGAATCGCGCGCGACGCGGGAGATTCGAATACTGGAATAAACTGAAGTGCGCCGTTTAAAAAGACTTGCGAATGCATCTCGAAATATTTCGAAAATGAGTGGCGAACATTGATTTCTCCCATTTCTTGAGGGAAGATTTTATTTTGGTAAAATAAATTATTAATATGGCTCAATCAGAATAAATCAATAAATAAAAAAAGGGCTACGAGTCAGTTACAATATAAAGAATATTTAATATTCGTACAAACGTTTCGACGCCGATCGGATCATTTTCAATGTAAACACAAATAACATTACATAAGTTGTCGGAGTATTTTATTTTGGGTTTTATTTGTTAAGGAGCTTTTGATCGAAAATCGTAGAATGACCAGATGGATGAAGAATCCATAAATGTGCGCAGTGAGAAAAAAGTATTTGGTACTCGATTTGGTATTTGTGACTATAATTGCATGATAAAATAATTATGGTTCATTTTTATAGTTTTATTGATATCATGTGAGTAATAATAATTATGTTTCTAATTCTATACCATAAAATATATAATTATAATATTTAAAAATACGTACACAAAAAAAATACAGACACTGAAAATGATTATGACCTAAGTAACATATGAAAGTTCCTAGCAATATTGCAGCAGCGTTGCAACGTGGCTATAACTGCTGAAATGTTCCATACTATCTGAATCATAATTGTTTTTTATGCTAATTACAAGAAATATATCCAGACAACAAAAAGTATTTAAAATCAGGTCATAAGACATTTTTTGCGTCTAAAAGACAATTTAAAGACGTCTTATGTCACAATTTTAAACTTTGTGTTGTTTGGGTAATTATTATTAATTTTATACTTTTTGTAATTAGCATAGAAAATAATTATAAGTAATAAGAAATATAAATATATAATTATTATCATTAGCGTTATAGCAATAATAATTATAAAAATGAAATTCCTATCCATAATTTACCATATAATCATATTTTACCATACAACAGTCATAAATATCAAATATTTTTCTCGTAATATGGAGCACGTTTTTATAGGAATTTCATGTATGCGACAATAATCATTAAGATGAAATCATTAACGCGATAATAGATATTTACTGATAGCCATATTGTTCATAGTAGCGTAAATATGAAGGTTGAGATAAATTTTCGTCTTCGTTCAATCAAAATAAATGCTTATTGTAATCGATATTGATACATCAAAATGAAAGATATAAATCATTTTTTGATTACGATTTGACTGAATATTATAAAAATCGATTAAAATACAAGAGAAAATAAAAATAGGTGACACCGTATAAAACTGATCAATCTCTACTATTACGCATTTGTTTGTCAGTTCCTTTTGTTTATTAGAAAAATGATAAACTTACCTGATAGTAATCCTGATAATTATCCATTTTTGTAAAACGGGAGATAAATAACACTTAAAAACTAAAATAACAATTAAAAATAAATAACACTTAAAACTCTAAACAATTCAAACGTGTTCAGTCGAACGTGTAATTAAAATGTGTCCAAATATCTGTACAAATTTCGAAAATAATTATATTTTCACTATAATTGTGCGTATTTTGTTTCATATTATTATTAAGATTATTAGTGTAATTTCCTCGAATAACTTTATAGTTGTTTCGCCGAATCAGGAATACTTTTATAGCTTCTTATTGTCGCGATTGATCGTCGTCGATGTTCCACTTCAACGAGACAACTTCTATGTAACGACTGAAACGTAAGGACCAGCTTAAATAGCGAGCGCGCCTTCCAGGTGCTTTCAGGTCGGAAAGACAATTGCCAACTGATATGACGCTCGTTGACGATGTTGACGGGAAACAACCTGAAGCTCCTGTCACATTACGCATCGTAGATGCGGAGGTGCAAATTAGAGATTAGAATTCAACCAGTTAGATAATTTTCATTTCAATCCTTTTCAGTCTTATTGGCTGAATTCTAATTCAGCTTTCTTCAATTCTTCAAATTCATCTCGCAGTCCTCAATCTCCAATGCGTAGTGTGACATAAGCTTAAGGCTAATATTTCGTTTGTCGTACAAGAAATATTTTAAGCGCTACAAAATAGAGAATTTCTAGAAATTCCGGAATTTTTCTATCCTGCAATCAATCAACAGGTTTAAAAAGCTTTGCTAACATATGAAATATCAACCTTATAAATTATTTCGTATGCAGTCTTTGGTGAAAATTTTTCTCACAATTTTTATACAAATTGAAACATTTTTCAGAAAGTCTATATCTTTTCTTAGAAATTTTCATATATATATAATAATTTAGAAATATTATAAGATTAAAAAAATTTTTTATCTTATAATTTCTGATAAAATTTTATAAAATCTGAAAGAGTTTAAAATATTTTTTAGAAATTGTAAAATTAGAAATTAAAAAAATCTTAGAATATTTAAAAATTCATACATATAAAAAGTTCTAAAAAGAGGTGTATCTATATTTTCTTAATATTTTTGAAAAGTATTCCAATTCCAAGTAGTACAAATTTTTCAAGTATGTTGATTTGATATAGAATAGAGAAATTTTCGAGTCTACAAAATTCTCTATCTTAGCCTGCAATCGACACATTTAAAAACTTGTCATACGACGCATGAAATATCAGCCTCGCCCTCATACTTACACGTGACTGTCTGAGCAAAGTCTAACGGGTACAAAGATCTGCGATGTTGTACCTGAAGCGCTCACAAACGCAGCGTGTCAAAATCCACGAGATTGCTCGCGAATTGCCACGTTGCATGTCGCAATCACACGTCAGATTACGTTTTCGTTATACGGAAAGAATAATGAATCATCGTGAGAAAGCGATTCGTTAAATCCAGCCTCGATGTTTCTAAGGTCAATGATGAATAATTTTTGATCAAATTTTAGCCAGTGATCTTCGAAATATCGAAATGATCTGTGGATTGAAGCAACAGTAGCTAATATCAGAAATACAGTTCCGATATACATATGTGTGTAGTGTACTCTCTAAAACTTTTAGAATGAATCTCATTCTAAAGAGTAAAATCTCATTCTTGTTTGAAAATTGAACCATTCTTTTTCAAGACTGATTCAATTTTCATTTTTAGTCAAATTTCACTCTAAAAAATTTAGAGAATAATTTAAACTAAAAAGACACAGGATAATTCTATTTGTAATAGCAAATCCACTCTAAAGATAGTCGAATACGAAGACACTAGCTTATAAAAATCATTCCAAATTGATACTATCGCTCTCTTATTTAAAAAATGACAACTCAATTAAGTTTATCAGAAAGAGAAAAATTATTCTTCAACTTAATAGCAAATTATGAATTATAATCAATATTGATAAAAAGAGTATATTCTTGACCAAAAAAATATCGATCAAATGTCATTTTTGTCAAATACGCTTGACATATAATTCTTAAAAAACCACTCTTTTTTTGAGTTGTGATGATTATTTAAAAAATTATTCTTTTCGAGTTGTGGTAATTTAAACGATTTTATATTAAATTAAATTGGTAGATCACTTTTGGATTGGATAAAATAATACTTAACTCATTCATGGTAATAACTCGAAAATCGATTTAAATTGTGTTACTTTTGAAGTAAAAGAGCAACATATTCTGCTAAAAATGCAACATAAGCGGATATTTTATCAATCAAGATGCTTATTTTATTGGTATATAATTTTGTAGTTTTTAGTATGTATCAACAATGCAAAAGTAAACGAGAATTTACAAGGTCCAAATTCGCGTTTTCGATGCAGTGATTGATGTGGGTGAAATGACTGCACCGTTTTCGTCGCTTTTACAGCTTTTATTTACAAACACCACCCCGCCAAGTATCAGCGTCGTCTTGTTTCTTTGTTAATCCATTTAACGTGTATTATATTCGATTGAAACGGCATTGATCTATATCGAATGAGGGAGGGGCGGGGGAGTAGGTGAAGGGCGAGGATTTTTCGGGACGACAGCTAAAAACAGGCTACAATCGTAGAAGAGCAAAACCGAGGAAAACCTTCGTTCTAGCAAGGTTCGCGCGGCGACAAAATCGAAGGTCGCATACAAGTCAATGTCGTGGAGAAAAGAAAAGGATTGTTTCAGCGACAAATTATTTAAAAAGAATTAAAAGTCTTCTAATTTGAATGCCGTTACAGGAAAGGATTTCCTTCTCGGCGTTCCCTCGACGAAAACCAAAAGCGAATTGACGCAATATTACATCAAACGTGGATCTAACGCAATAAACCAAAGCGCCATGGCAATGCGATGCAAGAAAAAGAATTTGATATCTATATTCTTGTGAACAAATTTATAAAGACATAATATAGCAACACAAAGTCTAAAATTGAAACGATCAAATTTGCCTTTCCTCGTAAAGATCTTTAATACATGCTTAATATCCATTTCTATGAATGTAGATTAACTTTAATCTCGGTTTAACTTACTTTTTATTCTTTTCCAATTCTTAAAACTAGAAAAAAAAAATAAAAAGTAAGTTAAATCGAGACTAAAGTCAATCTACATTGAAAAAAACGAACATAAGACGCCTTATATCCAAATGAGACTTTGTGCTGTCTACATTAAAAGTCAAATAGAATAAAATGAAGACACACACAGACACGGAGAGAACGATTTTGCTGTTATATCTAAAATTACTAGATTTAAAAATAATTTTGTTGAACAACAAAATAATTACATAGGAAGCTCAAGATGAGTAATGCTGCAAAAAGTTTTGACATTCTAACAATCATCCTGCATAATTATTTTGATAGCACCCAACAAAATTATTTTTTAGATACTTTAGCAAAAAGTATCTTTGCTATCTACCTTTCTTTCCGTGTAAGTTTTCGCAAATCCATGCAAATAGAAATTAGTAATTTTCAACTTCTCGTATATAAATCATAAACGTTTCTCTAATTCGAATAAAAAGTCTTCAATTCAGATTTGGTTAACGCAAAGTCGTATGATCGGAGACTGAAGTAGCATTTCCTTCGGGTTTTGCCGCCCCGGTGTCCCTGGGAATGTCTACGAGCGGGAGCTCGTCTACCGCACGAAAATGGTATTCTACACCTAACGCGGAGACTCTCAACCCCGTCCTGGACGAGAGGTCTCTCTCTTTCTTTTTTTCTCTCTCTTTCTTGGAGATGATTGAGCTTTCTTCTGAATTTCAATTCTTGGTCGTCCGTTCGACTCCTACCCATACAGCACAAAAACTTGCAGCGACATTGTTGCAACATTTCAGTAACATTGTAGCAGTGTTGCTGCAATATTGCTGAAACATTGCAATCCCAATAAACAAGAAACACTTTGGGATATCTCAGTAATATTGCAGCAACGTAGCTGTAATGTTACTGAAATGGTCCAAAATGTCTCTTGCTTATTGAATGCAATGTTGCTGCAACATTGCTGGAATGATCTGTGCTGTACGAGTAGCGCTGTCGAAGAGTGTCGCGCGATCTACGGGTTGAGATTCTGGCTCTACACGTCTTTCTATCTAGTCTTGCGACAAGTGGCTGCGATTCTGCAAGCGAACAAGTCGCTAGAGAACGACGCTCGCACCCGCGCGCTTGATTTGAAATTTTCCTCCTTGTTTCCTTTTTCCTTTCCCGCAAATTTACTCCTACGCACCACCGCGCGGATCACTTCGCGTCTTGTCACTCACACATTAAGTGGTAATTCGCTACTCTCGTTAGCAAAAAACCGTATCTCGTACTTCGTATCGGCTACACGTATAAATTGTGCAAAAAATTTAGCATGATTAATTATAGGTAGGCCTTTCTTGTCGGAAAAGGCACGCGTACATATACATGTATGTATCTCGCGTCATATTTCTTTTTTTTTTTATCGTGTCTCCTTTCTGGTGTATGCATATGTATATGTAATATATGTATGTATACATAATGCGTAAGTCGTGTATACAAGTACATGTGTAGATATACCATCGACAAGAAAAATGAAGGGCAGGGGAAGGGAGGCAGGGTAAGGCAGGGCGAAGGGTGAAAGAGCGAGGGATACACATCTAGCACAATAATATCCATAACAGCAATCATAATAAATATCCCTTTGCGTCTTAAGTACATGAAAAAGTTTCTGCTCCTGCATGCTCTCGATTTCTCGATATTGCTAGACTTCAACTATGTCAAAAGTCAAAACATCATCCTTATTCTCGAATATTCTCTCCTAACACTCTATTCCCTTCTTCTCTCTTTCTCTCTTTTTTTTTTTTAGTGGCGATGCAGCACTACAATTTTTGTCATCGCCCGAGCTGCTGCGAAAGAAATGAGAATCGTCTGTCTTAAATAATTAAATCATGATTGAGAAATAAAACAAGAAAAGAGCGGCAGGATAAAAATTATATAAAATATAATATCATATTGTGGAAAAAAAATCGAAATAAACCTGCAGATATAAGATTAAAATAAGCGCTTCTAAGAAATGTATACAATAAGCACAATTAACGCGCTCGTGACGTTTAGTGTTTGTACATACAAAACTTGATGAGCAATTATCTTTTAATTACGATATTATCAAAATGTTATACGTTTCAAGCGTTTGCTCAGATTACTTGGCGTTTCACAGATAATATTTAAAAAAAAACCACAAAGTAATTCGCTTCGAAGTGTAACGAATCGTGGATATCGAAAGAAGGCAGTCATTCCAATCCAATGAGACATCAGTGTTGATAAGCGACATTGCAGGAATCCGTTGAAACGATTCGCGATGAAATCCGCATGTTATTTAACCTGGACTTTTGTCTTGGGATTGTAAATTATCGAGCGTATGCAACGTGCCTCCTCGGGCACGATGACAATCGTCGCAAAGCAAGACAATCGTGGGTTATGGTTTTTTTTCTCAGACATTTTATCAGAATTTATTATTTCGTGTAAACGTTTATAATAATTATAATTTACAATTACGATGGGTTGATGATAAATACAAATAGAACAACGTAATTTGGGATGGGGAGAAAAAGGGTAAAAGGGAGAAAAGGGAAGAAAAGGTAGAGAGAATTGGATGGTTGAAGGATAATATTTAAAATGGTTTTCGCGTGAGTGGATAATAAGTGGCTGGATGGATAGCTATGGCTTTCCGTATGAAGAAAAGGGCGAGAGCAAGATATGAAGGACAAATCGTGTTAATTCAGGTGATCAAACTCGTAATGGAATGAAGGGACGTGCCGTCGTCGCTCCTCTCGCGATCGCCAACATATGTACTACTTGCTCTCAAAAAAATAAGTCATGCTCTTAATTCAAGATGATCGATTAATAAAAGGAGGAGGAGACCTGGCAAAGAAGATTGAAGAAATTATACCAAGAAACCGCTGATGATGATAATGATGATGATAATGATGATAATGATGATGATGATGATGATGATAACGATGATAATGATGATGATGATGAATACGATGATGATGTTAAAAATGAAGATGGTGATGATGATGATAATGCTGATGGTGATGATAATATTGATGCTGATAATGATGTCGATGATGTCTCTCCCAACCGAGTAAAGTCACTGCCAGAATTATTAAAAAAAACATAACGTTTATTTTGGAAAATTCATAATATTCAGAAAATGAAAAGAACACAAGATGTTAATGTTCGATTTGAATAGAGGATGGGCGGCTGGGATAAGGATTAAGTTAAATTGGAGAAAACATCCCTGAAGAGTAGATTCAAGAGAAAGGAGCGAAAGGAGGAACATTGTACTTGAAGGAGAAAGAGGACTCGCGAGAGGGAATGAAAAGAGAAAGTTGCATCCGAGGGCCCACTGCGCAAGATCCAATACTACCCTTTGATGCATCATGATGGCTTTCGCATCTTTCTGATTACACACGCACGCACATACACACGCAGAGTCTCACCCAGCCAGCCCTCGTTGAACGTTCGAGGACTTTCCGGAAGAGAGATAGGGTCGGGGAGACGATACCTGTCTGTAGCCTTCATCGTTCGATTCTCCGATCTCGAGTATTTTCAAGCAGAACGAATTACAAGACCGAGATTTAGACGACAAGAAACAAGCATAATCGTGTTTCATCTTTAATAAATCGCGAGTCGTGTAAATATTGAAATACTCACTTCACGTTTTAACTAATTTCTTGTCGTCTGTATCATAGCTTGGCATTACCTTGCCTCGACGTTAAAAGAACTTGTCTGTAACGCAAGTCGCAAGATACTTCTGCCAGAATATAAGCTCGATTTCCACGCTCTGCATCCATTGCGATAGAAACGAAACTGATACTACCGATAAATTATAATACGAGGCTTCATTCTCGCTTCTGCTCGACGGAAGGAGGAGGAGGGTGGAATAGAAAGAGTCGCCGAGTTTCGGATGCTGTCACTGCTCATCGTCTCTTCGACTCCGCGTCCGTCTCACTCTCATTTCTTTTCTTTTTCTCTCTTCCTTCCTAGCAACCGAACGGTGTTCTAGCGTGGCGGACTCTTCCCGGCGATTACGGACATAATCTTGTTGCGACAAAGACACCGATTATACATCGAGAAATATCAACGCGATAACAGGAAAACGTTTACCCATTCACGTGTAATTAGCGACTAACTTGCTGAAACTGGCTGTCTCCCATAGCAATATTACATATGCATGATATTAATTATGTGTACGTGTGTATGTATGAATATATATGACTGCCAGTACGCGCGCGTATATACATATACTTAATTATACATATATATACGAGAAGTGCACGAAGATGCATTCAGCATCTCGTTTCACGTCTCTTCTTTTTTTTTCTCTTCGCGTCGGATGGCGAACGCGAGCGGAGAGCGTGATTTGGATAGTCTTTGACCTCCCATTAGAATCTTGCAGTTTCTTTTTAATGTAGAATATTTTTCTGTTAACAATGATCGAAATACTTACATCGCGTTTCAAACATGTGATGCACGTGGTACACGTCGAACGAAGTCTTACATCGTCCGTATATAAGTTGTCAATACATTTAATTTGAATACATCGCATAATTTATTAATTCGACACATCGCCTCGGTCTTATTCTAATCAGTGATTGCATATACAAACAAGTATGCAATTTTTTTCCGCGACTTTCTTCGATGTGTACTCGATCGAGAGACCAAGCGTTTATGCAAGCCTCATCTTCCTCGAGAGAGCTGGACTTTGGTACTCTACAACGACGCTGTCTTCGAAAAGCAATTACCATAATTCGCAACATGTAAGTTTTTTTTTCGCAAACCCAGAAATGAACATCGCAAGACAAAAGTAAATACGTGACCATGATACAAGTAGACTTGCATCATGATACGTGACTATATATCTATATTTGTATTTGTTATGATTGTTTCTCTCTCCATTCTTCTCGACCGCGCTACGAGTTTGCTAAGAATAAGTGATATAAATATATATGTATATATCTGTGGTGTATATATTATATAATTGCGTATAATATAATAGAGAAAGAGAGAGAGACGAGGAGCGGTCGAATAGAAAGAGCGAGAGGAAGTTGAAGGTCCGGACGCCAGGATATACAATCTCTTAATAACGTGTCGCACGTGTGTAATCTCTGCGCTTGACGATAATGGGAACTGAGCGGCTCTTGTTCAGATCCCCGTCCTCCTTCTTCCGCATTCCGTTCCACGATCACACGAAACTTGAGGGAATATGTGCGAACGATCGCGACGACGAGCAGAATAACGGCAAGGAACGTCTCCTTCTCTTTGTGTTGTAACACAACTGTGATAATGAGAATAATGGTGCACTACCGACGATCCTGATCGATTCAATCTTTTCTCTCCGCGTGTTGAATCGCGACTTTGGATTTTCGGTAAAATCGCGAGGTTTCGATCGTGGCGAAAGGAAAAGGGACGAGAGTCCGTGTGGGAAGAGATATATCGAATCGCATGCAAACTGTGTGCGTAATCATGGTGGTATGTTGGAGAGAGGAGAAAAAAAGTAAAAAAAGATAAAGTGTGAAAAAATCAAGTGACCACTGATGTTCGTTTTGGAACTTAATAACTTAATGTATTTGTTTTTACTCTCCTTTCTCCTCCTGCGTTCTTCCCTTCGTATAATAATATTCGTTACTTGCTAGACAATGTGAAATTTAATTTAAATGACAACTGGATATAATGTAGTAGATTCATGCGTGCTTTTTTTCATTTTCTCGTTCTCTTCGCTTCTTCTCGTACCTCCGTGCTGTTATTTTTGGCTTGTGTTTAGTTTCTTTTTTTCATTCTGATTTTACGTTCTTTTATATTTTTTTTCTTTTGAGATGGTAAGCAGCGAGCAGATTTTGGGAATAACGACAGTGAGTCGGTCGGTCCTCTGCATTCCATGTCTCGTCCCGACGTGTATGATTTACTCTTTAACAGTACATCATTTCCTCGTTTTCTATTCGCAAAAGTCAAATGATCTAGCGTTTGCTTTCTTTTTTCTGCTATGTGCGTAATCGGTGCACGCGTGCGTTGACTGCGCTCGCGTGACAGTTTTCGTATCGACGAGACAGGGTATGCGGAGGAGATGTAAACGTGTCTCCTCCTGTCCTTTCCTCTATTCATCCACAATTCGCTCCTTCCTGTTCCTCCATACAAACGGGACATATAAACGGATTTCTTTTTGTTTAAGAAATTTCGTACGCGAGAGGCCGAGTAATTCATGCGCTGCTCGATCGTCTTTCTTCGCTGATAATGATTTTTATCATGCGTTATCTTGATCCGATACACGATTCATCAACGTTCTTGCCTGTCTACTCCGAGTATCGACCGAGTTTACAATTTCGTATTTAAGTTAGATCTTTAAGAAAGAAAGATCTTTAAGATCCTTCCTTTGCCATCATCCGCGAATAGACATGATCGAGCATGAGTGAATAATTCGGTTCTCAACGTTCGAATTTTTCGAACCGGCATAGCAGCTATGGTGGTGGCATCAGTAGCAGTGTACGGTCATGTCAGGATAAAGAGAGAGAAAGAGAGAAAAAGAGAGAGAAAGAGAGAAGGATCAGTTTTTTTGAAAAGGAGAGATTTAAGGAAAAGGGAGGCCTGCGATTGGAAGGAAGGAAGGAAAGAAGGAAACGAGGTACGCGAGGGACGAGAGGTCAGGTGGATATGGATGGATGGATCCGGGTGGATGGACATACGGGTGAGCACTTCAGGGGGACGGGGGGACGATAGAGAATAGGATGTTCTTATTAGGTTTAGAAAGGACTTAAGCGTAGGAAGGTTAGTTGTCGCCGCCCTCCTGTGGCTCGTCCCCGTCGCCCTGCGTGTCACTGGTCCACAGAGTGAGGTTGTCGCGCAGCAGCTGCATGATCAATGTGGAATCTTTGTAGCTGTCTTCATTAAGTGTGTCCAGCTCCGCGATCGCGTCGTCGAACGCCTGCAAAAGTAATAAATGTGTCAGATACTTTTCATTTAATCACTTTTTTATTGTCATTTTAATTTGTACTACAAAAATCTCTTTACTATCACTTTAACATATACTATAGAAATCTCGACATTATTTTTTAATGATAAAAATTTCCAAAACAATCATTAGAGCGCATTCCATAAAATGTATTTTTTTAAATATAAAAATTAAATTCTGTATAAGGACAATTATATTAATTCTGTCAATGTCCATAATTACACAAGTTAAACTATTAATTAATATAAATAGAGAACATGATGCGGGATGGTTAGTGTGGTACCAATGAGATCTCATTTCATTAATTATGTAGTAAACATTTGAAAAGGGATTAAACAACACAACATTCACACAACAGTTAATGTTAGAATTAAATCAAATTAGGATTTGATCATTAGAGAATAAATGGGATAAATGCACACGGCAAGAACTACGGCTGACTTTAATGTAAGACTGCTGATTTCTGCGATTTAAATATACATACAAAAAGTAAAAACAATTATTGATCTACTTAATTATTTAATTCAATAAAGAAATAAAATAACGTCTTATTCTTTCCTTATTGCTTAAACCACGAAGAAAGGTAGAGATTTTAGCAGGAGTGTTTTAATCAGAATACATAGCTTTAATTATCGTCCGCGTTTCTTATCAGCAGTCTTATCACGTATCCAGTTCGATGGCGAACAAGTTAATGCACATAGCAGGAGCTTTACAGAGCTATACAGAGAAAAATATCACACGCAGTAACGCCAAGAGCAAGCCCTCCACAATCCTCCCTCTAACCTGCTTGGCTAAATGACAGGCTCTAGCCGGGGAATTGATAATTTCGTAATAAAAAACGGAGAAGTTGAGGGCAAGGCCGAGCCTGATCGGATGCGTGGGTTGCATTTTTGCCTTCGCAATGTCAAACGCCTCCTGATACGCCTTCTGCGAATCCTCGACTACCGCTGCAAATGCAAATTAGCCTCTATTCAGATTACACCTTCCACGACCTCATTTTTACACCGTGACCATCGAAGTAATAAATTGTTATCGTCGGGGGAGATGTGGCGGGAGAGGAACGCGAGGAGAGGAAACGAACAAAAGCTGAATAAAAGGAGGGAAAACGCTAGTGAATTTCAACGATTCGTCTCGTGTCTGTCCTACAAAGATTGGTACGTGTCGTTTCACTTGGAATTCCGTTGGCCTTGAACGAGCCGTGTCCATAAATCGTTACCGATCTTCTACGACATGACCCTGCTGGAACGTGCATCTTCGTCCTGAGTCATCGTGTATGAGTAATTCGCTGACGGCATTATTACAAATTTAAATTTGCAAGCGCCTTTTTCTGTATGTTAGATATTTTACATGTGGTATTTATAGGAAATGTGTCTAAGCAAATTAGTCAATAGCTGTCCATTATAGTTACTGAAACAGCACTTAATAACTGAAACCACATTTCGATATTACATAATCATTTTTCATAAGCAATTGTTGAAAACTATAAAAATAATCGTACTGCTATCATAAATATTAAATTTAACCTAACCAATCTTTGTAGGACGGAAGTGAACAAATTGACAGAACGAATCGTGTAAGATAACTTTTGTCACCACTGTGTACCATCACCACCATCACCGTCATCGAGCTTTCTTTCCCAAGGAATGGCTAGAAAAATAACAATTAGTCCCCTGATCATATACCTGTTTGGCCAGTTGACAGGCCTTGTCTGGTGAGTTGAGAATCTCGTAATAGAAGACAGAAAAGTTAAGGGCGAGACCTAGCCTGATCGGGTGGGTAGGCTGCATCTTTGACTTGCTGATTTCGAAGGCATCCTGGTATGCCTTCTGGCTGTCGTCTACCACGGCTGGATATCACATGGATCATCAAATGTCTGTCTTGTTTTGCGTGAACTAACACGCTTCGAGTGCATCGTATCAAATCGATTTGAGAGCTACTTAGAACTAGAGTAACGTGAATTTATGACGTGTTTCAAGATGCATCATAAAAGGATTAAACTTTTACATTACCATTAATTTGGCTCTTAATTTGTACCTTTTTCTAGAATTAGATTTTCTCTTAAAAATTATTACAACAAATTTTTTATATTATTTATTCGTTCTAAGCAGCTCGATTGCTCTTATGTGCTTGTTTTTAGGCAATTTATATACTTCTTCAAAGAAAAAAGAGATAGACATTAATATTTTTCTCGAATGTAATTTTGCATATATGTTTAATCTTGCATTTAAATTGAGCAAATCTCTGTAAATGCAACTTGGAATGAAAGTCACCTGGTTAGCAACACTTAAGAGCATTTTTATCGTATCTGGTGCGAATAACATGCTTGCATTCGCTTCAATTTATTTGTTATTTATTTTCATCTAAATCTAATTAATGTACTTTCTAAAATTTTTTAAGTGAAAATCTCACTCTTAAAGAATGAAAATTGAGCCACTCGTTTTCTGACTGGTTCAATTTTTCACTATTTAGTGTGAGATTCCATTTAAAAAAATTTAGAGAATAAACAAATATTTGCAATTCCCTGGACTTTATATAAATTTCGCGTTTTGTAACTCCCATAAAACTCTCTGTTCTTTATAATGTTCCAAATAATACAATAAAGAGCAACATAAATTCCAATAAATTCGATTAATTTAAGAAACAAATCTTCTAATTAATCTTCAACATCCAGTATGTATTATACAGCGTTAAATAATTATGTACAAAAAACAAATATAAAAATTAATCTAAATTAATGATCAATAATTGTCTCTGTAATTGATATTCTTTGCAGAACTTCGCGATTGAAATGTGTGCGACTGAAGTTTCACTCGACAACGTTGCAACCGACTTTCACCCGTGAACGACTGCGACTGCAACTGACTCTGCTTCCGATGCAAAAGTCCAGGGATCCGCCCATAAGTCAAAACGAAACATCTGTCGATGCAGCTGCATCGTAATGTGAGTGCCGCAATTGGTCGGTTTGAGAAAGGTCCATTTCGTGCACTTGCATAATCGGATGCAGTTGCATGGATCACTTCGGGGAGACGATCAAAGCAAGGTGACGAATTCGCGGGGAACTTTAAGTAATTTTGTGTACATTCAATGCGGCAAAAAAGATTAATTTTGGACAGCGCTTTATACACCTGTCTCGCTGATACATTTGTATCGATATTGAACGAGAAATCACAATTGCATTGCTACAAAAGATAGAATATTTTTCATTTGGTGACACAAGTCGACACAAACGTCATTCTATCTTTCTTGGTCTAATCCATAAGTAACAAAGATAAAACGATACTTGTGTCGACTTGTACCATCAAATGGAAAGAGCTCATAATCTCGCACTTCGAATCGCCTCTCGCTTTGAAAGATTCGCCCCAGATCAAGTACGAGATAAGGCGAGGGATCGATACGTACTATTTCTGGTTTCACCGGTGGCGACTTCTGCGAGATACCTGTAGTAGTCACCCTTCATCTTGAGGTAGAATACTTTGCTCTCGGCATTGCTAGCCTTGGAGATCAGAAACTTATCCAGGAGTCCCTGCAAAGAAGCAAATACAAATGAATGAATAAACGCAGCACTGAGATTAAAATAAGATAAACAAAAGTGATGTAAAAGAAAAATGAGTTTGAATGATTAATTTCCTGTGTTTCATGTATAATTAATAATTACACACAAAAATTTGGAACGAAAGAAACGACTTTCGAAATTGAGAAATTATATCTCGTGTATCTTGCTGGCTTTATTAATCAAACGATTCTCTTTTATTCTGATTACTTTCAATTTTTTTGATAATTCTCTGATTTCTCTAATTTTCAGTTATGTGACAATAAATAAAATAATGGATATAATTATATATTTTATGTGTATATTATAGACATAAAAAATTATATTGTATCACTGAAAAAAAGATTGGCTATTACAGCAAATTAGATGGTAAAATATGGCACAACATTTATAATTGGCTGCCGCAGTCAATTTTTGGTTACAGCAGTCAATTTTTGCGTTAACCGCAATGTCGATATAGGATTTCGATAGGCCAACACAACCAAAAATTGGCTGCTGCAACTAATTAAAAATGCTATGTCATATTTTACCATTTAATTTGCTGCAGCAGCCAATCTCTTTTTTCAGTATATGTACATTAAATATAATAATACACACAAACACACACGCGTATACATATATAATGCTGAAAATATTTTCGGGAATAAATTACGCAATGATATGAATGTTGACACATTAATTTGAACTAATAAATCGATTATTAATTGCCATCGGACAATAAAGCATGTCTACAAACTTTGATCACGTGATCAAATTAATGTGGACAATAACATGGAATTGATGCGCAATGCGCCGGTCAATGACGAGTCGTTTCACGCTACGCACATTCATTCCCAACCGTGTCTACTAATGACGTAAGAGCAACGTTGGCCGACCAACTTTGCATGCGCAAAACTCGCGTGCAAATAGCGCGAGGATATTTATTGCGCCTTAATGCAAACATAAGGTATCGACCGCAGCGATCGGTTCGGCGAGAGGTAAATAAAATTCGCTCTGATTAGGCCCTGCGCGCAATGGAGGAAATATTAGGAACAGGAATAAATATTAAGATTTCAACCTATCAGATATCAGTTACACACACACACCGGAATACACGTTTTAATAGGTTGAAATCTTAATATTTATTCCTGTTCCTGATATTTGATATATTGTGCGCAGGCCCTTACTGTTACGTCACAATAACTTGGTAACTTTTGACATAAAAGCGAAAATACAATACCGTATATATACAGAGATTCAAGGTTGTCACAAATTCCTTATCCTTAAATTCTGCAACTTTTCCTCAAGTCAAAATGTCATGACTTTCCCTGTTGTTTTCAATAATATTTTGAAATTTTCTGTATTTTCACCCTAATTTGAAAACCGTCAAATATTTTGAGGTGAGGAAACTATTTAAACATAGCAATGTAAATTTTCCTATTAATGCTACTGACACTACTTGCATTAAATTGTTAAATTAATAGTATTCCAAAACTGCGTAAGTGTGATGTACGAAAACATTAAGCTTCTTTAACACCAAGAATATCTTCCAGAAAATTTTGCAAAATTCCCCAACTTTTTCCTGATTTCTCTGACCGTTTTCAATTTCCCTGACATTTCCCTGATTTTTCCGATTTCCAGTTTCACAGCAACTTTGATAAGTAAAGATTGCATTGCAAATACAATTTCCGAAATAGATTCCGTTTTCGCTGTCGCGAGCTTCGAGAGGTAAACGAACAAGCTCGGATCCCAAGATTCTAATTAAACAGCTCCGGTTATCTTATCGTTGTGCGAGACGACTCTCGAAAAGCGTACCGCCGCACAAATCGTCGCATTTCGATGCGCGAACGCGCCGTCATAAATTACGCCGCATAATCACGTGAGCGCGCGACCCGCGTCGTAATGAAGGTAGAGGGAAAAAAAGAGAAGATAGCCGCGTTGTACGTCATCGCCGTCGAGTTTCACCGTCTCTCTTTCGCGTATCGAATTTGCCAACGGGAGAGACCGGTTCGAGTCACTCCCGAAGTTCTCTCATTCCTCCGCGTTTATTAATTTTAATCAAGCACCGTTTTCCCCGACGACTTACGAGGCAAAATCACCGCTGTAAATTATCGAAATGCACTTCTTTGGAAACTAAATGAAGAATCGCACCGTGAAATCTGATTTCGCGAAGCAACATCGATTTCCATCTGAAATTCTACACGGTTTCGAATGAAATATGCAAATACAGATCTAAAAATAATTTTGTTAGACCATCAAAATAATTACGTAGGAAACTCAAGCAATGTTGCAAAAAGTTTTAACATTCTAGAAACCAGTTTGAACGTCCGGCATATTTATTTTGATAGTTCAACAAAAAATTCTCAGATTCATATCTAGTTAAATTTTTAGATTCAGCAAAATTGTTCTTTCCGCGTAGTTTTATCGATCCGTTTTACACTGTTTTACACTATCAAAAGAGCAATGGTAACCAAAAAAAAAATCCCTCGAGTTAAATAATATTTATATATATATATATAAATAACACTTTGTTATTTATAACTTCCATGTATATCAAAAGGTAAATTCAATTCATTTCTGTGGTTCGTTTCCAAGTAAACAACGTTCATATTGACATATGCGTTTAGTGAATAATAATAAACTAAATTTGATACATTTTTTTAATTGAATTGTACTCCATTGTGTTAGTTAAATAGTTATATTGAGTGGGAGTAGTAACCTATAGAAATGATTAAAATAACTCAATTGGGTATAATTCGACATTATATGAATTAACAGTGTATATATATCCTTCATATATCATTTCCGAAATTCGTATTGAATCGCATTATTTGCTTTCAATATATTTTCTGTATTATTTTTTCCTCTCCTTTCATCCTCCCTTTCATTTATCGCCCGCTGCCCGATTTACATTTCTAAAATAGTTCTGCTTCGCAACAATTTATTTGAGATGACGACTGACTTTCAGTCAACTGGCGTTCTTTCCTCTACGTCCATCGAGTTAGAAATAACTCGGTTTTATTAAACCGCAGCAAAACCGGCGGTGGCTACGTCAAGGTGCAATACAATAGTGCCACGCTTACGATTACGGTGACGTGTATAGGAGCGCGAGAACAGGAACACGACTCCGATCGCCCGGCGATTGCGTTTCAGCTGGAGTCTTGCTCCAGTTTCATCGTTTGACGTGCATTTTTCAGTCATGTCTCCTCAAATCTAACTCCTTTCTTTCCTTGTAATTCTGCGCTCATTACAATTAGCGCGATTGTCTTCGAGCGACCATCTTTACAATTTTGCGCACAAAATTAACGAAAAAGTAAAAAAATACTATTTTTAATAAAAATACACTGAAAGAAAAGATTGGCTGCTGCAGCAAATTAGATGGTAAAATATGGCATTGCATTTTTAATTGGCAACCAATTTTTGGTTTCGTTAGCCAATCGAAATCCTATACTGACATTGCGGATAGGCTAACACAACCAAAAATTGACTGCAGCAGTCAATTAAAAACGCTATGCCATATTTTACCATGTAATTTACTGCAACAGCCAATCTTTTCTTTTAGTGTAGTTTTTGCGTAAAACATGATGGCGAAACGAATATATACAACTCAAATGTCTTAATTAGATTGAAAAAATTAGAAATGTCAATACAGTCAAAATGTACGTTCTCGATCTTTTTAATTAAAAAAATATTTTTAATTAACAAGATATTTAGAACATATATCTAATTATTTTTTTTAATTAAAAAACTTTTTAATTAAAAAATATTTAGAACATACATTCTGACTATATTGTGTTGACATTTCTAATTTTTTCAATCTAATTATGACATTTAAGTTAGATGTTAGACGTTTCAACGACTTTTATGCGAAACTTTCTTATAATTATTCTTTATATGTTATTATATCCCCATTAACCTGGACCCTCCACCATCGAAAATCAAATTCAATTTAATTATTCGATTTTTTGTAGCAACTGAAGAAGATTTTGTTAATTTGAAACATCCCGCTTGTTTAACTATATTAAATATACACACGTTTTATTAACTTGACATTTTTTATTTGTTTATTTTAGTCTTTTTAACTTTATATTGATATTTAAAAAATGTCTCTTGATTTATGTAATCTAAGTCTAATCCCTTAATTTAAGTAATCCAAAGGAAACGATGTAGCAAATGGAAACATTTACTTCGTTTCAAATATTCATAATATTCATAATATTCATATTATTCATATTATTCATGCTGTTGCAAACAAAAGCGAATGTCTTTTTCTAATTTATATTTGAATCACAAATGATTTCTTTCGACAAAGAATTTTAAAACATTTATGAGATTTATAACGGTAAAAATTGTACGACGAGAAACAAATGCGATATTCTATTAAGTGTCATCACGTTATTCAAACATCGAAATAAGATCGCTGGTACTTTTTTTCTCCCCGTAAAGAAAACAGCATCGAACGAATTTAATTCCTTTGAAGAAAGGACCTCTATTACGTGGCGGAATGTACCATTTCCGGTGGGTTGAGGTACGTTCGTCTGAACAGGCGTGCCCGCTTCCTCTTCCGTTTCCGCTTATTTCCGGATACTGGAAAATATCCACGTAACGAGAACGGAGATCGAATGGAATCCCGAAGCGCGTGTCGCAAAAAGCATCGAGTAGATTATAATTCGCCGAGTTTAACGAGTTTCGAGAGCGTCCGAGCGATGAAGTTCGAAAGATCACGTTTTAATATCTCGCTGTGAGTCTCTATATGAATAAAAAATGTCCCAAGGAACAGATTGAAACTTGGGAAATTAAAATATTAAAGGATTCAAACAATTCCTAAATCATTACCCAACAGAATAAAGCAGCGATTTATAGCTGAAAATTAAATCAAAAATTTAATCAAAGAAAGTAATAAAAGGCTATTTTTTATATCCCGATCTAACATTGTAGAGATTTTTTATATATCATTCACAAATAACTCGCGATTATCTAATTAAATAAAAGACAAGTACAGAGTTGTTATAAATTCCTCATCCTAAAATTCCTCTTTCTCTTGAATTCCAAACAGATTTCATTATTTTTCTTGACTTTCAACAATATTTTGGAATTTTTTATATTTTTCATCCTGATTTCGAAATCGTTAAATATTTTGTTGAGAAAGCAATTTAATATAGTAACATAAATCACTATTATTCACTTAGCAAACAAAGGCGAATGTCATTTTCTAATTTATATTTGAATTACCGTTATTGACACTGCTTGCAATTAATTATTAAGTTGACAGTATTCCAAAACTGCGTAAGTGTGATATACGAACGTTAAACTTCTTTAAAGCCAAGAATTTTAATTTTCTAAAAAATCTTGCAAAATTCCTTTGACTTTTCCCTCTCATTTCTCTGATATTCATAATTTCAATTTTCCTGATATTTTCATTATTTCTAATTTGATGGCAAACCTGAATTATTTCAACGTTGGAAATTACGTAACGACAACGTGGATTATTTTATAAAAAAAAAAAAAGACATGCAAGAGACTTCGTCGCTTTTATAGAAAAATACAGATATGAAAATCGCTAGGAACTCATAGTTGACCCAATGTGAAATCCAATCTGGAGAATGGTCTTCACCCTCCAGAGAGCAAGGAAACGTGTGCGGAAGGTTGTCAACTAAGAATCTGTAAGACGATCCGAGCGCGGAAGAGAAACGACTATTGCTCGCAAACGAGTTTCGACGCTCGAGGCAGGAAAGTACTGCGGGTACAATTCACCTCGTTTCTCGGCGTTGACACTTTATTATACGGATGCCTATCCGCTACCGAATTAATTTCTTTATCATCTCGCAATTAGTGGAAATTGTCTTAACCGCGTCATCGTTTAATGCGGAGAATTAAAATAGGGGAAGGGAGGAGGACAACAAGACTTCTTTCCAATTAATCTATTTCTAGCAAAATTCATTCAAACGGAAATTTAATTTCAGGTTTAATTTTTCAAAATAATGAAAAATAAAGACCATATTGTTCATTTTTGTAATCATTTTTTACGAACGAAACAGAAAGGTTGAACATTCTATATATAATTTCGTATTAATTTAAAGAATTCCAGAGAATTCTAAAAAATTTCAATTTACAAATTACGACGCAATCTTTTAGCGAATAGAAAATATTGCAACGGTTATTGTTTGTAAATAAATTAACAAAAGAGAGTTGGAAACATTTTCTATAATTGCTTCCTATATAAGTTTGGATTTTGTGTTGTTACTTAGAATTAATTAACACTCCAAGAGAGAAGTCTAACACGGCTGGAAATTCGTGTCAATGCTTGCGACGGAACATGCTGCTATGCTAATGACTTTGTAGTGCATAAAGCGGGTATTTTCGTAGTTGCATTTCCTCGTATACCGTTATCGTCTCGCTAAACGACAACGCAGAATCGCTAACGAATATACGGCACTGCAGTTAGGTGTGTTTTGGATGAAGTTAATGCCTGCATTAAGAAAAAAATTATTCATTTGATTAAGTTGATTTTGTTCGTCTTTATATGTATTTCTTTCGATGAAGAATGTATGTATTTAAGTCTAACATATCATATTTACTTTAAATACATCCATTTCCTAATTAAATAAATAAATATATATATAT
>NW_017257742.1:39188-72057 GCF_001594055.1 Mycetomoellerius zeteki
TAAATAAATATATATATATATATAATAAAGATGAAATAAATTAAATTATTTAAATTAACAATTTTTTTCTCCGTGTGCAATTCCTTCAACGAAAGAAGTCGCTTATTAAAAAGTAAAGAAGACTTTTAATTAAACGTCAGATCGATCATTCCGATGTAAGAAAGCGATTCTTTATAATTGATGACAGCTTTTCTCTACGAACTTCTTAATCTTCTAATCTTTTTTTCTTCTATTGTCCATATTCAAGTTATTCGCTCTCGTTTATTTGCTATAGAAGCTTTTATTCGACGCATTTTTTTTATAAGATATCTCTTATTCTTCATAATTTTATTTTACAAATAGGAATTAAATTTGTTTAAATGCTGACGCATCTTAATCTGATACATGTTCGTATAAATCGCGAGATTTAAACGAATTCAATTCCTGTGATTGTAAAATAAAATTGTAAAAAATAAAGAGATATCGTAGAAAAAAAACTGAGTCGTAATAAAGGAATAGAGGTCAGGACAGTATTAATACAAGTAGAGAATAAATAAAGCGGGCGTATTCTGGAATCCTATGTGCGTAGGAGAACGTTCCGGGATAAAGAATAACTCACGTGAGGATGAAATCATCGTTCTACGTAATTATGCGAAATTACTTGTTTATCGATTCCCGCCCATCGCAATTCTCGGAGCGCGACCCCCTTTGGACGCGCGAGCGCCGGTTACTCAACGGCATATAATTTTCTCCGACACCTTTCCGGGACTCGTCGGCTATGTATGGAGAACAGGAAACATCGCGACTGCATCGGCGCGGAAAAAGGAGCGGAATGCACTTGGTTTGCTCTCTTGGAACACGTTTGTAAGGAGAGACAGAAGGCGACACCGAACTCGCCTATCTCAACGTACTCTCTTTCGATTTTATTGAAACGGAAAGTCCTAAGCGATCATAAAATTCGAAATGGAAAGCCCCGAGTCATTATATAACTCAACAGCGCGAAGACCGTAAAAGACAAGATTGCAAATTAATATTTCGTGTACAACTTTAATTGTAATGTAAATTTTAATTAACATATGATCTAATTAACTACCCACAATGAGTGCAAATGTATTTATACAAGGAAAATTTTTACTAAAAAAACTTATTTATAGAAAATAAACATTAATTAGCAATTTTATGCAACAAGTATATTCTGTCCTATATAAACAAAATGCTAAGCGTGTTCCTGATGTCAGAAGCTAAATATTTTTACTACACGAACACCTTTTCTGTATTCAAATAATACAATTCTCGTAATTCGATATAATAATAATTATAATGATTAATTAGTAGTAATTCATTTGTAACATATTCATTTATACATATATAATATTCATTTATACATATTAATAATCATTTATAATTTTAATCTTATTTTGTATAAGAATTGAGTTATAACGAAACAATTTAATCAAATTTTTCTAATTAATATAACGTTTTATTTTTGCTTATTTTTAAAAAATGTATTTTAATTATTAAACATGTTTTTAGGTAAAATAATTTTGAGAAATACATAGTCTATCTCATTCATAGTTAATAAATTGCTAATTAATATTGCTAATTAAATACACATATTTAAAAAAAAAATCTCTGCACAAATACTTTTAACAATAATACAATAATAAAAAATATTTACATAACACGAATATTTTAAACAGATATATATTGTGTCAAAACAAGCATATTCTATTCATGCTGACGCATTATACTCATTTAAAATAAATATAATATTTATCTAAACAAATGTTCATTAACAGTATAGTGGTGAAAGATAGATATCTAGTAAAATAGCGTGACAAAACTATCAGAGATTCAATACACGCAGATTCTGATTATCGTAAATACGCAAGAAGCATTAACATAAATACTACTTTGTGAGTTAGCTTTCCACTCATACGTAACAGACAACACTTCAAATATTTCTATTAAAACAATCGCTATTTACCAAACTGGAAAATACGCAAATTTGATTTAATTAAATTCTAAACTTACATGATATTATCAGAGACGATAAAATAAATCTATACGAGATAAATATTTAGATATAATTCCATACGTATTATAAAATGTGTAAAATTATATATTAAGCATATTATATTAATCTGATATTATATTAATTAAGCGACTAATTTGATAGCAAATAAATATGCGAGACTATTGTGTGCAGTGTGATCATGTTCATGATTTACTCTCTCTCTGAAAATTGATTTGCTCCATTATTAACTGCGGTACAAGAATGTGCCGCCAAATAAAACTGACACATCGATCGTCACGATATACAGCTCGTATTATTCAGTGTGTGGAAGCTTGCAATAGTGCCAACCGCCTGACATACGATATTGTGAATTCGTGTGAGAAAACACGTGCACGTGTATCTCCTCCCCATTCCATAAAATTAATTTCGAACAATGTACGAGCAAGAATCCGAATTTTTCGCACGTAAATTAACGTTCTCAGATGAAGGAATAAATTCGCCGAGTTCTCTCATGAATCATCTCTATTACGGAATTGATAGATCATTTATTATGAGATAGAAACGAGGATCGAAATTGTACATCAGCGCAAAATTAATGTGAAAAATACACGTTAAACGACTAAAATGCACGGAGCAACAAATCAAGAACAGGATTTGGAAGAACAAAACGCGAATTGCATCACGATGATAATATATAAATTACCGATATAAATTCATGTAAAACAAATTAATATTTAAAGTTCGTTAAACAATGTATCTTCTGTATTCTTACGTTTACATTTAACAATAAAACCGCTATTAGTATTCCCTTAGAACTGCCAAAGATATCAATTCGGTAATTTTCTATCTTTATTTTCGGTTAATAAAACGGTATTTTGATATTATTTGTATCATTAGAATTATTATGTTTTATATTCACAAATTTTCAATATTTTGAAATGTATAAAAAAATTGAAATGATTAATAGAGTCATCAAAAATAGGACCATCGACAATTCCGGTATTATATAATTTATATTATAATTTTATATAATAAAATTTTATATGTTATAATTTGTACTGTATAATTTTATTAATATTAATGTTTTATGGAATATATTAAATTTCATATTATTATTTTACGTCTCTTTCTCTCAAGCTGTTAATTGTTTCGTCATACGATAATCATGTCGTCTATTTTTGAGATTAGTTTTTAATGCGTCTATAAAATCTTATCTCAACGTTTTCCCAAGATATGACGATAAAAAATCAATACACGAAGAGAACAACGTTATATTTGTAAGAAACGCATTGTCGAACGGGCCGTTTATCGTAGCATCGAATCATGCAGAAGCTATGCGGTAGTTCAAAGTGCGAGAGATCCGCCCAAACAGTTTCGCTGAAGGTTCGCTTCATCATCAAGACCATAGAGTAGACTCAATTAACCTTATTACGGTTTAATCGCGAGCGTGATGGCATCAAACGTATCGTTCAAATATAACTCTCGATGATTGCTTATCGATTCGCGTAGCAAGAACAACGAAAATCGGTATCGTCCTAATGCGCAACAATACAATCTCACAGCACGCAAAGAAAGAGCAGAAAAAAGAAGGCAAAGCAAAAAAAATATACGAAAACTACTAATTTATTTTTAACATAAAAATGGGACAAAAGTTTTTATTGTGTTTTCGTGTTTCTTACGAGTCCCTAAAATTACATCGATGAATGTCGGAAGAATTACGTTAACCCAGGCGAGAGAAACGTTAAAAGCCAGTCTTCTATCATATGGGTCGCCGCTAAGACATTTGTTCAAACACGTTTACTCCTCGGCAAACACAATTCGCAGTTTTTTCCTCTCCTTTTCCCTCTATTTCCCGAGAGAACTATTTACGCTTTTTCCCCATATTTCAATGCTCGCCTCATCTCTTATCGCCCGTGTCGTCGCTTTTCTTGTCTAAAGCGACTTCGATCAATACCCAGACGACACAATGAGCCTGACCGAGCAAATACACGCGAATTGCGCTATATACGTTCGTACGATATAACAGGATACACCGAGTGAAGACGGAAACGTAAATTCTTTGCTCTATTTCTTTTCACAAATATATGTATATAGTATACCTATCTATATCTTCTTGGGAAAACAATAATCAGAGATGTCACATTCTATTCATTAGCATAAATATAGATACCTTATTCTTACAGCAATAAAAATTCTTTACTAAATAAACCAATGAATTAATATCAGAATGTTTGCTGAAACCTTGTAAAAAAATTTCCTAAGAACTCCCGGATTTTTTCCAAATATTTTTATTCAAAATCTCAGGTAAGATCTGAAAATTTTTTAATGCAACTTTGAAATAAATTAAAGTGCATGCAGTAACGCAAACAAACTATATATTGAAAATTAGTGGAAGACAAATTTCCACGAGAATATATTTATCATTTTCTACAATTAGAGTCGCAGAACTTATAAGATACTTATTACTGATTATCAACATTATCAAGAAAAATGATCAAGAAGCAATGTTTTCAGAAAAAGATAATTTAAATTTAAAAATAAAATTCTATAAATTTCTCCGAGCATTAATAAAATTCTATTTAAAAACCCTGATTTTTCTCCAAGGGTGAAAAAAAAATGTCCTGAAAATTCTGGGTATTCCAAATAGTATATAAACATCCTCTAATATTCTTCATTAATAAATATTGCTATTAATAAACAATATTTCTAATTAATTTATCACTCAACATAAGCCCGAGTTGAACGTGTTTTCCTAATGTAGGTCTTTTCAGACGTATACGAATTCTCGCTGAAGCGGAAACAAAAGGGCAACCGGTAAACGCTTGGGTTTTAGGACAGGAAAAAGACAGGATATTCACTCACCAATACATCGTAGCAGATCTCGCGCAATTCCTTCTCAACTTTTTCCCGGTATTCCTTGGCCATCTGCTGTTTGCGTTCGGAGCCTTCGGTCTTCTGCTCGATAGAGGAGATTACCCGCCACGAGCTACGTCTCGCTCCTACGACATTCTTGTATGCCACCGAGAGTAGGTTCCTCTCCTCGTTCGACAGCTCGACTCCCGTCTCGGTGACCGCCTTCATCGCGGACGCCATGTCGTCGTACCTTTCCGCCTGCTCGGCAAGCTTCGCACGCTGCACTAATTCCTCCTTATCCACGGACATTGTGTCGGCTGGAATCAAAAAAGAACGCGACACGTCAGTGGAACTCCAAGTCTAGATTATTAGCGAAAGTTCTTTCGCGGTTTCAGTAAACGAGGGTGATCTCAATATCAAACGTTGTTTATAAAAATTGAAGCGTAATTAGCTAAGAAAAAAACTGTAAAATAAGAAAAAGACAAGGATTGCAAATCCTTAAAATTGCATTGCAAACTCCAAGATCCAAAGATTACAGTGTTTGTTAAAAGACGTCTGTAGAAGTATACACAATAAGAAAAATTTCTAGTTGAAAATGGACGAGACGAACCAGAAGATTCTAATTATATCAATCAGAGTTCTAATTATCTCTTAGCTAGAATTATAATAGATTTAATTAGAAAATTCTAATTCGTCCATTTTCAACCAAAATCCCAATTAATGCAACCAGACTCCTTTTCCAGTGTATTTCTAAAAGACGTATAATGTATTTTAAAAATAAAGTGCGACGTTCCAAACTTTAGAATTGTACATCTTCAGGAATGCAACTCACGTTCTAAGTTTTTGAAAACTAAAGAATTCAAGGGTTAAGGGCCCAAGAGATTGAATACAAACGGGTGTAGGGTTCAAAAGATCGAGATTCTATGATCGTTTCTATGATCACGTCGTCTTCAAGTCTAAAACATAATAGATGTACCTAAGCTTTAAACCGTCAAATCAATCGGTCATAGTTGATTATTCTCCTCATATGTGATTGACTAATACCTTACAGCTTAAACAGAGTTGTCAAACTCCTCATCCTAAAATTCCATAATTTCTCCCTGATTTCCAGATAAAATTTCATGTTTTTCTCTAACTGAATATTTTGAAATTTTTTTGTATTTTTATCTTGATTTAGAAACAGTTATATATTCTGTTCAGAGATTTATTTAACATAATAATATAAATTACTATTAATGTTGTTAACACTGCTTGCATTTTTAATTATTAAGTTGGTAATATTTTAAAACTACGTAAGTGTAATGTATGTATATTAAACTTTTTTAAAGCCAAGAATTTTAATTTTTCAGCTAAACTCCCTGACTTTCCTGACCGTTCTCAGTTTCTGTCGACAATTCTCAGATTTCCCTGATTTCGAGTTTTGTGGCAACTCTGTTAAAGTTTACTACATTGTGTTTCGAGATTAAACGCTTCTCGACCGAGAATGTCGCATCGTTTACATTTTAAATATAAAATATTAAACCACACACTTTGCGTGGTGAAAAGGAATATTCCACTTTGCACACTTCGCAAATAACTCCAGCGGGAATTATCACGTTCGGTGCGAGGGATGACGGAGATAAGAAAAAAAATACTTGCGTCGGTATTGAGCAGGTCAGAGAAGTTGTCGAATTGAGCAACACGTTGAGATAGGACAGCGGGAGGGATGCAACACGCGATGCACAAAGTGCTACCGCCCCGCGCACGTTTCAATGTCGCCTAGTTCCTTTTGTCGCGTGTTCCTAGAGAGGTCGGGAAGAATAGATCTCGCACAAAGACGCGTTTAGAAGCCAGACATCACGTCGACGACGATGACGACGATGCGGACGAGGAAGACGTTGCGAATCCACTCACGAAACTCGACTGACTTCGCCTCGGCAAACGATCGACGTCTGTCGGAGACAAAACGACCTTTTCCCTTTCTGAGTCACGTGCATGCAATTCGATTCCTTTATCCTCCAGACGCTTCGAGAAGCAACAGTGCATCCGATACCGGGAAATATCGTGGAGCAAACGGAACAATGACTTGCTTTTTTTTCTCGCTTTACAAATTTTTAGTTAAGAAATCATCATTTTTTAAATCAAATTTGCCTACGTTTTTCAGAGACTTCATGTTGTTTCCCCCTTGAAAAGAAAGGGGGCGAACATTCCTGGGATGCATTTTCGAGCTGACCAATTGCTGCCAGCCTCGTCTTATCTGACAGAAAACATTCAGGTAAAACGTTTTTACAATAAAAAGAAAAAACCGATCTCAACTTTCACGGTAAAGAAATACGAAGAGAAAAAATTCTTATTGAAATTTATCTTCCATCAAGAAATATGAAACGTTATCTACCGTTTCTTTCGTACTTGAACATTTATTTCCTACTATATAATTGTAACTCTACAATACAATTATAGTACAACCATATTATAATTATATTAATCGTAATTAATCGTATGCTTAATACTCAGAAAAAAGAAAAAGATCGAGATTGTAAGAAAGGAAAAAAAAGGGAAAAAGCTGCATCTATCGAAGTCACTAATCAAAGTGTTTTCTTCAATTGAATCGAATGAATATTTAATCGCTGAGGAATCGATATGACATACGTGACTTGATAAACGTTTCAATAAGAAGACTACGTCATAACAGAACACAACACCCACACGCGTTTACCGCGGGAACCGCATTTCCATGGAAACCCGTGCAAAAGCATCTATTTCCGACATGAAAGCGAGATTTGCCATGAAATAGAGTATCGCGTAGCCTTTGGGCATGGCCGATCAATGCACGCGAACGCTGTTATCATCTAGCAAAAGCGCATTATGTAAGACTTGTAGCTTTGAATATCGATATCAAATGACATTATTCACTAATGAGGATTCAATGTAAAGCGATATTTCACAAATTATGAAATAACGATAGGATCGCAACAATCACGATTAATCACTAACTTCAATTTTACTTTTAAACCAGTTTTTTCAAATTATAATAATAATAATAATTTTATACATTATAATTAAATTATAATTTTATCCTTATTTAACAATTTTTTCGTATAATAATTATGTCTTTATTTAAATAGATGATAAGCTTTATTTTACACTGGAAAAAATATGTATTAAATTTTAATACGTATTTTTTTGAATGGTACGAATGTAAGTAAACATTTACTTACAGCAAATAAATCTTTATTTAATAAAAAAAATGATACTTAATGGATTTTGTATTAAATATGTTTACATTTAGCAAATATTTGCTAAATAAATTATTCAAACAAATATTTATTAAAATTTAATTTTTTTTTACAGCAACTTTCACTTTTTTTGTTTTTTCTCTTTCGAATTACAACGTTGGAACTTTATTTAACTTTATTCCATTTCATTTCCACTGAAATTAATCAATGATACTTTTTTTCGTTTAGAAGCATTAACATTATATACAATTAATTTCTTTTTGATTTAATCGTGAATAACAACGCTCAGAATTACATCTAATTCATTCCAAATCTTATCTCTGTCATTTTAATCTACCGAACAGACTATCACCGGACATCTAACGGAATGACAAGCGTGACTATATGAGATTATCTAGCTTACGCAACGATTGCTCAGTCTTATCTTTGTCATTCTCTTGGTGCATTTTTTCCTCGAGAACAATTAATAATAAAACTCAACATAGCCTTATTGTAGAAACGAAATTCAAGGCTGTCACGTTCTCTACTATACGGCCATCTTAAATCTTAATCTCGAGCAGCCCTCGTTTATGGCAGATTCGAAGTGCGTGGACGACAATTATCGTTCTCCCTTTGTTCTTCTTTTTTTTTTTCATTTTAGTTCGGCTGGCATTTACCGCTCGGATACGATAAATCACCAACGACTCGGCAACTCGGTCAGAGGGCTAATATCTCATCGATGGATTGCACGTGAGTATTATGAACCGTGCTGATAAGAAAGTCGCCTGATAAGAGAGTCTCCTGATAAAACGAACAAATGCACAAAAGAACATGTTCGATGCACCGAGTAAAGCGGATGACTACGTCGTCATCAAATCGTAAGAGCAGAACTCGAGTCAATAATAAGCCATTACCGAGAAAAACTACACCCGTCATTGAAATCGACGTTTTAAATGATAAATTCACCTTTAGAGTGAATTTATCATTTATCTTTCTTAGAGTTTTCTTTTTATCTCATAAAGGTATATGTATAAACAATGAAGTTCAACTCGATACATATAGTATATACTATATTAAAAAATATACTATAAAAATAAATTTGAAGTGTTTTGAGCAACCCATCTATCTACTCGAAGATTAAATTTCCAAATCTAGATACATAAAGAACAGATCGAAGATAAGTTCCAGAGAGTAAAAGTGAAGACCTTCATACGTTCTGAAACAGTTAAGTTTCTAGGTACTCTCGGTTTACTCATGTTTGTAAGAGCAACGGGATGTCGTAATACGTCCGTTGTAGCGGAATGTTATGTCGTCGTCGTAGTACGCGAGAGAGGAAACGGTGATTCATGTGTCGTAGAATTGAAAGAACTACATCTTGGCTTGGGAAGCGAGCCTAGACACATTCATGAACTATATCAAGCAACACGTGACGCATCGTCCACGTATATAAGAAAATGAGAGAATATAATTTTCACAGCAACGTTAACGATGGACCTTACCACAAACTGCTGTTATACAACAAAGGACCCAGCCCTAATTATATGGAAAGTGAACAATAGATTGTCATAGACAAGACTTAATAATGGATTTTTTGCTACGTTATATTAAAGGTGCTCTGTGAACAAGTTTTACCTTTGATACACCAAGCTGAAAAATTATTTATTATTGAACTTTATGTCTGCGACATCTTTTGTTCACATTATAAGCTACATTACATTAACTCATTTTTTGATTTTCTATATAAATAGTGTGGATCCTTTCTTCGTGTAGTCTAATTTTCTTAACCATAATGAGACAGATTTTTATAAACGTAAATAAATTTCTATTTTAAATTAAATGCCTTATATATGTATGTATAAAACATTAAAAAGGCAAATTTATTTATGTTTACAAGAATATATAGATATATATATGTAAAATATATAAATATACATTGTTTAATAATTAATTAATAACCCAACGTTCTTTCAAAAATTGAAACAATCTTTCAATGGAAGATATAATTGTAAAGGAATTGTAAATATACTTACTAAGACTTTTTCAAGCAAATGCAATTCTTGGTAAAGATAAGAATAGCGTGCGAAGCAGAAATAATTTCTCTCAAAAATTAAAAACCCCTTTTCCACTAACAATTAATTTTCAAGTAAAAGCGAAGCGACATTGCGAACAAGACTGAAACGTAAATGACAAAATCGGGAGATTTCCCGAAGGAGATCTTCGAGGTGCATTCATAGGATGAGTTAATTAAAAATACATCGTGGAGCACGAGAAGAGATTCTTCCGTAAAAATAGCTAGTAAATTGAATACATTACGTGATCACGTTGCGTTTTAAAAGTTTCCGTATACAAAATGCGTGCGAGCAAAACTCACTTTTAACGACAGATGCTAAACCTACATCTGAATTTTTAAGTAATCTAACACAGTAGGAACACCATAAAAAATTATTTGAAAAATGTCAATAGAATAAATAAAAATAGGGAAATCAATATCCGTGTTTTAAAAAATTTGAGAAATCAGTCGTAATCAGTAATAACAATTTTAATATGTATGGTCGTGCCTAAATTATTGATTTAATTCTACAATTTAACATAATTAACAGATTCCATGAATTATAAGGTAACTGTCGTTGAAAGGAAGCGAGATTTGCAAAACAATCTTGTATAATATGCGCAGATGATTCGAAGTAGAACGAGCGGATATCGCATGGTACGATGACTCATTGCTTTAAAGGTGATCGATGCCGTCGAAAAACCAACGCACAAGAATTCTAAGGGCCACTTAACCCTGAAAAACATAGACGGCCTCCTCTCTCCGGAGTCTCCTTATAAATACCAAAGAATTACAAAAACTTGTAATGATTTCCGGAGCTTCACAATATTCAACATCGTCATTCATTCTTCTCTACATTTATTTATCCTCTCTAATTCTTACTTATTGTTAGAAGAAAAATCGATTTTGTAAAATATTATATCTCTACATATACAATTATTTAAATATACGATACTCAAAATTACATGTGTGCTCTATATTTGTTTCTTCAAAATATCTTCTCAAACTTGTCGAAGAATTCCCTCTTAAGGGGATCTTAAAGTGAATCTGGGAAAAAGATTATCGAAAAGTGAAATTCTGTGAAAGAATAATTAGAAAAAAGTAATTGTTATACTAAAATTATTGCGTTTAGTCGGTAAAACAGACGACTTTAGGGTCCCCTTAAAATAGCGGGAAAATTGGCGTGAAGTTCTGCGAAGTTTAATGATGCTGAATATCCGCAAGAATGCAAAATGTGCATGAACGGATGTTTACCTAACGAGAGAGCGATATGGGGAAACGATGAGTTGTTTGGTGTTAAAATAATGCGATGAATAACGAGTCAAAGTGCAATTGCACCTAATCGCATGTGACTAAGAGCATTTCTTCCTCAGTGAACCGGATAATTGTTGTCAAGGATGGAAGAGTCGGAGAATGCCGGAAGTGATGCCAGCCGTGTCACCTGTCGTATGGAAAAAAGAAAAAAATACGCGACGTTAATACCGGTGTGAACCTGGCGCCCAACTTTATCAAAATTAAAAATTAATACCGTAGGGCGTTTGTACTTCGTTTGTACCCGTTTGTACCTCCCTTATTTTCGTTTGTACCTCAAACAGTTAAACAAAAAATGAAATACAAAAAATGGTCAGCGCCCAAGTTTAATATTTTTTAATTTCATTTATGCCATTCGAAAGAGAATCGTTTGTACCCGTTTGTACCTCCCTTACTTTCGTTTGTACCTCAAAGGGTTCGGAGATACAGCGCTTTTCAATTTTTGCACAAGCCCTATATAGCTAACTTTGCCAATTTTCAAGATATCGAAACGGGACCAACGGCATTCGAAAGAGAATCGTTTGTACCCGTTTGTACCTCCCTCACTTTCGTTTGTACCTCGAAGGGTTCGGAGATACCGCGCTTTTCAATTTTTGCACAAGCCCTATATAGCTAACTTTGCCAATTTTCAAGATATCGAAACGGGACCAACGGCATTCGAAAGAGAATCGTTTGTACCCGTTTGTACCTCCCTCACTTTCGTTTGTACCTCGAAGGGTTCGGAGATACCGCGCTTTTCAATTTTTGCACAAGCCCTATATAGCTAACTTTGCCAATTTTCAAGATATCGAAACGGGAGTTAATATGCGTCGATCGCTATCGTGCGTGCAATTTTTACCTCGTAATAAAGCATTGCGCGAGTTTAACGTAGCAAAAAAATACAACGAAATTGTTCTACGATGATTTTCGCGATTGAAATGTAACATCATATCGCAATTGTGCAAATGCACTACTGTTCATCGTGAAAGTATCGTTTTATAAATTCCAAGAATTCTCTAGAAGAAGTCATCGGTGTCATAAAAATGTTTTGAAAATACATTATGCTAGTTCACGATTCCTGAATTTGCAAGTTACCGGAGTTGTCACAAATTCCTCTAATCCTTAAATTTCATAACTTTTCTCTGATTTTCAGATAAAATTTCATGACTCTCTGATGCTTTTATATAACATTTTGAAATTTTTAATATTTTTATCCTAATTTGGAAACCGTCAAATATTTATTGAGAGAATAGTATATATATATATATATATATAGAGAGAGAGAGAGAGAGAGCGCAATGTAAATCACTATTAATATTGCTGACACCGCTTCCATTTAATTATTAAGTTGGTAGCATTCCAAAACTAAGTGTGATGTACGCAAATCAAATTTCTTTAAAGCCAAGATTTTTTATTTTCTTCAAAAAATTTGCAAAAAATAAAAATTAAAATTCTGTGATTTTTTCTTGATTTCCCTGACCGTTTCCAATTTCTCTGGCATTTCTGTGATTTCTAGTTTTGTGGCAATCTTGTGTACGATTCATAGATCCCACGTCTTTGTAAACCTACATTCTTGAAATACTTGGCTTCATGCATTTATTTGTACCATGAAGCTCCCCAAATCCCTGATAAATTAGTACTGCATTTCACAAACAGTAAATATCACGAAGTTTGTATCTTGCGATGAATTCTAGATTTCACAAATCACACACAATAAATCGTTCAGTCCATATATTAATTTAATCTAACGTACGTTTCATAGATTTTTCACATTTTTTTGGTTTTCAATGTTTCAAAAATTTTAGGAGCTACAAACTGATGTCAATGTTCAAAACTTACTGCGTTTGAAAAATTTCGATTCCGGAAATCCTGTCGTTTCGACGCCCTTCGTGATCTATAAATCCTCCCCGCCCCCGGGGATTTTCTCGTTATTGTAATAAATTACGATTTTTTAAATTCGTTTAAATTACGAATTTACGATGGCGCAATGAATTCGGATTAACGAACGAAAGATAGCACTAGCGTTTACCCATGTTCCATATTTAAACGGCGACAAGATTCACGATTCCTTTACAGAGCGAGAGTGCGATGAGAGAGGTGAAAGAGAATTCCGGGTCACGAACGACGAAAAGGTTCCAGATCCAGTTTCATTAATAATACGCTTCCGGTTGGTGGCATTCACCGTTCTCTCGAGATGCACTCGAGAAATGGGGGAACGACATTCCGTGAGGATTCGAATTTCCGAATAAATGTGTGAGTGCAGAATAATTATTGAGCAACGGTTTACATGAGTTGCAACATGTCGAGTGTTCTGCTGGACGCTCTTATAGTATTAGCTATCGCATGTGTGAGTATAGAAGAATCTAACCTTCACGTAGAAAATATTTACCTTTATGTAGAAAATATTTACACATAAAATATATTTTAGCAATTATTTATAGATATTTTTAACCTTCTACACTGAGAAATCTGATTGAAAATGATCGAATCGGAACATTTTGATTATATTAGAATTCTGATTATCTCAACTAGAATTCTAATTTAACCAGAAAATTCTGATTCGTCCAACTAGAATTTCACTTAATTCAACCAGGCATTTTTCTCAGTGACATTGATAGTGATCGACAGCAGTAATTTTCGTGCGTATCAAAAGTATCTATTACACTGTAAATTAAATCGTAATATATGTTGTGCTTTAAAGAGTGTTATGTTAGAAGCAGCCATTTTAATCAACACGTTTTGCTTGAGACTCAGTCGTACTTTTAGTTCGCTGGAAATCATGGCGACCGCTGAGTAAACACGTTAAGACACTGAAGTGTCTTTAGAACCGTTCAGCAGACAATCATAAAACTGTCCATTACAAAACTGTAACATTCTGTTGGACACACCCAATGTTTGATTCGCGAAAGAAATAATCACTCCAACAGTTGCCAAATAATTAATTCAACAATATTTTCGTAATACGAAATAATTAATCACACTTTATGAAGTTTATTTAGACAAAGTCCAGTGCAAACTTTCTTTTTCTAACTTTGTTGAATTGATCACCATCGTTTATTTAATTACATAAATAACTATGACCGATGACATCAATTTCGTTTCTATCTATGTTCTGAGATCCCAAAGGAAAAAAGTCTAATTCATTATATGATCAAGGTAGATTTTCCATTAATTAAACGGAAAAAATAACAGTTTATTAATATTATAAAATATAATAAAAACTGATGATATTAATTTCGTTTCTATTTATGATAAATCTAAGGAAATAAATTTATTACTAAAAGATCAAGGTAACTTTTCAATTAAATGCGAACAATAATAGTTTATTTAAAAAATAATGAATTATTATATATATTAATTTCGTTTCTATTTACAGTATTCCAAGAAAATAAAGTGTAACTTATTACCAAATAATAAAGGTGAATTTTCCATCAACTTAATGCAAAACAGATTATGAGAAAAATAATGAATTATGATATTAATTTCGTTTCTATCTACGATAGCCGGAGGAAATAAAATCTAATTTATTAACCCCCATTAACCTGGATCCCCCACCATCGAAAATCGATGGTGATTAATGATAAATTTATCATTAAACGATCAAGGTAGATTTTCCATCAATTAAATTAAAGAAATAGTAATTTAAGGAAAAAATGAACAGTTGGTAGGTAATTTTGTACACGCGAAATCGAGGTAAAAGAAGTGCGAATTACCCGTGAGAACGTGAGGAGCTGTTACACGTAAAGATGCGTACACGATATGCGAGACTCGCGGTTTCCCGCGAGGTAAACGATCGCGCGATACCGGCGTCCTTGATTGCGGAATTTATTTCATACAATATTGCTCGATGGTTCTCAACCAGAAAACGACTGGTTCGATACTGAGGCGAATATCAACGGCGGTAAATATCGATCACCGGAGGTTCCGGAAACGCTCGGCTCGTACAAAGAAACACGGACAGAAATATTGGGCGAGCGAGTAGACGTTTTCGATGTCCTATATTTAATCACGCGCAATCACCTGGTTTCAGCGGGTTTTAACGGCAACGTCGACGACGACGATGACGACGTCGACATCGAGACGCCCCGCGTCGCTGCCGAAATATTTCTGGCACGAAAAACTCGCGACGCGGAGCAGCTCGCGCGAGCGGAACACATCTTGTACGCGCGTGAACTCGTTCCAATTCCCACAAGTTATTTCCTTCCTCCCCTCCAGATCGCTCTGAATGTGACATGCAATTCTGATCCTTACTGAAAATACCGGCGTGTTGTAAAGTGTAGTACGAGTTTCGGTATTCGGTAAAGTAAGAACGAATTTCAGTAAGAAATAAGTTTGCTAAAATAAAGCTTAACAAACCGGACTTTGTAAACGTTTCGACCATTGTTTTTGGTCTTCCTCAATGCAAATTAAACGTGGAAACTATAATATCTAACAAAGTCAACCACTGTCTGTTAGAATGTATTTTTTAAATGTCGCAATACAACAACTATTATTAAATTTGATCAAACAAGTGTAAAATAATATAAAACGTATCATGCACGTGAATATTAATTTGAAAGAGTTTAGTCGGAAAGGTTTTTCATTTTCTAGTCACTTGTGGTTTAGAATTGTTAACCTCAATTTACTTGGTAATAATGTAAAAATTGTGTTTTTCTAACTATTTATCACTGTTGATTTTATAGTAATTTTAAAAGTTAGTTACTCACAAAGTGACTCAAAACTATCAGTTTAGTGATTAATCTAGAAAAACACACGGAAAGAACGATTTTTTTTAAGTATCTAATAAAAATTTAGTTATATAATTCTGAAAATAATTTTGATGGACCATTCAAAATAGTCACGTAGGAATCTCAAGCATGACGAGCGCAATACTACAAAAACTTTGACTTTGTCTAACAATCAATTTGAGCGTTCTACACAATTATTTTGGTAGTTCAATAAAATTATCTTTAGATCTGTATCTATCTAAATATTTAGATAGCAGTAAAACTGAGATTTTCCCACGTACAGCAGAAAAAAATTTATTGAACTGTCAAAACTTTTTGCAGCATTAATGCAAATATCATGCTTGAGTTTCCTACACAATTATTATTTTGATTATCCAACAAAATTATTTTACCTAAATATTTAGATACTTCAGTATACACACAAAATTGTTCTTTTTGTAGAATAACTATCTTCTCTTTCAATCAAGACTGAAAAAGTACTTTACAAAAAGCAGTATACCTGACTGGACATTTCTTTTGTTCAGAACAATCTGATTGTTAGTTCTGAAAAATTAGAAACTTTGATAAATGCTTTCAAACTTTTTAAAAATTACTGTCGCAGCGTGACGCAGTAGGTTTTCCCATTCCGTCATCTCCGTGGCGAAACGTTAGGTCGGCACACCGTTAGGTCCTGAAAGTAAATGCACTTTTTCCGCCTCGGCACGGGGAAGAATGCGGCTGGCGTCACGCGTGGGTAATCGACGCTTTTGCAAGCTTTTATGAATGCCTGCAAACCTGGCAAACGAGGCTGCGATTCTGAGTAATCGTCATTGCCATACGCACGCGATCGTGCTGCGATTCATTAATATCAGGCGGCTGCGACGTGAACCAAGTCTTCTCTCACGTGCCAATGCAATTATTAATAGAAATATAATGAGACATTCAAGTAAATGTAAATGTAATGAAGAGAAGCGAAGAAAGACGATGTTTCTCAAACATAAAATTATTCGAAAAAATATATTTCATAAGAAAAAAAATCTGCATTTTTTAGATGATAAATTCCTTTTCACTAATCTCCTGTTAAAATGATATCGCGTTTAAAAATATAAGGACTGTATGTAACCGTGATTGTAAATGTGCAGTGTGCGCATGTAATTCTAATGCTAAGAAAAGTGATTACTCAATTTACTTTTTTTTCTTTTCAGTAACGGTTATCTTTAACAAATAATATTTTCTTGATAATAATCATAAAATGTACTTATTATAAATTTCAGAAAAACTCATTACTCAAAGAAATATTCAAAATAAGAATTTATTTTCTTTTGAACAATCAAATTGATCGAAGAAGCGACTTTATATAATAAACAAATTGAATTTATGTTAATTTAATACTCTTAATTGAAATATTAAATTTACTAGAATTCAGAATATATTTTGAATAAATTTGATGCTTGTGATGAATTTATGATAGATTTGCGGATATATAATACTTATAAACTTTTGAAATACTTGAAACAAGTAATTATTATTTACGTACAGTATGCATTTTTCTGTGTGTGTTAATTCATCTTATCGATAGTCACTGAATCCGTTAAATTAAAATCGGAATTCGGAGCATTCTCCTGTCCGAAGAAAGATTGACAGACAACGCAGGATTTTATCGTGTGAATGTAATTAAAATAACTAGAAAAGTATTATTATTCAAGGGAATAGTTCACGAGCGCATGCATAATGTATTTATAAATAAAAAATATAATATTTAGATTAAATGCAAAAGATTCACAATTCATAAAGACTCACAATTCATTCTATGGAAAATTTTCCCTCGAAATTATTAATCTTAGCGTTTATAGAAGCGGATTATCGATCGATCGTACGGATTATCGGCTTGTCGCAATTCTTTTGACAAAGCAGAAAACATAGAAATGCGACAAGACCAGAACGACATCGTGATTTCTACATAAACTCCCGCTTTAACGCAAATATGCGAGAGGCGGTGGGGGATGGCGCTATCAGCGAAGTAAAACATGACGTGATGTGGGTACAGATAAACGAGGTAACTGATAAAATTAATATCTATATCTGCACGCTTGGAGATGTTACCGACGAGGCGCTATTCCTATTGCATATGCGGTAAAATTTATTGAATTCGTGGCAAAATCGTGACGGAGGATTCGGAAAATTGAACGTTAACGAAATACCATTTTACCCTCAATTTGGACTTCTTTCCCAGAGAAAGACATAGTGATATGGCATCTATAAAGATGACAAGTTTCATCATGTGCAGAATTAATGTATACATAATTGAGTAAACTATTTTATAGATCAGACAACACCTTTAAGCAGTTACAATGCTCTTTCAAATTAATATCCATGTACGTGGTGGGTATACATTTGCACCTGTTTAATCAAATTGAACAGAGTTGTCAGAAATTCCTCACCCTAAAATTCCGTAACTTTTCCTTGATTTTTAGACAAAATTTCATGATTTTCTCTCATGCTTTCAGTAATATTTTGAAATTTTTTGTATTTTTGAAAACAGTCAAATTTAATATAGCAATGTGAATTACTATTAATTCTATTACTGACTTGTATTTAATAGTTAAGTTAATAGTATATCAAAACTGCGTATAATGTACGTACATATCTATATACTGAACTTTTTTAAAGCCAAGAATTTTCCAGAAAATTTTGTAAAATTCCATGACATTTCCCTGACATTTCTCCGATTTTCAGCTTTGCGGCAATCCTGTTTAATGATTGCACTGCGCCATTTAAAAAACACGTTTTAATGGACAGCGGTTTACTTTGTTAGATATACTTTGTGTTTTTACATTTAATTTATAGTGAGAAAGGACCAAAAACAATAGTCGAAACGTTTAAATATGTTCACAATTTATTTTCTATATAATTTTGAATAATAAATTTATTGTACGCGCATCAAGTGTTAGCTAATTTATATATCTCTTGCTTTATAGTTATTGCAATTTTAAAATAATTAATTCAACTATGTTATATTATAGTTTATTTAACTTTGTATTTTACATAGCAAATTTGATTGGACACACTAATGCGAACTGTTACATATAAAAGTTGTATACTGATTCAATCTGAATGTAAAAGTGAAATGCAAATATTTCAAAATATTAAATACCTACACATATTTTACTTAAAGCATAATAAAATGTACTGAGACTTTCACGGTTTAATCCGTTTTTATATTTGTATTAAACACACATCTCTACGTCAATTTGTGTTCAACAGCTTTAATATGCATCAGTGCTCACTAATGCACACAATTGAATTCTCTAATAGTTATTCATTTATACACAATACATAAAATCCATAGATTTAGTTATCACCTTTATAATTGCTACTATAATGTCCTTTTCTCTGAGTGCGTCCTAAAATATCGACCACAATCGATATCAATCGATGGTATCGAAATAAAAATTCGATCGGAATAAAAACGTGTTCGGAGCACCGCGAATCAATCTCGGCATTAAAATTCAAACTTTATCCTCGTTCTAAAAATTACCCCGCAATTTCTCGTCAATATCGACCGTCACTACTTGTCGCCATAAATATAGTCACGTGAAATAGAGAAGCATAAAATATCATTGAACCGCCGCTATAAATACATCTAGGAAATAAGAACACGGACTTCACATTTAACGAGATCTCAAGGCCATCGATTGATCGATCGGCGCAAGATCTGTTCGTTTTGTTCTCAATAAGGAAAAAGAAGAAAACAATCGTATGCTGATCTCAATTAATGATTAGATCGACATAAAATCTATCCGAAAGAAAAGAGAAAAAAGAAGGGCGACTAAAAAACCGATTAATTGCAATCCAATCTAAAACGATCGCACATAATAAGGAATGCTCTATCATTGAAGGAAATTTCAATAAGAAAATTTGAAAGATGAGTTTCCTGGAAATTCATTCAGTATTTAACAGTATGATAAAATTTGAAAAAATATTTGGGAGTCAAGATTCAGAATCAGGAGTTAATAAAATAGGTATCAGACACAAAAAGAAGATTTTGCTGAAGTAATTAAAATTTCGCTGAATAGAAATTAAAAATAATTTTATTGAATCATTAAAATAATTATGTTAGAAACTAAAAAATGCAATACTGCAGAAAAAAGTTTGATATTTCAACAATCAATTTGAGTTTCCAGAAAAAAATTACTTTGATATAATCCAACAAAATTGTTTTCAAATTTATATCTACACTGAAAAAAAAATATAGTCAATTTTAATAAATATTTAGTTCAATACTGCCAACTAAACATTTACTTACAACAAATAAATATTTGTTCAGTAAAAAGAATGATTGTTAAATCAAGTTAATGTTTCTTGTAACAAATAAATATATCTTTATATTTAATAAATATTTAGTTGGCAGTATTGAACTAAATATTTGTTAAAATTGACTGTATTTTTTTCAGTGTAATAAAATTTTTAATCTTTCAGTAAGAGCATTCTTTCCGTGCAGCTTAAAATTGGGATTGGATTGGAATTTAATCAATTAGAAGAAAGGAAATATCAGGTTTAATGAACTTTGGTTTGGTTGGTCAAATTCCAATCAAAATTCAATTCTAATTCATGGTCTGATATGGGCTTAAGATCTCGTTTCTTTTCAAATTCCCAGTGAGTTTGGACGGAATTTTATTTAAAAATCACTAACGTACATCTCTACTAATGTAGATCAAATAATCTCGGTTCAGTGTACTCTTTATTTATTTCTAATTCTTAGGCTAAATTCATAAGCGACTCTTATATCTAAAACCGTTTTAAGTGCAGTCTTAAGATGCAAACCAATCACAAAGCCGTATTAACATCTCAAGACAATAAGATGATCTTGAAGAACCGACTAAAAATGTTTTTCATTATTTTTATCTTCCAGTTTTAAGATCAACTAGCTTAGTTTTAAGGCCTTATAATTAGAAGATAAGAAGCAAGCTATACCAAGATTCGAGTTAATCTACTGATAGAAATAGATATAAGATAATCGAAAACAAAAAGATTCGCTACGTATGATAATAATCCCTGAAACTTTCCACCTACTTTTTAAGAACTTTTGTAAAGCCTGAAGCACAATTGAAATTCCACAGGCAATAGAAATAGGAAATAACAAATTTCAACCTTTCAAAAACCGTGTTATTCTAGTAAACACGATTTCTGAAGGGTTAATGCACAATTGAAAAACACAGACAATAGGAACAAAGAATAACAGAATTCAATCTTTAACCTTAAACACATAATGAAAAGCACAGGCAACAAGAAAGAGAAAGTACAGAGAATAAGAGATTTCGACCTATCAGAAACCGCGCATACCAGTGCTTGTATTCTGTAACTCACAACGACAATTCGTTATCGTTTAAAAGTTATTGCGCAGCTTTTTTTATCACATATAATACATACGCAACGACAATATAACGATATCGAGACACTATCGTTAAGAGTTAGAGAATAATACACTCCAATTTTGTAATTCTTAACACAGTGTCGCTATTGTTATATTGTTGCGCAAATATGGAAAGATACATGAAAAAAACCTGCGCAACAATGCAACGAACTGTCATTAAGAACTAAAGAGCCGGAGTAGTACGGAGTCATACACTGAAAAAAAGATTAGCTGCTGCAGCAAATTAGATGGTAAAATATGGCATAGCATTTTTAATTGGTTGCAGCAGTCAATTTTTGATTGCGTTAACCTATCTGCAATGTCAGTATAGGATTTCGATAGGCTAACACAATCAAAAATTGACCGCTGCAACCAATTAAAAATGCTATGCCATATTTTACCATCTAATTTACTGCAGCAGCCAATCTTTTTTTTCAGTGTAATACACGGTTTCTGATAGGTCGAAATCTATCATTCCCTGTTCCTTGTCTGCGATTTTCAATTGCAAATTTCAATTTTGGGTTTTAGGCTTTAATGTCACGCTCAGTGATAATGGGGATACCTCATAGAGAGCCTCGTGGAGAACTGGCGTCGGTCGTCCTCCGCGCAAAGACATATTTAGCCATGCAAAGTCGTAGCTCTCGTGGGAGGCGGCAGACGAGCACCGAAAACGACGTCGCGACGAAGGTCGCAGAGACGTCGCGTCCGGTTCTCGCGAGAAGAGGCGGCAGACATTTGGTGCTTTCCAACAAGAGGCAAGTGATCATTTCATCTTTGTTTAACAGTGGCAAACAGTATGTAATGATTCACTGGGTTACACTGGGTCATTGTGCCTGTTGCTGGAAAGCACCCATCGGTTGCTTTCCATTTACATCAAAACTCAAATAGTTCTAATTTGCAACGTCATAACTCAATTAAATGTTCCTTATCATTCTGACAAGTTCAAGAAACTGTGTGCTTCATATTGAATCTTATTAACTATTAAAAGTAAGATTAGCCTGTGTTGTTACGCGATAATTTTGTCATCAAAGTAAGCAAGTAGTCATTAATTTGAGTTTAAAATATATAACTTTTAGGCTCCATACACCGAAAAAAATGCATGTAATACATGGAAATTACATGTATATGACCGGAAAATTATCTAAATTACATAAATGTGCTTGGAAATTTACTGGAAATTGTAAATTTCCAATCATATTTAGGCAATTTTCCAGTCATGAACATGTAATTTCCATGTAAAATTACATGCATTTTTTTCAGTGTAGTCAATTCTTATTTCAAGATAGTCTTAAGTAATGTCTTAAGATACTAATACGGCTTTGTGATTGGCCTACATCTTAAGACTAGGTATACTCTTAAGTGGTATCTACAATGAGAGATCCTAGGGTGTAAAACTTAAGCTTTTAAGCCTTGAGTTCTTAAGAAATTGACCAATCACGGTCGAATGAGAGAAGAATAATCGATTGCGATTGGTTAACTTCTTACTCTCACTTCTTACACCAAGCTTACTCCGCATATTGTAGACGACGCATAAAGCTCAAGTTTTACGCTTAAAATCTCATTGTAAACGCCGCTTAAGACGGTTTTAAATATAAGAACCGACTATGTGAACACCGGCCTTAGATCCGGTATCACTTGTGTGAAAATGGAAAGCGACTATCAACCGCGTCGTGTCGTCTAAGTTGAGGTTATGGCTGTTCCGCTCGGCTCCACGGCTCCGCTTTTTCGAGAGGGAGCCAGCCGTAATAGCGCCACGGCAGTTACTTTCACGGGGCGAGAGCGAAATTCCCAGCCGCGTTCTCCGACGGCGACGCCTTCGACGCCGACGATTATCGCGAAGCCGATCGATCAGGATCGCGGGGGAGAAACCAGCCGATTAACCGAGGCGAGTCCCATCGAGGAGAAAGAGGATCGATCCTCGCACCTCGATGAACAGGACACGCTCCGTTATTACGCGTCAATGCGGAGACACGCGTAAGAGCCGTGTTCTACGACGCAGTACGTTGCCGCAAGAGATCGATAGCCGGTTCTCGGCTCGCTCGTATCGAGACCGCGCGGCTCGAGTTTCCCACGAGAGCGCCGATAAGCGGACACGAGAGTGTACGATCTAGAAGCGTCGACGGCGGTTGCCGGCGGCGATTCGGTCACGCAGGAAGTGACGAGTGCGTGGAAGAAGCGGCCCCGACCGACCTGCGCGTTTATAGCATGCGGCCTGAGAGGGAGCGAGCGAGACGGAGGGCGCGGAAGCGTACGAGCAAGAGGGACACGTTAGACGAAGACGGCGCCAGGCATGTGAAGAGAGAGAGAGAGAGAGAGAGAGAGAGACAGAGAGAAAAAGGATCACAAATTGCGACGCAGAACCCGCGATTTTGCACTTACCTATGACTTATAAGTCCTTTGTACAATAAATAATGAAGTAAATACACGATCTGTGCGTAGATCCGTGCACCGGCTCGAGTCCAGACGAGCGCGCGGAAGGACGAGAGCGATAAAGAAACGTTTGCGTGCCGCGATAACGACGGGCTGCGTCCTAACGCGCTCCTTGTACTCGGGAGATTTTTTCCCCTTTTTTTCCGTTTTCTTTCCTCTTCCTTTTCTTCTTTTCCCTCGACAGCCGGAGGGAAACACGCGCGCGCGAGAGATGGACGAACGAGAGGGAGAGAGAGAAAGAGAGAACGTGGACTAAACGCGAACGAGAAGAACTAAAACGCCGGCCCTTTATTCCTCGATCACACTCGCGGTTACGATGCCACACATCCCTCGGCGACCACTCCCGCACAACGACTGAGCCGGCAACGCCGCCCGTGGTGGGGGAACTCGGCTCGCCTCGTGCCGGGGCTCGGCCGCGCTCGGTGCCGCTCGGCCGCGTCCGCCGCGCCTCGTGTCGGAGCCGAAGTATTGATCGGCTCGCGGCCCCGGCATGGCCGACGAGGTTGGGTGGGGCAGCGTGGAGCGGCGCACGGCCGTGTCCCGGGACCGATCCGACGTGCCGCGTCGCGCCACGCTATCACGGCCGACGGCGACGGTTCTCGGCGTCTTTTTCCTTTGCCTTCTCTCTTTTTTCTTTCTTTCTTTCTTCCATCCCTCCGTCCTTTCGATCGCCCGATTCACTTCCTGTCTCGCTTCGCTTTAATCGCCTCGAAACCGCCTATCCGATTCACTTCTTCTTTCCTTCTAACTTCGTCGTTGAAATTACCAGTCTTTATCTTTACGCCTTGTCTTTTCTCTCGCTCTCTCTTTCTCTGACCTGCTAAACGTCTATCACACGTGTCCCGTCGTCTCGAGCTTACCTACGAGCTACTTTATTAGGTTGCGTTTTCTCTGTCTGTCTTTCTGCTCTACTCTATGTCGGCTCGGAAACCCCCGTAATTTCGTACGAAAATTAACCTGGAAAAAATGACCTCCTTTTTTTTCTTCTTTCTCTTCGAGTTTTTTCCCGTTACCGAGGAATTTCCGCGAAAACTGCAGCCGATCGTTACAGAGATATGCTATAATTTCCGTAGGAAATTGCCATTTTATTACTTTGTGAATTGAAATGTGCCAATTTCTTATCTTTCTATTGATATGTAATATATATATATATATATATATATCATTTGTAATCTTTATGTATATAAAGAATAAGAATAAAAATATCGGGTTGTCACACATTCCTCTTTCTCTCTCTCATCCATAATTTTTCCCTGATTTCCAGATAAAATTTCACGATCTTCTCTGATGCTTTCAATATTTTTAAATTTTTTGTAGTTTCATTCTAATTTAGAAACCGTCAAATATTTTGTTGAGAGAGCAATTTAATATAGCAATGTAAATTAATGTTATTGACATTACTTGCATTTAATTGTTAAGTTGGTAGTATTCCAAAAATGCAAAGGTGTGATTTGCGCACATTAAACTTCTGTAAAGCCAAAAGTTTTAATTTTCCAAAAAATTTTGCAAAATTTCTTGTCAATTTCCTGATTTTCAGCTTTGTGGCAACCCCGTAAATATATATATATATAAAAGATATAAAAATTTTTTAAATATATATATATACAAAGAATGATATAAATCTTAGTATATATTCTATTAGACTGATATTTATAATTTTAAAAAATGTTACATGTTAATTAGCGATCTCAATTAGGGTTTATATACATAAATTCATTTGCGAAAGTACTACGTGGTGGCAAGTTATACAGGGTGTTCAGAACGAAGACAGAGACGAAGACAATTTTCTACTTGAAGAACGGAGGAACGGTCTAAAATAAATGCGTTGAATAGACGAAAGATCTCCAGATTACCATAAAAGCCCTTTTACCCGTTTCACGATCGTTGAACCGTGCCTCCTTTTCGCGGTAAATCAAAGGGATCCCACAAAACGGCGGGGTTCCTCGCCGCCGTCAACGACCGGTCTTCTCGAAGTCCGTAAAAAAGAGAAAATTTGAATTATAGCGTTTTCATTACGTCTACTTTCGTAAAATAATGTAGAGTTCTTGAATAGATAACAACGTGTCGACGTCTCGTATTTAATTCGCGACGGAAAGTCGAGGAATTTATGAATGACAATATTTAGTTTGTGGATGTTGCGATTTACGACACGCGAAGAATGCGTGACCAGAAGAGTATCTGTAAATCCAAGGATCCTAAGAAAGCTAAAGGTATACAAATATACCGGTTAAGGAATCCCTGACGCTCCCATTCATTCGTGTGTCACGTTTCAACGCGTAATATAGTCTTATCGTAATATAGGCTTATCTAACTGCGAAAACGATCTTCATCATTGGTACACAGTGAAGAACATTTTGTATTTGTGTTAAAATTTATTCTAATTTAAAAAAAATTAAATTGATTAAATTGATTCTTTCATTTTTTGGTATTAAAAAAAACATAATTTATAAGTCAACAATTGACATAAAAATAATGTATTTTAAAACTACATTCTGAGATAAATAAATAAAATGTGTTAATTAACGTATTATAAACAATAATTTTACTGAAGAAATATGCTTCCACAATTTACTTTTAAATTGTGTCAGTGTTACAGTTTTATGTTAATTCTTTACATAATATATATCTTTACTTTTTAACTACTTTTTAACACATTCTTGTGTTCAATTAATACACAAATTTGGATATGTGAAATGTATTAAATTTATCATAAATTTTCCAACTATGTACTCTCTAAATTCTTTAGAATGGAATCTCACTCTAAAGAGTGAAAATTGAGCCATTCTTGAAAAAGAGTGGGCTAATTTTCAATTTTTAAGAGTGAGATTTCACTCTTCAGAGTGAGTGATTCACTCTAAAACTTAGAAAGTATCAATTGAAGGAATTCAGTCCCCTATACATTTAAGATTTAGCGCGTGGATGAATCCGAGGATTGAGAAGGCTGTTGATTCACCGTTCTTCGCATCCACATGGATGGAGGGTCAAATACGCGACGCCCGAATCTGCGCCCTGAACGAGCGTAAAGCCTATATCAGACTACGTATTAAAAATCGATCCGTAACAGGATCATAACATATGTTTTTGACGCTAAAAATAACACAGTTCCTTGGGACCCACTAAAGTCTTTATTATTATTGGAAAAAGAATGGTTGAATTAATTGTAATTTTGGTTGAAAATGAACAAATCAAAATTTTTTAGTTAAATCTATCATAATTGAAATAAACAGAATTTTGATTGATCAGAATCTTCTGGTTTGTTCATTTTCAATCAAACATTTTTTTCAGTGTAGTATTATTTTAGTAGAATTTTTCAAGTTCCAAACTATGAAAAATAAGGTTATGAAACTTAGAATGAATTTAAATTATTATTATATAAAAATTAGAGAAAGTCTCCAGATCACCAGGATCCATATATTCGAGTTATCTCCAATGTAAAATTAATTTTAATCTCAGTTCAATTCACTCTTATCTTTTCCTAACTCTAATGCCAATTTCTACCAATGTAGATTAACTTTAATCTTAGTTCAACTTACTTTTTATCTTTTTCTGATTCTTGAAATTAGAAAAAGGTGAAGTGTTCATTGAACCGAGATTAAAATTAAACTAAATTGGTTGAAACGAATATTAGAATTAGAAAAAGAAATAAACAGAAAGTTAAACCGAGATTAAAGTTATCTCACATTGATGAAATCGGATTGGGAATTGAAGATTAGAATTCGACTGATCAGAACGAACGAAGATTAAAATTAAATTTATTGGATTAGTTGAATTCTAGTCTCCATTTTGCGATTCTCAATCTCCAATGCGTAGTCTGACACAGGTTTAACATCGACAATTTCAATTGAAACAACGATTCATGGACACCTATACGACGTCGCGATTAACGTGAAGTAACATTACGTTCTCTCGTGAAAATTTAAATGGAACATGTATCTCGTTTACTCGACCCGATGCTGGATAAACGGTTACGACCACGTAAATGAATCGTGGGCGTATATGCATATCCATGTTATTCCTCGCCCGACACCCGAACATCAGTATGCATTAGCGACAAATTCGATCTAGCATCCCGTAAAATTTCGCGCACATGCCGATAAACTGCAACCATAATTTTATCTGTGAGACGAATTAGATCTTCCTCTAAAACGCGAGGGCCGATTTCGCCACGTCAGTGTTTATATCTGAAAATTAATAATCGCAGTTTAACAAGTACTTCAATATAAATTACGCGGATACGTTACGTCCTTCGGTCGTCATTAGGTGGAGGCGAATTTCTTAAACTTCCACGGGTACAGTGAAATTTTCGATCATGATTCACACCGTTGAGGACCACAGTGTATTTTTTATTATTCTGGACTGTGTCAAAATCTAAAAAAAATTCTTGTATATTTGTGAAACTATTAACATATTTTTATTATATTAAAAACTGTATATATATATATATATATTTAAAAATCCTTTTCCACAATTAAAGTATAAACGATAATGCAGTCCAAACCAGTCGATTTTATGCCAAGAATGAAAAAAAGTTAGAAAATTACAGTTTTTTATCGACTTCTGGCGTCAACTCGTGCTTTATATAAAAGTTTTGTACATTGTACCGTATAAAACAATTTTGAACTAAGGATTACATAAACAAATAATGTTGAATTCTTAGAATTGGGCTTAGATAGCTAATATGAAAGATTAATTAGTTAAAAATTTTATACGAACGTGTGCAATATTGATGCAGCAGGGTGTAGTGATGTGTTAATGACACGATGTGTAGATCCTACTAAATAAAACGACTTTAGGGTATCCTTAAAAGTCCCAGTGTGCCAGTGGAGGGTTAACATATAATATATTTCACGTTTTAACCTCTCGCATTTTCCGCGCGTATATCTATACGCTCTCTTTCGTGCGTAGAACATTAATCTCACTTTCGTAATTTTCGTTTCTTAAATGATAATAGATATCTTTGCTTTCACTTTATTATATCTAATTTCAGAGTGCAGCCTCTACCGCGATATTTTCACTTTAATTAACAGTTGTGTGTGGTTCTTTGATCATTATAATAATGTATTTTACGTTATTATTTATAATTTACGTACTTTAGTTAGTATCTGTGCTATTAACGTATGTTTTATAATTTCATTTATGTAGGAGTAAATATATTTCAGAATGTACTGTTTCTCCCGAGAAATTCTGCTTTGTGATTTTTGCCTCCATATTTGTTGAAACAAGCCCGTTCGATGCGTTGGCCGGCGTATATTTATGCATCGAAAGATCTGCACTTCCCTCCCAAAGGGTCATTCAACAATTTCTTCTCGAAAACCCGTAGCGAGTATCGAATAAAACAACAGTTTTTGTTTATTCAAACGCAAATATATAGCGTTCCATCTAAACACTTGTATCAACCTACTAAACTTGCCATTTGTTTACGCTTCGATATGTACAAAAATTATTAATTAAAACTTTGACACTCGCAGTTTCGCGTAATTATTTCTACAACGATATTCAAATGTATGAGTTTGTCTCGTTTAAAAAGTTTCCATATTTACAAGCTCGTAAATTCTGCTTATTCAGACAAAAGCTCGGGCTTCCATTGAATTCTTTTCAATACGATCCAATTGATATTGGTATTTAATCTCTCCATCAATGTTAATAAAAATCTCTTCATTGTAATAATTATCTCTTTCATTATAATCTATTAATTATAATAATTAATAATAAAATAATTAATAATAAAAAATAAAAACTCCACAAAATATGAATTATAAAACAAATATACATATACTTTCAGGACAAACGATTGTAATTTAACAGCCAATTTGAATCGTAGCTGCCTGAATTAACATGTATATTTGTTTTAAAATATTAAAATTCATATTTTGTCATTGATGTTTATTTTTTATTAATAGAGATTATAATGAAATATTGCTTTTATCAATTTATATTTTGTGTTAATTTTTATTTGTCATTATTAATAGATTACAGTGAAAAGATATTACATTTGTAACAATTACATTTGTACCTGTAAAAACTAAAGAGATTCGCCAGTGCTAATGGAAAAACTGACGCATCGCGAGTGTGATTTTTAATTACATGAGAACTCATGACAAGGCGGAAAACTCGTGTCGTGTTCGACTGCGATATGTCAAGAACTATTATCGAGGGTACGGAAACAACGTTAGGATACGTTTGCTGAAAAACTGCAGACTGCATGGGGCGCGCACCGTCGGAGTTGCGAGCATATGAGAGTACGAACGAGAGCACTTTTGTCCGGCCTCCTCCCTCGTCTCCTTGCCGTCCGGTCCTCGTGCACGCCAGGCTCGTGCGCGGGCACCGCATCGAATGAATAACTGAAACAATGCGGAGCGAAAGCGAGGCGCAGTACCGTGGCGCTCTCGTAACATCGATCGTAAGATTACAATTGGGTTAAAGCCGGAGTCGCTCGTCGTGGTGGTGGAGAAGCGAAGGACCGGATCCGATCAACCGATCAACGTCGATGATCAACCTTGGAACGCTCTATCTTGGTCCCAAGGGTTTTTTTATGATCCCCGTTTACCAATTGTTTCCAGAGAGATAAGATGTACTTTGGTCAATAAAGCGATAAAAACACGATGTCCACATAACTTCCTTCAAAACCTTTTCCTATGAAGATCGACATAACGACGCAAAGAAAAGTGTTTGGTATTTGTGATAAAATAATTATGATCAGCAGCTCCAGCTTATACTTTACTATTATAATGATAGTAATTTATATTTATAGTATAATTATATTTATGATTTTATGTATAAAAAGCAGAGTTGTCACAAATTCACGATCCTAAAATTCCATAATTATTCCCTGATTTCCAGACAAAATTTCATGATTTTTTCTGATGCCTTCAATATTTAAAAATTTTTTGTATTTTCACCCTGATTTGGAAACTGTCAAACATTTTATTGCGAGAGCAATTTAACATATTATTAGCAATACTATTAATATTGCTAATACTTCTTTCATTTAATTGTTAAGTTAATAGTATTCCAAAATTGTAGATGTAATGTATGCATATCTTCTTTAAAATCAAGAATTGTATTTTAAATTTTGCAAAATTTCCAGTCCTTTCCCTAATTTCCCTGACTGTTTTCAATTTCTTTTACATTTCCCTAATTTCCAGTTTTGTAGCAATCCTGAAAAATATATAATTGTATTGAGAATTACTATAATTTATACATTTTTTATATTTAAAATCATACCGAAGTATATAAAAATATTACTACTAACATTATAGTAATAACTGTAATTATGAAAATCGAACTCCCAACCTATAACTATTTTATCAGTAAATCAGTTTAATTACAGAATATATGCATTATGAACAATTAATCAACATTCTGCTAACCATGCTTATCTCGTAAAGGAAATTCCATTTCACGATTCGAGTCACTTCGATAGCCATAGATTCTCGTAACTCTAAAACTACGTGCGAAAGATAATTTCAACTAGAATCAAACAGTTTATAGATTTCGAATGTTTCATTTTCATTCGAGTGAAACAGTTTGGGTTCTAAATCATCATGTTTTTCACTGTAAGAAACAATTAAGTGGCAATTTAAAAAAAACCTACATCGTTGCAACGATTGATTGGAATAATGATAGATCGTCTTGCATCCGGTTGTACTATGACAAAGTCATTAAAGCAAGAAGGCTAATGAGGAATATGATGGCGGGAGGGAGCGTGACAAAGCATGGAGCGAGGGAGGAAAGCAGGGAAACAAGGGAAAATACACGGGGTGAAGGATGACTGGAACGAGACGCAGCTATGCGAGGTCGCGAGGAAAGCGGCAGAAGACGAAGAGTGGAAAAGGGGATGGTGAGGTACATCGAGGGATGGGTGGCGGTCGGAGGTTGCCGAGGCTGAAATGAAATATTGATCTGTAGAGGCGCGCGCAACCCCTGCAGCCGACCCGCCCTTGTCTACCATTTTCCGCCAATCTCTCGCTGTTGTGAACGCCGCCGAAATTCCTACCGATTTTGCGAGATCTTTCGCGAACACGTTCATCGCCCGTTACTCTCGATCAATCCTCTCATTTCTCTCCGCCGTTATAATATTAATTAATAATAAGACGAATCGGAATGAACGGACTAAAATGTTTAATTTGATATTTATGGTTATATGATTGCATAAAATAATTAAAAGTTTCATTTTTATAGACAATGTTAGTAATAATAATTATATTTATAATCCTTTATACAAAAAATATACATGTATGTATAGTTGGAATTGAAAATGACTATAATTTATATAACATATATATTTTTGTATATAGAACTATACCAAAGTATATAATTATTATTACTAACATTATAGAGGTCATGATTATAAAAGTAAAGTTCTGAACCATAACTACTTTATCAAATAATTACAGCCACAATACGAAGTACTTTTCTCTAGACTACTCACGAGGAAAACTTATACGTTAAACATAAGTTAAATAAACTTGTGAACGCAATATTTGTTAACAACACTATATGGAACTCTAAATTGGGTCCGCAATCTTATCTTATCCGGAAATACAATATACACACCATAAATAAACTATTAGTCTAATTATCGATTTGTACACGATATCAGTTATTTTTATAACTTTAAGGTACTTGAGTTTGATTTTTAAATACGCAGTTTGGAAAAATTCTCCGCAACAACGGATCCACTTTTACAAAATCGCACGACGTAAAGAAGCAGATGCGTTGAACTTTCTGCACGCGCGACTTTAATGTGCGAGCAAATAAAAATTTATCGGTAAAGGTCAAATGGAAGCACCTGGTGACAAGTGGAATAGAAATCTACCGGAGACAGTAAAGCATGATATCAATTTTCGCGAAAAAAAGGGGGAAAAACCAAGTGGCTGCGAATTCCTATCCACGCGCGCGATTTCGCACGGCGGCAATTAATGACGATTTCTACCC
>NW_017257742.1:72072-89071 GCF_001594055.1 Mycetomoellerius zeteki
TGAACGTATCTCGATCCAATATCTGTCGATGCGACGTGAAAATGCACGCGCGAGCATACGGCTGGAAATGAAAATTCTTGTCGCTCGATGTGCCCATAACGATGTGTGACGTACTGGATGGACTGTAAGTAACATAGTTAATCCTCAGTACACACGATGATTTTCCGGTCTTTTACACACGATAGGTCGTCCCACACCGTTAAATTCATGATATCAAATTATACCCAATTTGAGTTATTTTTTTATCATTTTTATCATAGGTCGCCATGCCTCCTATTAATTTAACTAAAACAATGAGATTCAATAATTTAACTAGAAAAAAAAATGTATTAAACAATTATAATTCCAGATTAGACCGGTAAGAATAAATTAAATTAAGAAAAAGAAATCCTATTTTCGAGAAAATATAATAAATTTAATATAATCGTGTATATTAAGGATTAAAAAGAGCAACAAAACACGGATGAGTTTATAGATTTTATAATTGACCCTTAAATTTGCCTCCAATTCGTCAGACACGCGACTTCCTTCGCAAATTCCTGGTATTAAACCGAACTCACTTGGATTCATAGACCTTCCGCGGAAGTTGAATGCTTATTTGAAACTTAGATCTCGCAAAATCCCGGATTAGGTAAGTTTCGATATTCCTTGTGTTCAATGCGATGTAATTTCGCAGTATATACTCTGTGTATACCAGAAACGCTCGCTGAAGCGAGTTGAGGAACTCGTTTATATATCACCCGTTTCCGCGAGACATGCAGACGTATCAATATCGGACGGTAAATCTCTGCGGATGAATATACCCATGTAGGAAAAAACTAGCTAGCCTACCTGGAAAAACTCTACTACGCTCTGTGAAAAGCGTACGCGAACGTGTTTGTGTGCGGAAAACATGCGAGAGAAACTTGCGATGGTATGCGGCATGTTGGCTAACGAAAATCGATAAAGGGTGGTTTTACGAACCAATTTCTGCGACGATACAGTGTCTCCTTCGACGACGTCGACGGAGGGCTGGTGGACTTACCTGCAAAAAGAAATAACAATACGTTTAAGCATAAATCAAAACTTGACGCGGTATTCGTGCGAAATTTTCATTTCCATCCATCATTCGTAATCTTTCTATTGTAGGGCCGTAATATTTCCCCCGAGATTGTCAGCAGTTAAATGTAAATTTCATATTGGAAAATCGTATAACTTTGTGCGCCAACTACGAAGTATTCACCATCCGTACTAATATCTTACCAGGAAAAATTTCTGATTAAAAATAAACGAATCAGAAGAGTCTAATCATAGCAATCAGAATTCTGGTTACCTCAACTAGAATTATAATAGATTCAATCAGAAAATTCTGATTTGTCCATTTTCCACCAGAATTTTAATTGATGCAATCAGACTCTTTTTTCCAGTTCTCCAATTATTAAGAAACACGTCGATATCGCGCTAAGATTGATATAAAAAGATTCTTCTTGAAAGCAATGGTCCTTGGTGTGAAAAAAATCGGAACACGTGTCTTTACTACATTTACGCGAATCAGTAATTTAAGAAACGCACCTGTGTATCTGTCATTTAATGGAAACTCGACGCTGATCGGTGTGGGCGAGCCTTTAACGCTCCGCTCGGAGACCAGTGTTACACACTAGGTTAGTAACAAATAGATCAATATTGGCTCGTGGTTTGCGTGTGACGCATCGAGCCACGTATGAACTCATTTCCGCCGGGCCATCACCGATCGCAGAATATTTTCAGTTTTATTTCGTTTTGCCTCGTTAAAAGCGGACGTCTAGATTTAAGTTTGAAGCTGCAGTCGCAAACTCTTTGTATTTCTACAAGTCTGGAGATGTCACGAACCTTTGGATTCAGTGAATCCTTGTTTCGAAAAGTGCACTGAGAGAAGTGAGAGAATTTACTATTTGTGATAATTGCATGATAAAATAATTATTGTGGACCATTTTCTATAATTATTACTATTATAACGTTAGTAATAAATTTATTTATGGTTCTATATAAAAAATATATATAATTGGTTATAATTTATAATTATTTTCGATGTCAACTATACACAGAAAGAACAATTTTTGCTAAAATGTTTAAAAATTTAGCTAGATATAGATTTGAAAAAATTTTGGACCATCAAAATAATTATGGAAGATGCTTAAAATGATTGCTATGTCACAATTTTTATGCAACATTGCTCATGTTTGAGCGTCCTACGTAATTATTTTGAAAGTCCAACAAAATTATTTTCAGACGTGTGTTATTTTCAGACCTAACTGAATTTTTAGATATTTCAGCGAAATCGTTCTTTCCGTGAGGATATTTTTTAATATATAGAACCATATAATTATTATTACTTAAATATAATTATTATTACTAACATTAAAGCAGTAATGATTATAATAAAAATAGGACTCCTAATTATAATTATGTTGCCATGCAATTATAGTCACGAATACCAAACAACGTTTTTCTGTCACATTAAGAGAATCGTTTATTATTTTGTTGATATATGAATTACAAACATTTTTATTTTTTAATTTAAATTTATTTTTATGTTATAGAATAATCAAATTTTTATTGAAATAACACAATTTTAAAATTAAAAAATAAAGTTTTTGTACTTCACATATCAACGAAACAATATTTATTCGTACCAAATATTTCTCTCACAATCAGTATTTCTCTTCCATGAATTTTTAAATCTACTGATCTTTCACCGTATTTTCAATCCTAGTCTCCTGATATTCCTACATTTTCGAGTTCACGTTGAAACGTAGATGCACAGCCTTCGATTTTATAATGCATTATCTATCATACCACGGATAAAGCGCCCTTATCGCATTATACAGAATCGTAAATTTTCGCAGCCGTCCATTCTGTGGGTTCGCGATGCAATTACTAATTCTCGCATGAATCACCGACGTGAATTCTCTTCGCCGACGCCGCACGTGCCTCGATTTAATGCGCCCCTCGAAAACGAGATCGATACATGTGTGGTAATAGTAAACAGGCGGTGGTTACTCCTTTCCTCTTTTTTTATAAATATATATATATATATATCTCGACAACCCGTCGACCGCGGATAAGCCGCGGATTCGTTTTTAATTGGCAAACGGCCCGATCCGCGCCGCAGAGCAATGTGAATGCGCTTTTCTCGTAAAGCCGCAGTGCGAATCCGTCGTGCGCGCAACGTAAATCGAGAGCTGACGGGCTTTAACGTACGACACTGACCTTGCCCATTCGAAGAATCTCATTCGTTTGGGAAATTATTCCGCAGTTTCAAGTGACATGCAACATGATAGCGCTTACGATTCAAAGTCACGTCGTTTCGAATGAATTCAATACGTCTTGCGAATACGGTTCCAAAAACAAGATCATATCCTGAGAGAAAAGTGTTTGATATTTTACTCAAAAAGATGTATAACAATATATTAATATTAATATTAATAATAATATTAATATTAAAAATATTAATACACTGAGAAAAAAATTTGTTCAACTAACTGAACACATTTAGTTGTTTGCAGATTTGATTAATTCAACAAATTTTATTTAATCTGCAAACAACTAAATGTGTTTAGTTAGTTGAACAAATTTTTTTTCTCAATGTATTAATAATAATAATGATAATATTAATAATATGCAAAAAATTGAAGGATTGTTGTATTATTTGGATACAAAAAGTATTTGTAATCGAGAAACTTAGCGTCTAAGATCATGAATACGATCATTTTCACGAAGCTCTTTCGTTTATATCAAGACAAAGCGTCTTTTCAAAACATTTAGTAGATCTCACTCTGAAGAGTGGAATCTCACTCTCAATGGTTGAAAATTGATCCACTCGTTTTCAATACTGGTTCAATTTTCACTCTTTAGAGGTTTAGAGTGAGATACCATTCAAAAAAATTTAGAAATACTTGTTAATCAATTACTAATGTTTATTTTTTACAAATAAGGCTTTTTTTTTTAATAATAATCTCCATGAAATTTTTGCATTCACTACAGTTTTCTATCTTTAGCACTTCTTTACGATTACGACACGTAATGTGCAACATTCATACAAATATACTCATGCTAATACACATCATCCGATTGAGATTAAATCATGAGATTTTATTCTTTCATTCGTGGTCGTATATAATGAGTTGCTTTTAGCGTAGTGCCGTTCGATTTGTGTCACGCTGCTCGGAATAAACAGCGTTACCTCTTACGTTCTATTTTTCTCCGACTTCGACCTACGTGTTCTTACTTTTTTTCGAAATGTCATGTTCAGGATATACTCGCCCATCATAATAATACCATCATCGTAATACTATACGAACTTAATGCATCCGGATTAAAACTTGTTCGTGCAACAATTCATCTTATAAATTATTGGAAAAACAGCTAATAAAGAATTATATATAAACTTGTTAAACATTAACGCTGTAAACTTTTTATTAAAAAATACCGTCGTATACTATATAAACACGTTCAGATTAAAACTTATACACGCAACAATTTATCTTGTAAATTATTGGAAAAACAACTAATACAAAATTGTATTTAAAATTATTACGTATCGACACCAAGTTTATTAAAAATAAAATCCACATCCTCCCTTTAATACACTGTTAAATTTATAGTGTCAAATATAACCTACCGTGAGTCGCCACTGCTCCTACTAAATATATCGTTATTTTTTATCAAAATGATAGTTAAATTTGACACTATACCGTGTCAATTTGACACTATACAATATCAAATTAACACTATAGAGTCAAATATAACCATTGTTTTAGTATAAAATAACGACATGATTGAGTAGGAGCAGTGGCGACTCACGGTAGGTTAAATTTGACACTATAGATTTAATAGTGTACAAACTAGAAACAATTGGTGTCGCCATTAAATATATACGGCATACATTTGAAGAATTGTTTCGTTACAGAATTAAAAAAACGAAAACTAAATATTGTAAAACGTCTTTACATTCATTTACGACATCGAGACAGCCGATAATAAATACCTAGGCACTCATACACGGGAAAAAACAAACTCCATTTATCGCAGCCGACACAATACTAGGTGATAAAGACTTTTCTTCTATGCAAACGAGGCGACTGACTTCGACTCAGTACAAACCACTCAACGTACAAATTTATATTGACGTAAAAGAATTATTTCTTTTACATCGTTATTTCAAAACTAAAAAGAAAATAGAGCGGCAAGAAAATACAAACAGATAAGATAGCGTACTATCTCACAACAATAGTATACAACACAGTACAGCATACAACAATAGTATTTAAAGACAAAATTGAGAAAAAGATTAAAATTGGAAAAAAAGAAATTTTTCTGGAATAAAGGACAGAATTTAAAATTAATCCTTTAACACTTTTCGGTAAACCAGCTTTTTTTTCCAACGCTTTTAACTTTTTTTTTATTAATAAAGACAAATCTTTGCTTGATACCGTTATGTTCCTTAATGCTGGCGATTTAATTAAAAATTTTTTTTTCAATATGTTCATTTTTTACGAAAGTGAACAGTCGAATTGGATTGTGTATGCTATATACTATTGTTTCCGTAGTATCTAAAGTGTTTAAAAGCTCATTTTACAATTGCGTAAAAGTAGTTGTAAGTGATGTATTATAGTTGTAAGAATCGACTAATTACAGTAGGATATTCTTCTCATATTCGACTGTGACTGATCAATTCTTACAACCTACACTGTTAAAAATGTCGTGAAATTTCATGAACTTTTAATATACAATGGTAAATGATATTTAAATCATTCGTAACTGAAACGATATTTAATGTATATGTTAATGAAATTAAATTCAAGTAAATTAAAATATATAAGTGTATTGAAATTTAATATACTTTTAATATACGGAGATAAATAATATTTCAATTCACTGTAAATTAAGTAAACTTTAATGTACATGTTCATTAAATTTTGGCGCTTTACTGATTTCTAGACTATTCTGGACACCCGCTTGTATCGAGATTATGATTGCCGTGGAAAGTGCTATGTTTATTAGTGCATATTGAATATAAGAATGTAAATACATCAATGTAATTCTTATATTATTATATGTAAATGAAAGTATTATACATGCTTATAATTTGCAGTGACTTTTAGCTGATGCTGCGATATGCGTGAAATATATATACATATATATACACGCACGCGCACACACACACACACACACACACACACACACACACACACACACACACACACACACATACACACGTATCCCATGTAAAAGTAATGAACATGTATATTAAATTCAATAAAAGTATATACATTAAAAGTAACACATGTGTTAATGAAATTTAAGACATCAGTAAATGAATATTCATATATACAACATTCATTATTTTTCATTGACGGGCTTGAACCAAGCTGCTTCCTTTACATGTTAATTAAAAGTCATTAAGAAATTTCTAACAGTGTACGATCACTTACAACTGCGCAAGAATTGGGTTTGTACAATGGGCTTAAGGGTTAATCATTTGTTCACACATCGTTCTCTCCAACTAGATTTTGATTCCACAAAATATATTTCTTGATATTACAATTTTATTTTCCGGCAATGTACTTTCCTAAATTATAATACACATTCAGTTGATTTCAAATTTAAATCACAAATATCTTAAAAAATAAATTAATATTAAAATAAGATAAAAATTATACATATATCAAACAATTTAATTTAACATATTTTCACAACGCGAAAAAGAAGTTTTTCTGTTTTTTTTTTTATCAAAAAGAAAATCAGTTTTTCTTATTAAATATGTAAGAAAAGGGACAAATATGGTTTCGTAAGATTCTCATATTCCGCACACTACACAGTAGCTACGCTTCTGCCTGGAACTAATTAATTAAGAGTCAAGGTGTCCCTTCATGCTGAAGCTCGACCGCTCATTTTCAGCGTCAAAATAGATTATATGACCCAAATTGGTGCTAGACAATGACAATGCATGAAAAGGATGTAACATTATGTAGGATAAAAGCAGGAAATATGAAATAGAGCTACGAATGTGGAATAGGGGCTTATTTTTTAAATAAAATATTGCAAATTGGCAGCAATCTGATATTTCAAAACCAACGTAAGCTGATTTAATCTCCAAAAGCGATTTTTGTCGAATCTCAAGAATATATGGCGGCGAATATAAAGTTGAAAGGGTAAAAACAACCGTCCAGCCGTAGCTGGTAGCGGGCGAAAACATCAGAGACTTAAAAACGACATCGATTGATATACGGCTAGTCAAAAATACCAAAAAAAGCGGCCAGAAATGCGGACTTTCCGTCGACGAAACGACGTCGGAAGAGGAATTTCGTCTCGCGGCTCTCGACACGGAAAACACGACGTCGCCGGCGGCGACAACGTTGTCGTCAGATTGGCTTGGGCCAATCACCATCGCGAGTCAGCAGCTCGACGGTGCAGTAACAGCAGCGACGTAAATCGATAATTACATATGCATTAAATTGCACTATGCGGCCAACACGCCAGTCGGTTATCGCGATCTCCGTGGAGAATGAGAAAACGTAGACTATTCCGAGGCTCGTTGACCTCTTCGAATCGTTCGTTCTTTTCTGGTTATTCTTACAGAGTGTACCATAACAGATTTTACGTTTCAGAATTAAATAATCTTAAGATATTTATTAGCATTATTATTAAATTGACAATCAATTTAATTTAAGATATTACTTCAGCTTCAATTTATGATTGTGAGTTTCAAGTTTGACAGCGTGCAATCGACGTACAATTTGCATAACTGAAAGGTGTATTTAAAATTTACATATAAATATTATTAGATACTATAAGATATATTATTTAATATTTATATTTACATATAAATATTATTAAGTACTTTTCCAACCTTGACCGTATTTGTACGATATTTGCGCTTCTTTATTATTTATGGATTTATTCATACAGCTTAGTGCAATAATTGTTATTGTAAATAATTTTTTCTTCGCAAAAACGTTACGATGGATCGTCGGGATTAATCGACAAAGAATGGTAGAGATCATTTAATGTGTTACGCGCTTTGAAAACGCAAACGAAGGCGATAAAATTTTATCCTTCGCGATTAATCTCACGATCAGATTGAGTTGAGTTTATTTTAATAGAATCTAGATTTAAGATATTGTAATCGAGCTGTTCTTTATGAGTGACAACGTTTTAATTTTTTTGCGTAAAACTTTTTGATAAAAAATATTTCAAAATACTATAACAATTACAAACTTTTTCATATAAAAATAATAAAATAGAAATAGAAATGAAGAATACCGAGAGCACGATAACCTCGCAGTAATTTCAGTATTTTTATTTCTATTATTATTTTATTATTTTAATATTGAGTCTTTTACAATAATTATTTTTTTACACAATATTATTACATATTTAAAGTATAATGCTAATTTATTATAATTACTTTGACATAATTTGGCAAGCACGAAGCTCTAAACTACTCTAAAGAAACAGCGAGAAATGTTACGTGTCAACAGTTGTCGCGTTAAAGTCAGATGATAATCCGATTTCCTCCCGAATGGAAATATAGATAAAAGCTCTTCGCGCTGTCTGATCTGCAGACAGTATTCGCGTAAAACGAGATTCGTCATATGAGATGCAGATGTATGTAACATCAGCTCTTCTACCGACGTTTCTAATTGTATGTAATTCAGGAGATTCCTTCGTATTATGTAAAGTACGAACAATGAGACGTTACTTTTGTACTCTCTGAGAAGGCTATTCGGAACTTTTTCCAATAGTTCCGGGATGCGAAACTGGTCCAGATTGGCAGCGTGAAATCTACCCGAAATCGTCGTTCGGCTGGACGACAAGCCACAGGTGGCAATGTACAAACGTATATACGGCTTTGTGTACGTGTGTACGCAGCCACTTCAGCCTAAGGGCTTTCATCGTGCGAACGGAGGTCGAGAAAAAAAAAGATAAGTGTTCACCTTCCTCTCTTCTACGGGTCGATAAAAACTGCAATTAGTACCCGTGCACTTTTTAATTCCTCTTTTTCCTTCTCGCTTTTCTCGTCAAGCCACCGTCAGACAATAGTTCGGAGAAGAACTTTACCTCGGCCTTGTCAACAGCATCTCTGTTTTATGAGAATCAACGTGACGCGCGATGTCGTAAACATTATAAAATTATGCGAAAGATAAGATTATGCGAAAAATTTTTCGCGATCGTCAAGTTTCATGATCTATAATTGAACTCACCGACAATCCAAAAACTTTGACAATGAAAGCACTGGCGTTTCCAGCACGTGAACTTGAGATTTCTATTAAGTTATCCTCGTGAATTAATTCCGTCAAATTAATACGTGACAAGGAAATGTCCAGAGCTATTATTAAACGAGTCACGTCGAGTCAGTTCCTTCAGCAAAATCGTTGCATTTCACGTAATGTTAAACTCACAGTAATCTTTTCGAAATCCTGAAGTTCCCTTGAATTAATACTGTCACTACGAAACTCTAGAGAGAAAAAAAGGCTAATTCTATTATTTCCATTCGACTGCGAAGCAGAATCAACGAACACAGTGGCAATATCCCGTGAAGTCACTTGAATGCTAAACGTTCCCGATGTCTCGGCCGTACACAGACACACGCACAACTGACACAACAGACAGTTTCTCGAGTGCGAAAGGAGAGTACGCCAATACGCTCTCTCCGCGAATACAATGGGCGTCCATCGCACAATATGTTGAATATCCGCGAGTTGCGATATCGCCGGACCACCGACGTTATCTCGCGCATTATCACACGCCGCCGCGTGAAACGCAACTGACGAAGATGGTTACGGACACGTGAATACCAGATTTCATCAATCTCAGAAAGATAACGTCAGTTAGACATACGAATAAATAATGGCATCAAATTTAAATAATTAGGCGGTACTTTAACCACTTTAATTGCCTGGTTTTTTTTTTTATATAAACGATCCTCTGGAGTGTTTTTACATCCCAATTAAAATCATTATTATTAACAGCATATTGTATATTATTGACTGTTTTCCGATTTGTTGGTCTAGCAAAATATGGTTAGTCAATTCAAAGATAATTCCAGGTAAAAATCCTGATTTTTCTAAGATCCATCGATTAATTTTCATTATTTAATTAATCTTCATCGATTCGTGCAATATTATACGCTTTGTATTCAAGTTAGGATTCTATACGAATAAATTAAAACGCTAAGAAATTGGGAACAATATTATTTATTGCCTTATAAATAATATCAAACGAACGTTCCGTCAACACACAAACGATTTTTTTTAATTCAAGTTTTCTATTGGTAACTTATTGCACCTTTAAGGAAAGACTTATGTCCAAATACAACTTTTCTTTTTTTCACGCTCTGACTTTTTTTTTAGAATGAAAGAATAATAAATTCTAGGCCAGCCCTGGAATTTCGGAGTTTTCCAGGAATTTTCCAGAATACATAAAATTCCAGTATAATTCCAGGATCCAAGGATATTCAAGGACCGTTGGACACCATGGTTAGTATTTGAGAACATTATGGATATGAATTTAATTACAATTTTCTAAAAAATAGAGATTGTAATTAATATAACACTTTTTTATCGCCGATTTTTGATGGAATGGTATACTTAAAGATTCGTAGAGAATAGTTATGAAAAAAGAAAAAATATATTAAATAATATCCATACGAAGTAACATTTTACAATTAACAGTTTTCTACCTGGAGTGGAAAAGTCCCAGGTGACTATTTCTGGATTAGATAGAGGAATTTTTTGTTAGTTAACTGATAGTCCAGTGAAAAGTAGCCTAATTTCTGTATTATTAAAAAAAATTATAATATTTAATTGTATAATGTCTCTATCAGACAAAATTCATTAACAAAGTTTTGTCTTACACGTTTCTAATACATACTGTCGTTAAAAAAACACATAATTATCTAGATACCTATTACTGTTGCAGCTTAAATTTCTGTGTTTTTATATATCGCTTCTAAATACATATATGTGAAAAGTTAACTTGTAATTTATTATTATAAATGATTATAAATAATGTTATAAATTGACCAATTACTTGATTATTTCTTTGTCGCCCTACATTCGCGAATGTTCACAGTAACGAAGATGCTGCGCTTGTTTAGATGCCGAGTGATAAGAACCGTATTCTCTTATCTAACTTACATGAGTTAGTAGTTCGTTACCTAACGTAACGGCCACTACCATGCCATTCACTCGATTTGTTTCGGCTTTACACACATCCGAGTTTCATTCAAACAAACCCACACGCGAATTTAAAGAAAAATGCACGAGAGCGGAAAAAATATGGCGTTTGTATGAAATATTATTTTTTGTACTTCAACAAACTCACATTGTTCGTTCGTTAAACATAAAAGATATACGTATAAAAGATCTGTGAAATGTATTTATGGTATCTTTAAAAGAATGTCCTGATACGTTGTTTTATGTAACATAGTGTAAGAAATAAGAAGAATTATTTCAGACATGAAAAGAAACTGCTCTGCATTTTAATATTTTCTATTTGATTAAAACTTGATAGAATCTAAATCTCTGAAGATAAAATTCCTCATATAATAGATTTTTATATTATATGTACATGGATAGAACATTTTACTGAAATATCTAAAAATTTAGCTAGAAAATAATTTTGTTTAAACCATCAAAATAATTCTATGTAAATTGTATAGAGATGCTTAATCTTTAAATACGTACCTAAATGGCTACAATTCCATACATAGTTAAAAATTCTTTCTTGCAAAGAAAATTAAAAAGTATTCCCAGAAGTTTTAAAGCTCATCATTTTTAAATTCTTCTATTTTATAAGGGTACACAGTAAAAAGCATTTTATGTTTATGTTCCACTCAAGTACTTGTTAAAATGTGTTGAATTTTTCACATATTTGAGTGTTGATTTAATATAATATGATTATATTATTTAAATATTTTGTTAAATTTTGTTAAATTAATATTCAACATTTCTTAATATCAAAGCAACACAATTTATGAATAAATAAATATCATAAGAATAATGTGTTTAAAGATAAATGAATAAAATACATGTAATTTAACTGATTTAACATACCATAAATTTTAAATTCACTAAAAAAATATGCTTCCACAGAGAGAGAGAGAGAGAGAGAGAGAGAGAGAGAGAGAGAGAGAGTTTGCTTACAAATTGTGTCAGTCATTACTTTTGTGTTAATTTTTTATGTAATATATAATATTTGCATTACTTTCGACATATTTATACTTCGTTAAATTAACACAAAATTTAAGTGGACTTGGGACACGTAAAATATGTTACATTTAATGCAAATTTTCCAACTATATATAATGTATATCTAACACTCTATAATTATAAAAAAATATAACTGCAAAGATAAAATTTGTTTAGGATATTCTAAATATCCCTTCTACCTTTTCAAAGATTAAACTGCTTGCTAAAATGTTAAAACTTTTTGCAGTATTATCATAATTATTCTCATTGTCCAACAAAATTATTATCTTCAAATCAGTATCTATCTAAATTTTTAAATACTTCAACAAAATCGTTCTTTCATTGAATAAATACGAGGTTTTGACAATCAATTTGCTTCTCGAAGCTAATTGATAAGACTATCATTCTTATAATTACTCCGAATCTCTTGAAAAATATTCCTTACTTAATATTGTACATCCCTCAACGTTCGAAGAAAATTGAGATCGTGGGGATTAAAGCGTAATATCCCGCGAAATATCGCGTGCTACGTGAGATGGATACGATGCCGAGCGGACTATACGGGTGATCGTCGGCGAGGGAACCGACCGGAAAAAGAGACTGCACGCGAGAGTCTTTACGTTACGCACGTGCACGCACACCGGTATACCACGCCGGCCGACGTGGACACGAGGCACGTTGGACCCAGAGATACAGTAGTGCGTCACCCGGCCTGGAATAGCGGCTGATGTCAAGCCTCGTGCACTCTCACACTCACGACTTTAAACGCATCTTCGCGCACGCACCGCACGCATTTTTCAGTGTATGGTGTACTCGCAGAAACAGAGGAAAAAAAAGAGAAAGATTTATAATCAGTTCTTTTTCGGTGTTATCAAAGTGCCGTCGCGAATTCGTAAGTTCGATTATTCGCGACAAAATTATTGGCACACCTGACGACTCAGGTTAGATGAGTGCGCGAGATTCTCGAATTCATCTAAGAAAAACTACAAGATTGTGACGATGATTATTTCCGATTGTAAAGGAGAAGATACTCGCGGCGATTTCTGTCACAATCATGCTGCTCGTCCGGAGCTAATTATGGATTATGGCGGGTACCGGCGCAACACACACATATACACACTCTCTCTCTCTCTCTCTCTCTCTCTCTCTCTCTCTCTCTCTCTCTCTCGCGACAATTCGCTCTTTGGCGATTTTATTTCCGTACGCGTTTCCGTGTATTTTCTCAACGTGAGTCACGCACGCGGCCGTTCAGCCGTCACGGACACGTCATTCGCGCGCGAATAACGTCCGTTTCCATGTGGAATTGCGCGCACACGCAGAAAAATACATACTGTGCTCTAATAATTACTTACATCAAGTATTTCAACATATATTCACTATCATAAGTTCATCACAAGCAACAAATTTATTCAATATTTTGAATCCTAGTAAGTTTAGTACTTCAATTAAGGTTATTAAATTAAAACAAATTCGAGACTTGCTTATTATTATATATAAAGTTGCTTCTTCTCGGTTAATTTGATAATATTCTTCAGAAGAAAATAAATTCTTGTTTTGAGTACATAATAATAATTTTTTCTAAAATTTTTGTAATTTGTAAAGTATATTTTAAGTTTATTATCAAGGAAATATTCTTTGTTAAATATAACCGTTACTTAAATGAAAAAAGTAAATATTGAGTAATCACTTTTATTAGCAATAGAATGATATTTTTCTGTGTGTGATTTTTTTATTTTATTTTGAAATATAATAGAAAATGTCGAGAGTATGATATTAAAAATAAACTATCATATATTGTGTGTGATATACCAACAATGAAAGAAGCATTATAACCGAACTAATTAAAACAATCTTTTAAAAAATGAGATAAAACTCTCTAAAGATATGTGTAATAAATTTATGAGCGGATTTTTATATCAGTAGAAAAAAAAGTGGAATTCATAATTTTCTTTTAATAAACACAATTAGAGAAAATTAAGATTTTTTTTAATTCCTTAAATCTTCATAAATATAAACATGTCGAAAATTATATTTTATACCTAAGAATCAAACTAAATTACTATTTTAAACTAAATTATTTAAACTAAAGTCTCGTGTTTCCGAGAATCGATGTCAATGAGACCGATTGCCGTAGCAAAATTTATCGCGTAGTTTATAGTGGATATATCGATCTTCGGATTACACGAACCGAAACATAAATCGCTATGTAGCGCAGTCAAATTATACTGCGCCCTCTAATTTACACCGCGACCGGTTTGTTATCCCCTAAGTACACGATCCTAATCCGTCCGTTCTCTCGGGAGTACTAATTAACGGGAGATAATGGATCACGATGTGGCAAGTCGTGCGATCGTAACCTTGACATGGCGAGTGCGGGATCCTCTAGAGAAAACTCGAGAGAATTAAAATTATCAATTGTACAGAAAGTTGTTAATTATAGAACTGATACTTAAACGATTATGAATATAATTTTATGGTTTAATAATCGCGAGATCTCCAGTTTTTCACATTTTAGAAAAATATTTGGCTGGAAGATGTGTGTTAAATTTAACATATTTCAAGCAAATTTTTGTGATAAATTTAATACAAGATAAATATATTAAAAGTTTTACAAAATGAATAAAATTTTATGCTGAAAGATATTTATTTCTTTTTTTCTTTCGTATCAGTTAATCAGTTAGCGTGGAATAATGCCATTATTTAATCAATGAATATTAAGTACATCTCAGGAAGATCATTTCCTTCTTCTTTCTTTTCCCTTAAGAAATGCAGTATGAATGCCAACAAGGAAGCGTCAACGAAGCACTGACTAATTACCACGGTAAACTCACTTAGGACGAATGCTGAGCGCTCACCGGTGCGCTAAAAGCGAGTCTTAAAAGGGAGTTAAGAGACCCTTCTCGCAGCCACTTTTCCAGTGCGACTCCCCGGGGAGATGTATGAGGGGATTGTGTAATCATCCAGCTAGGGGGTGGCTTGTGAGACCATCTGTTTGCACGCTTTTTATGTGTTAGTTGAGAGAAAGAGGACCACCCGCGATCGAAAGAAAATTGAACGAAAGCTACAGATCTCCTATCTGATTTGACTGCATAAACTATTCATAGAGAATTACGCTTGTATAATTATTTTGAAGATTCGAAAGCTTTTGATGTTTACAAAATAAGATTTCTATATCCTAAGATTTCACATTTTTAACTCCCTGTCTGCAATCTGGGCTTTTTTTTTAACATTTGAGTTGTAAAATTGTTTGGAAATATAATAAAGCCATTGAAAAAAATAATCTTGATTTTTCCAAATTTTTTTAAAAGCCAAGAATAATAAAAAAAAATTTTAGTTGGTTAAAAAAGACCTGGCATATAAAAGAAATAAAAATATGATTTAAATAGATTAAATTTTAAAATTTCAAATCTATGATCTATTATAGATCCTTCCAAAAAGTTCTTATTTCTTGAAACCATAAATTACAGATTCCATAAATTTTAAATGTTATCGAATCCATATTTCCAGACTGCACATTTAACAATAATTATATTAATAATTAATTTAGCAACATTATTATCTATATTACACGCACATACACACATGCAAATAATATTCTGTAAAAAATTCGAATAAATTAATTTCAAATTTGCAGATATTTGCAAATCCTATGTTCACTTTCGTTTAAAATTCCTACGTTAGCAATTCATTTAATATGCTTCACTTTCGTATATTACAGTAATAATAAAATCCCTTTTCGAGCGATCATAAAGTGCTCTCAAAGAGGCAGTTACGATTGGCCTATTTGAGATCAACCCACTCTAATCTAGTAGTACCGGCAGAAAATCGATAGCTCGATGGCCCGCAAAATGTCAATTTAATAGAATGCTCTTCTGCCGTAGACGTATTACGCAATCAGTTACGTACCGATTGATGCCTCTCCTTAATCGTTACTCATGTTATTATGCAATTCTGTTATCCTTGTAAACTCGTAAATGGATAATCATCTAACGAATTTTTTCGATAAAATAGATCACGGAATATTAATTAATTAGTCATACAGTACCGCGATATCGTTCTTTGTTCTGAACGTGACAATAATGTCGTGTAGTAACGTGACTTAACCTTTACACTGTTAAATATCAGAGGAGTAATGGCAATCCAATCTCCTCAGTTAAACATTTTGTTGTTTTTAACTTCCATGTGTGTCAAAATGTAAATTAAATCGTTTCTATGGTTAATTTCAGAACAACATCCATGTTAATATGTGCACTTAGTGAATAACAAACTAAATTTGAATCAAATTTAATACATTTTCTCGAGTTAAATTGTTTAATTTCATTGTTTTAGTTAAATTAACGACATACTGAATAGAAGCGGTGGTGACCTATATAAATGATTAAAACAAGTTAGATATAATTTGACATTATGAATTTAATAGTGTGGTACCTACACACGATTGGGTCATTTGTATCCTGCAAATTTTCTTTTCTCTTTGTAATACTAGAAACACCTGGCTAAATAATATCTATTATTTCCTTTTTTTAAATACACAACTTTATAAATACTTTCTAAAAATGTTAAAGTATATACTGAACAAAATATTAAATTTTAATAAATATTTGAATAATTCTAACTAAATATAAATACATATTTATTTCATACAAAAATTAATTCAACTATTTTATTTGTTTTTATAACTATTAATATCAATATGATTTAACTATCATTTCTTAAAGTAAATTTTTATTATACACGGAGAGAATTTTTTCTTAGATTTACCCTGAAAATAACGTCTGCCTAGCTGG
>NW_017257742.1:89366-136999 GCF_001594055.1 Mycetomoellerius zeteki
CACCCTTAAGTCGTTTAAAATTGCAAAATTAAATACTCTGACTATGCAAAATAATTCTCTGATTTATTATACATAGAGTATTTAATTTTGCAATTTTAAACGACTTAAGGGTGAATATGTCTGTTTGCTCCAAGAGGGAAGTGCCTTAAGGGTTGCAGCGCAAAAATCGAAAATGCTTGGAAATAGTAGCGCATAAATCCTGTGTATTTAATTTTTCAAATCAATTATTTTTAATGGGTGGGGGGGGCTGACTGACTACCTACTCAGCCCCCCACAAAAATGTTTTTTTTAGCTAAACGGAAGGAGTGCAAAAATTTTTGTTTGCGGATATGAATAGCGCATAAATAGCGCATTATTACATAATTTTTCATTAAGATTTGGTTAGGTAGGGAGGCCAGCTAGACAGACGTCTGAAAATATGATAGTCATGGGACAACAATGTATTTTCAAGAATTTTAATGTAAATCTCTCTCATTCATTAATAAAACTACAATAAAATATAAAATAAGTTGATTAATTTTATTAAAGTGCATGGTAAAAATCTTTAAAATATTGTATTGTACCACAACTACCATACCTTTTCGGGGTAAATTTTAAAATAAAATTCTCTCTGTGTAGAGGTACATGTTTACTTAATGCTAATGCTATTCAAACAAATATGTATAAAGATTTAGTAAATTTGTTTTCAGTATACGTATAATTATTTAACAATTTTTGTATACTTGTCAAAAAGACGAAGATTAACCTGGGACTCAAACGACCCACCATGTGTAGTAAAGAACCGGAAAAGCATCGTGTACTAAAGATTGGTTAATCAAGCAAATTCATGTACGCAATATATCAAAGAAGTATGCACGTAAGTACGTATGTATGTTTCATGAGAGTCCTTTTTACATTACAGTATGTTTGATGGTGCAATTTTAAAACCTCTTATATGTCAAACGTCTTGTAATGCTTTTTACATATCAAATCTCTCACAGCGCTTTTACATGTATCAAACGGCTTCCAGCAATCCAATTTTTAGTTTCTCTATCGTAATACTGTGATATGGGCATTTCATTAAAACTTGGATTTGCAATTTGAACTTTTGCGCACAACGTGCATTCTATGAAAAAAGATTTTATTTTCAGAAAAGGTATTCAAATAAATCCAATGTTAAAATTTAAATTATTGATCAATTTAGTAAATCTTTTTATTTTATCATGTATTATTATATTAATATTATATATATAATAAATAATTAATCATTCATCACTCAGAGATTTCGTGAAAAATAACCGCCAAGTTCGGTGCAGTTATCTTTATATATACACATATGTTTGAGCTGCAAAATTCCTAGAAAGATAGCTGTATCGCCATGTAAAATTTTAGAAGAACGTCTTTGCATACAAAGATTCAACGTAGTTAAATTTTCCCAAGGTGTTCGGGTCGAGTGTTCTCTCGTTGCGCAATTCAAACGCGTTTCCTAAAGCGGCGCGAACTCGAAACCGTACTACGTTGTGCCCGAAACAGTCCAGAATCTCGTCTCGACGGCAGGAAGAGACGCACACGTTAATGACAGAGCTCGTACAAAATGCAGGACTAATTGACGCGCGATAATTAATGCCACTCCCGCGCAAGAGTGACGCGACGTACGTTCATGCAAATGAAACGTAGTTGCTAGACGCTAATTGCATCGCGATCGCCACAAATAAACATTAAATTCTTTCTGCCAATCGTGACAATATTGGCGTACAATGATCCGATAGAATGCAATTCATCGACCTTCAATCAACCTGTCCGCCTACGATAAACTATGATAAGAATCTTAAGTGGTGATATATCGGATATCTTTTAATTTATAAACAACTGATACATTGTTTAGCCAAAGCATCAATTCTTCAGTGCGAAGCATTCGCGAAAGTCCCGCAATTTCATTGAAACGCGAATCTGGAAAGTCCATTTTAACGATCAGATATAAGAAGAAAATGGTTTTGCTGAATTGATTAAAAATTTAGCTACATACAGATCTGAAAATAATTTTGTTAGATTAAAATAATTACATAGAAATCTCAAGCGTGAAGAACAACGTTGGAAAAAGTTGTGACATTTTAGCAATCAGCTTAAATGTCCCAGATAATTATTTTCATGACTGAACAGAAATATCTCAAAATTTAGCTAGATGTAAATCTGAAAATAATTTTATTGGGACCAAAATAATTACATACAAAAATTAAGCATAGTGAGCAATGATATAAAGAGTTTTGACATTCTAGCAACCAACTTAATCATCCTACATAATTATTTTGGTTCAACAAAATTATTTCAGGTATGTTATCTACCTAAATCTTTTTAGATCAGCACAAAACCGACATTTCCGTACACAGAAAAAAAATTTGCAGATTTTAAATAAATATTTACTCCAATAGTACTAACAAAATTTGTGTTTACTAAATATAAACACAAATTTATTCGATTTAAACATAACTGTTTTATTTTGAATAAATATTTATTTACTATAAATAAATATTTCGTTAGTACTGTTGGAGTAAATATTTATTTAAAATCTGCAAATTTTTTTTTAAGTGTATATATGTATATCGACTTTGTTAATTTAAAAATCCACCTAGAAATAAATTTGAAAATAATTTTGAACTATCAAAATAATTATGTAGAACGATTAAACTGATTGTTAGACTATTAAAACTTTTTGCAGTATTGTCATGAACGTTTAAGCGCTCTACATAATTATTTTGATGGTGCAATAAAATTATTTTCACAAATCTGTATTTAATTAATTTTTTAAATAGTTTAGCAAAATTGTTCTTTCTATATTACAAAGCGGATGTCGAGATGCGAGTTGGTTGTCAGAGCTGAGAGTCAGACGCTACATTGTAGGCTGAACGAATTTATGTGGGCGACGTTACGCCCAAATGAATGCGACTTTCTTGAATGGACTGGCCGGGAGCGATTCCGATCAACACGGACGTTGCTTTCCAGCCAGGAAATGAGCTCGCGTCAAGTCGAATTCCACTCGCAGATGGAATAATCATTACGGCCGACCGCGCAGAAACGCGATTTTCAAATTAACGCATTGCCAGCGATCGAACATTTTCTGTGCGAATGGAATTAAAAGAAAAATCCGACTGCTTCTTCTCATTCGCGATCGAAGTCAATGATTTCTGCGATAGTAGAAATCTCCCCACGAGAAACTACGTGTAAATACTTCATATTCGTAATTTCCTGCGTTCTAGGAATAAAGGAAAAAATTTCTCGCGAAAATGAATTCGCTTTAGAAATGAATCCGTGATTATTATAATACCAAACGTAACGCACGATTGTTAAAATATTTCAATAGCAATTTAATTATGAACGATTTTGAAATAACGTTTGCAATCTTTGTAGTAGATTTGTAATAGATTTTAATAAAAAATCTAGTAACAGCTATCAGTATTTTGTTTAGCATATTGATGCAATATTTAATAAATATTATCATATATAATAAGAAATAAAGTATTTAAAAATTTAACTAAATACAGATCTAAAAATAATTTTGTTGACTCATTAAAATAATTATGTAGGACGCTCAAGTTGGTTGCTAGAATGTCAAAACCTTTTGCAGCATTACTCATTATGCTTGAAATTCCTACAATTGTTTTGATAATCAAATAAAATTATTTTCTGATCTGTATTTAGCTGAAGTTTTAAATAATTCAGCAAAATCGTTCTCTTTTCATGTAATATTTAAAACCGTTAACGTTTAGGCTTTGGTTACATTAATCAAATTTTTGATTAAATTTTTTTTTAAAACTTTAGTAACTATCATCTAGGTTTAATTATTATTACCAGGCTTTTTTTCAGCGAATTAATTAACAAGACGCAAATAATATCTCAAGGGAAATTACGTACGTGCGATCCTATTCACCGGGTGTAAATCAATAAAGCCGCGTCAGAGATTTTGCTCCCGCTTTCGATAAAATTAGATACATTATACGAAACATCCTTGTAGTTAATTTTGGCATGATTTGCGACTTCTCATCATTAGCAGCTAACGATGCACAAGTCGAATAACTGCAAATCATCTGTATATAATGCGTGTGAGTTTCCCAATAACTTTTAAGTAGGATAGGTGGCCTAAAGATTCGCAATTTGATAAATGGAGTACCCAAAAAAAATTTTATTTTTATAGTTACATTTTTCCCTAATATAATATAATGTTAAATAAGTTAAATTTACATCATAATCTTAAATTTACATTAGTTTTATATATATATATACACCCCCTTATTATTATAAAAATAAAGAAATTTAAAAATAATAAACATTAAGACTTCTGCGAATTGATTTATACACAAGCCGTTCTTTATGACAGAATTCTGAGAAATACTTTTTATTTTTCTTTTCCAGAATAAAGCTTGAAAAAACTACACCTGGAATGCTGCAATCACATTTCACTTAAACGTTAAAGAAATTGTTAAAAGTTATGTCCTAATATCCGAGTGAAAATTAAAGCCAAACAAGGATTGTTAGTTTGCAAAATTAAATCATTCAAAATTGCAAATGTAATTACAAACAGCGTAAGCTACTGACACATTTAATCGATTCTATGTTGTTCGTAATATCGACGAGCGAGCAAATAAATTGATAATGCGTCGGACAGGTATATACGGAGAGATACATGATTTTTGGGAACATATTCTGTTCATCCGGGATGAAAAACTGGTTGACGCGGACGTGTTATATAAAATTCAAGTAAATATCTGGATAGAATCGAATTACATACACTAAAAGTCGAGCTACCAAATATAAAGTAATATTGAAGTGAAATACATAATGCCAATCAAATATTCAGTTAATATAACTATAACTATAACTAATAAAAATAAATTTACGTTCCTAAATATTTAATAAGTATCTAAACTAAAAAAAAAACATAATATAACAATTTAATTGATAATTGATTACTAAATATTTAAGTAAAATTATTTTTGGTTACATGGTTGGATCGAACATTTGATTGGCATTATTTCACTCAATATTTAATAGCTCGACTCTTTTTAGTGTATATAATTCGATTTCCTTTACTTGAATTTTATATAACACGTCCGCATCAACCAGTTTTTCACCCCGAATGAACAGAATATATTCTCAAAAATCATCTCCCCGTATATACTAGTTCGACGGATTATTAATTTATTTGCTCGCTCGTCGATATTACGAACAACATGGAGCCGATTAAATGTGTCAATAGCTTACGTTGTTTGTAATTACATTTATATATATATATATATAATTCCGAATAATTTAATTTTTCAAACTAACAATCCTTGTTTGGCAATCCTTACCTGGTAATGTTGGTACCTATTACCAGACTTTTTTTCAGTGTACATCATACGATATATTGCTCGATACAAATCCCGAGTTTAAATTAAATTTAAAAGGATCGAACGCTGACTTCCCTCGATGCATTACTGGGCGAATTCAGTTGTTTATCAATTAAAACAGGCAAACGAAGCACCCCTCATACGGTGCCACAACATCGAGAATCGTTCTGATTAAATTAATACGACGCAGTATGCAGCACAGTAATTGCTGTAAGCGCTCCCAGGATACGTGAAAGCATTTGTGTACATGTGTATGTATGTCGCAGTATTAGAACATAATAAACAATGATATGTACATATATAGTGGCACATACGATCAATGTACAATCTGGACATTGATTTTGTGCCGGTTAATAATATGTAAATGCAATGAGGGCAACTCAATTATTTAAACATATTAAATTACCGTTAAATTAATTATATATATATTATATGATAGTTTGCAATATTATTTCATAATTGCTTGAAACAATTTCTGAGAATTGTCTGAAGTTCTCATCAAAATATTTCTTTACAGACGCCAAAGATTTTATAAAATCATGAATATTATTTTATGGTTTTAAGTACATGGTTTTAAGAATTTATCTATGAATTCTTGGAAATTTCCTCCATTACAGAGACTATATCATGTTCCTGGGAATGCGCTGATAAACGAGATTCACCTGTATCTCCTGGTCGTACTGCTTCGACCAGATTGCACCGTAAATCGATATATCGAGCACAATTAACCCGCATCTCGCTTTCCGCGAAACCGATAATAGTCCATAATTCTTAGATTCACAAAGTAGCGCATTTCTCTGATCCAATCGACCGCATCATTTTTTTATCCTTGCCATGATTATACTTAAATACGGTGTATCTCTTGATCATCACGTCAAAAAACAAAAAATAGTATCGACTACAATATGTCGTCTTGTAATTGCAGTGAGAAATACCGAAAAAATATTCAAAATTTTTGAATCGTATTCTTGGATCATTTTGACATCGAATCTCCTAAATAAATATTATTATTCGCCACTTCTTTTTGTAATTTCTTAATTTTTTATATTTAATTTAAAATCCTCTAATTTTTGCAATCGTTTTTAATTAACTCGGAAATAGTCACCTCTAATTTTTTTTTATGTAAACGACCATGTGGGGTGTTTTTAACCTCAATTAAAATAATTACTATTATATTAACATATTATATGTTATTGTTTTTTCGATTCATTAGTATTTCTAAAACATTATAGGTATGGATTTAATCCAATTTTTTGATACATATTTAATGAACAGGTAAGTAGAAATTAAACAAATATTAAATGAAATAAGTTCAAGAATATTCAATAACTTGTTATGACAGTACTTCTAAAATAAAAATTTGTAATTAATAACGCTATTTTATTACGAGTTTTCGATAGAATTACATATTTAAAGGTTCGTAAAGAATAATTATTAAAAGAGATAGAAAATGTGTTAAACGATATGCAAAACAATATTTTACAAATCACATTTTTTCGCATTTTTTGAAGTGTAAAAATGACACACCCCCCAGATGACACACTTCTTAAATTAAAAAAATACTAATAACCTGACATTACGAGTTTTGATAAAAATGTTCTCTTAAATTACTGAATACTTGCAGAGATACTTCTTTTCTTTCTTTCTCACACGCTTGAGCCCAGGTAGATTGCGAATGATCAGAAAGGCCGGATGAATGGCGACAGCCGCGAATAATCGCGAGAGTTGTCGCAAAGAATGAGGAATGCAACGGCCTCCAGAAGAGACCTTCGCTTGTTACGCAAATACGCAGATCCACGGAGATGACGAGGTGGTGAAGGGAGAAGGAGGGCGAAGTGGAGGGTATCGGCCTTGGCGAAAAGAGCAAACCTCGCCGGCTGTTCGATGACCTAGAGGCAAGGTGGGCGGGAACATTGCAGATAGATAATCTGATAATATCGTTCATTACACACCTAAATCTCGAATTAGCGAAGCCTTAAGAGGAGGGAGGAGATTCGTTTGGGTTAAAGTGTATCATATTAAAGATTTTAGACTATTCTTTTTTTCCAAAACGTGGAGAAAAAAGGAGATGTACTTTGCAAGACATTCAACTAAAAAGAACAGAATAATATAAGTATTTTGAAGGGTCACTTTATGCTCCACGTTCGTAGTGAACTTATTAACATCTCTAGGTTCGTTATATTAATGTCATGGAAAAACAACTGCGCCATTCGCGACACAGCTGGATCACAAATTAATAAAGCGATATACAGCAGAACATTGATCGTCAAATGTCAAATGTTCAACTGTTAATATGAGAACATGGAAATCACGTAATATCTTTCGTTTTTCGTAAATGAGACACTTTTTCTAGTTAAACAATTTCAGAATGTTTAGTGAAAAAAATCTCGTAAAAATATTCTCTAAGAACCCGGATTTTCCAGTTATTTTTATTAAAAATTCTAGATTAATATTAAAAAAATGCAACTTCGAAACTGGAATGCAAGTAATGCAAACAAATATATTGTAAATTAATAGAAAACAGGGTTTTCACGAATTTCTATCTATCTTTTTACAATTAGAGCAGCAAAATCTATAAGAAAAGATTAATGAGCTACTTTTTCTTACTGTGTTTTCTCTTCTACTATTATTGAATTTCTTATAAAAATTCGCGAACATACAAAAATATATGTATATGCCTTATTGCTAATGCGATTGTCTACATTTTGTATTATCAAGAAAAATTATGAAAAAAACAATGCTTTCAAAAAGAGACAGAATTTAAATTAAAAAATAAAATTTCCAAAATTTCGTTATACCAATAAATTCCAAGAAAATTCCTGACTTTCAAAGATAAAAGTTTCATGAAAATTCTAGGTTTTCCAAGTTTTTCCAGGTAGAAATCCTGAATATTCGCTATTATAGAATGGATTTAATTAATGAGTAGCGACGTATCGTCTTCGAGAAACGAGATCATTTTCCTTCGTATAATCGGAATTCAGTAATAGGAATTGAGACATCTTTATCTTATCTCTCTCTTAGGCTCCTGTGAATTTCAAAATAGATTCAAGTGTTGTAACAATGTAGAATAACGACGCGTCTTCCTTCGATATTAGCGAGCAACGTGAGAACAGATGTACATATTCGCGACACATGTAGATCACCTGTTTCGTGGATCACCTCAGCTTCGCACATTTATCAGTTTGTGCGCGAGAAGCGCGCGTAAAGTGCAGGTGGATAATTGTCCAAAAACGACACGCCACCAAAGTGAAATATCTTCTTATCTCCGTAAATTATGGCCAGGGAGTTGATTGTGTATCTTGAAACGAAGTGAAAATTAAGCCCTAGAAAAAACACAGGTAAAGCGGCTCCGCAATGAGAGCCACATAAGAAATTGATTAATCAAATGTAAAGTGAATAGTCGATCATGATTGGACAATTTCTTACGGCTTAGACTTTAAGCTTAAGTTTTACGCCTTAAAATCTCATTGTAGACGCTTAACACACATCAATATATTAAAAAACTGTGTATTCTGATATAAACGATTTCTGAGAGGTTGATAATTGATATTTCCTGTTCTTCTAGAGTAGTTCTTCTATCTCCTATAATAAAATCTGGCCACGAGATGACAAACTTTTGATTGGCCCGTCGTTTTTGTTAATTTCAGAAAGTTAGAATGAGTGAGACAACATATATAAAGAGAGACAGTATATACAATAACCTTCTTTTACATTCTTGTTTTGATAAAATTGCTCGTGGCTAGACTTTGTTATAGGACTCTACTCTGTTCCTATCGCTGCTTTTCAATTTTGTATAAGGCTTTATTTCTCGCTCCTATTGTATGTGCTTTTCATTGTATCTATACGAAAAGAACGGTTTTGCTGAAGTACCTATAAATTTAGATAAGTACAAATCTGAAAATTGCGTTTGGAGTATCAAAATAATGATGTGGGATTTAAACTGATTGTTAAGATGTTAACTTTTTGCAGCATTGTTGTCATCAACGTTTAAGCGTTCTACAGAAGTATTTCTATAGTCAAAATTATTTTCAGATCCGTATTTAGCTAAATTTTTAGATACTTTAGCAAAAGATTCCTTTATAGAGCTGTAAAGTGAATTTGCTCACTTTTGTAATATTCATCTCGTTTCAAGATACATAATTGACCTCCCAGTGATCGGTGATGTATATTGGAATCAAAATGTATCTCGGATCGAGGTGAAAACTACAAAAGTGAGCGAATTTACTGGAATAGTTAATATAATTTCATTGATCAACGTTCAGTAAATTTGCTCATTTTTGTAATTTTCATCTCGTTTCAAGATACACAATCGACTTGTTTGAAACGAAGTGAAAATTACAAAAGTAAGCAAATTTATTGGAATATTTATAATTTCATTGGTCAACGTCTAGTAAATTTGTTCACTTTTGTAATTTTCATCTCGTTCCAAGATACACAATCGACCCTTTTGAAACAAAGTGAAAATTACAAAAGTGGGCGAATTTACTAGAATATTTACAACTTCGTTGGTAAACACAGAGAGAATTTGTTCACTTTTACAATTTTCATCTCGTTTAAAATACACAATCGATCTCCGTCATAGCGCGAGGTGCCCTCGGCTGCAATTATTCACGTTATTAATCTCGCGACTCGTCGATAAAGATATGAAACCCTCCTCTCCTCTCGCGCAATTAACGCGCCGCCCACCTGCTCGTGAAACTGCCGGAGACATTTTTAAACGACGCCGAAAGACGATTACGCAAATAATAACTCCTTACGGACGACGGTTCTGTAAATAAGGGTTAAAAGAATCTCGGGGAAAGAGAGAAAAGGAAAAAGAGAGCGAGAGGCAGACGAAGAGAAAGAGATGGAGAGACAGAGGAAAAAAAGCGATCGATGATCAGGCGAGCGAGCGAGCTCCGCCGTCTCCCTCCCTTCTCCACGTTAATCATCACCCTTTAATCGTCCCTTATCGTCCCTTATCCGATAACCAGCCGTAACAGCGCAGATACATTCCCAAGACGCATCATTTCCTCGAGATGGCCCGGCAACGTGCGAGGAATTTCGTCGCCGGCCGCGGAAGCAACATGGCGGCTGCGAGGAACGAGACGACTGGCACTCCTCGCACTCTCTTTCTCTTTTCCTCGCACGGCGTCTCGTGCGTCATCGGTACGACCGCCTTCAGGCCGTCGATCGCGGCGACGTAGCCGAAAGAGAGAGAAAAAGAGACAGAGAGAAAGAGAGAGGGGAACAAATCCGCCGCTCGTATCTCTATAAATGATCATCCCGTTGGATACGATCCCGAGAGATCTGACTCGATCTCGCCGATATCTTTACAGAGGTGCGAAACGCACGGCGACCTTCGTCGCCGGTGAGATCCCCGAGCAGCGGACCGCTCCGACGACGTCGGGCGGCATGGCTACGGGGTCCACACGGGCCGCGTTGCGGCGCACGTCGCGCGATCCGTCGTGGACGCGGCCAAAGGCGGCCGCGATCCCGACGCGGGTGCGATGATGAAGGTGAACGGCTACCAGATGAAGCAGACTCACCTTCGGAGTGCTGTAAGCGGCCTGGGAAATCGGGCTCTCGACGTGTTCAACAGCTACCGTTCACTACGTTCTCGCTGAATGCACTGGCGCGACTAGCGGAAACCGCCATCTTGTCGGGCGCTCGCGCGCCCACTTCCGGCGCGACGCGGCGCGCTGATTTGAAACGCTCGTTCGCTCGTTCGCGTAAATTAGATGAAGTGGTAAGATTAATATACTCGTAATCGAAGTAAATTTAATCTTACGGTGTACTCGTGATGTTATATTTATAAATCTTACTTACTATCTAACATTAATTTTAGATTTTCAGTGGGATTCAAATATTTATATATGAGATAACTAAGGGTATTCCTGCAAAAAGAAACACTTTTGCGTATTCTCTAAGGCCCGATTGCACCAACGTTACTTCAGCTTTAAGGTTAAAATTCTCTCTCTCTCTCTCTGTCTTTCTCTTTAGGCTTTAAAAAGAAAAAAAAGAGAGGTTTAGGCCTCGCTTAAAGTCAAAGTAATGTTGATGCAATCAGATCAAAAATTTTTATTAAAGTAAATCGTCACTCTGGAGAGTGAAATCTCATTCTTAAAGACTTTTAACTCTTTAGAATGAAATTTCATTCTAAAGAAGTTAGAAAATATATTAACCCTTAGATATATTAATTAACTTCCCAGACAACAAAAAGTGTCTAAATCGGGTCATAATTTAGACGTTTTTTATGTCTAAAAGACGACTTAAAGTCTTATGTCACAATTTTAGACTTTGTGTTCTTTGGGTTATTAAGTATATATTTTACTATCTATATAAACACTTAAGTATATTTTAATCAAAATAATCTAAGTTGCAGATAACATAAAGAAGATAGAATTGTTTAAAATTTTTTTAAAAAAGATTTATAATTGAATGGATCCAATAGAAATTTTGAATACATTATACAAATATGTATCATGAAATAAATATAATACGTATTATATTTATAAAATCTAACGCTGTATACATATATCAATCTATTTACAGCTATTAATCCGTAACCTTGTAGCACAATTTATTGGCGTAACATTGACTCAATGTATCCCCAATCATGACAATGCTTAATCAATATGTCTCACCAATGAATTGTGCTACTCGGAATATAATGCTATAAAATGATATTGAATGATTATCGTTAATAAAAATTTTTTCTTGTTTTGTAACAAAAAAATTATAATAAAATTGGTGTAGAAATTCAATAACTAGGAAGATATAATTGTTGAGTTTTTATGACAATTTTGTTGTTATAATGATTATAACATACATATTATTCATTAATAGAAAAAAGAAAAAATTATCTACTAACGACAATTATTTTGTTTTAATATTATTAAAGATCCCATACAGCACAGAATTTGTAGTAATATCGCTGCAATAATGCTGCAATATTGCTGCAATGTTGCAGCATTGTTGCTGCAACTTTTGTGCTATAGGGGATTACAGCTAGAATAGGATCCGTAAATTAGATGAAGTGGTAGATTAATGTACTCATTGTAATCAAAATAAATTTAATTACAGTATCACTCGTAATCTTATATTTATAAATCTTACTATCTAACATTAATTTTAGATCAGTGGGATTTAAATATTTATATATGAGATAATTAAATTGAGAGATTTAATCGGACATATTTATTTCTTTCAAACCTATCACCTTGTCTTCACAAAAATTCTGGTTTGGTTTTTGGGAGGAAATTCTGGTTCTTTTTGTTTAAAAATGTTTTAGTGGATTTAAAGGTGTTTTTAAAATTGTATGCGTAACACATATAGATACATGTCTGTTTAAAAATTAGAAAAAAAAAACATAAATGCTCTAAGGGAAAATAAAAAATAATTTTCTTTATAAAATCTAGATTAGAGACAATTTTACTAGTATTTAAATAAATAACATAAAATTTTAAATATGCAAAGGTTTTCTCTTCTGTTTACTCCAATTCGTTACGTGTAGCGCCCTCTCTGTAACTGTCTATAGGTTTGTCGTGTCGCAAGCTCCAACATGCTCCAACATGCTCCACCATAGCTCTTACTCACTCCAACGCGCTTGAATAGAGTGAGTAAGAGCATGTTGGAGCTTGCGATGCGAACAAACCTTAAGCTGCGTTCGGAAATATCACCCGAGTGTCCCCGCCTGTCATTTTATCCTTGTTATTCACTCAATATTAAATAAAGATAAAACGATACACGGGGAGTCCGGATGATGTTTCCGAACGCAGCCTTAGAATGTCTAAACTCACGTCGAATCACAAATTATCACATGTGAGCACGCGGCAGCACATTGGTGTCAGGCGTAAATTTTAAACAACAATTTTATTATATTTTTTAATCTGTGAAAGAATTTAGTCTTAAAGATGCCGAAATCGAAGAGGGATAAGAAAAGTAATTTCCTAAAAGTTTTTCGTACATTTTTGCGTATTTTTGTAAGAGATATTTTTAGAAGCAGTTAGCTCGATTGCAACTAACCTCCAAAAAAAATTACAATTTAATTTCATGAGTTAATATTTTATCGCATAGTTTTATTGTAACAAATTAATAATTTTAAACAATATTATTTTTGTCATAATGAAAAAGAATATGTAAAATAAATATATGACACTATTTAAAATATTTTTATTTCACAGTTTCTCTCACTAAAACCGATAGAAAGGGTTTAGTCTTAAAACAGAAGATCATGGAAGATGTTAAGAAATGTGTGGAAGAATACGATCGCATATTTTTAATCTCTATTCAAAATACACGCAACACTAAGCTTCTTGATTTACGTGCTGAATGGAAAGACAGTAAACTTTTCTTTGGAAAGCTCAGAATAATTGCACTGGGTCTGGGAAAATCAAAGGAAACCGAGATTGCAGAAGGTATACATAAATTAGCTAATGCAATGAAGAATCACTCGATGAAAGGCCAGTGTGGTCTGTTATTTACTAATAGACCAAAGCAACAGGTATATAATATATAAAAACTTAAACAATAATATTAAACTATGTTCGAAACGAATATTCGATAAACAAAATTACATATTTATACATAATATTTATTTATATTTATATATATTATATATATTTATATTTATTGTATTTATATTTGATAAACAAAATCAATTTCATATTTATAGAAATATATCTTAAGATTAATTTCATAATAAGAACGATTCATGTTATATATTATTGATAATGTATTTTGTATATTTATTTGTTTAGGTAATAGAATGGACAGAGAACTATGAAGAAATGGAGTATGCCCGTTCTGGATTTGTAGCACCTGAAACAGTAGAATTACCCGAAGGACCTCTGTCACAGTTCCAACATAGTATGGAACCACAGTTGAGACAATTGGGTATGCCTACGTCATTGAAAAAGGGAGTTATTACTTTGATTAAACCATTCACGGTTTGTAAAAAAAATGAAGTACTGACACCGGAGCAGGCACAAATTCTGGTACATATTTTATATACATATGTATATATATATTTTTTTACATTTTGCATTGAAATGTTGAAACTAAATCCTGATGTTTTGCAGAAATTATTAGGTAAACCACTAGCAGTTTTTAAGCTACTACTTTTGGGAGTGTACACAAAAAAACAGGGCTTTAAGAAACTTACGGTACCAGATGACACAAAAGAGAACGATGAAGAAGAAATGGATATGGAGAATAATGATACATGAAATTTATATATATATATATTGTAATTTAAGAAGAAATGTATATATGACTTTATACGTAAATATATTTCCTTGTACGTAATTACTTTGTTTAAAACACCAACAACAAATTTTATGTCATGAAATTGTATTTAAATGCTTAAAATGTAACAAATGAGTACGGAATAATTGGTAATTTAAATATGTCAAAATTTTTAGTGTTTTAAATATAATTTTAGGAAATATATAAACAAAATTTATATTAATCAAAATTTATATTAAAATATGCAAACATTTGCTTTAACTCTATTTTGGATGATTGGTATATTATGGGTGAGTGAAATTTAATGTATCTGTAAATCTTTGTCTAAATTTTTATCACATGTGCTGTATCGTAATTTTTTTACATAATTTCGTCACGTTTCTCTCAAATAATATTTTTAGGGCATATATCATTGGTATATAATTGGATCTCCAAAAAAAGCTGATAACAATATAATACCCAAAATAGTTTTCGATTTTGATTCTGATAGGAAGCACAGTACATCTTCTATCGAATCTTTAGAAACTTTAGAGCATTCAGATAATGAAAGTACTAGAAATAGAAGAAAAAATATACAAAAATTAACACATGAGGTACATAATTATTAAAGTGAATACTTAAATATTTGCGTTTGAAAAATTTTGAATGTATAGCGAACATTTGTAAAACATTACAAATTAAATTACGAACATTATGAATATTTATACGATATAAAATATTAAATATTTCAGATTCAAACTCATTGGCCGAGTAAAACGTCATTAAAGAGAAGATTCTACAAATAATCATAATGTATATCATGCTCTACGTATATAACACTTTTATGACAGCAGTATAAAAAATAATTAATAAAAAAATATTTAATATAACACGGACAAAAATATTCCAATTCTTAAAAGATAAAATATATCGTTATATGTATAACAGAATTCTTATAACATAGTTACATTTATAGTATGACAAAATTAACAGTAGCATTGATATTTCCACAAAGTAGTCATATTTACGATTGTGACAAAGTAGTCATTTTCATAATTTTTATTATTTATGATTCCAAAGGATACAGGTTATACATTTATTATATATAGAAGTTGAAATATGTGCTAATACTGCTAAAAGATAAGAATTAAGTAAACTAAAAACAGGTTGCATTACGATGAGATCATCTTACAGGTAATGTGTGATACTATTACTACACATAAAATTTAATAGACATATATGTCATCTTGTGTAACATAAATTTTAATATTATTCCGTATTAATTTTTATGCATTATCCCCATTTTTGTAAAAATTAGATTATTCAATAGAAAGATGTGTCTTATAATATTATTTCCAATTTGTTCAATCCTAGTTTCACTTATTAGAAAATGAAAAATTCTTTTTATTATTACGAAGAATGATTATATGACAACATATAAACAAATTATAAAAAGTAATAAAGAAATCATAAACAAACTTTGTCTAAATATATTTGTACCAAGAATAATGCTTTTAACAAAATAGATAAATACTACAAAATAATATTAAACAATTATAAATTTACAGTGTAACATTACATATTACATCATATAAATTAATTTAAAGTCTGTTCTAAATTAACAATACAAAATATATACAGTATTATTTTTTGTCACAAATTCCTCTGTCATTCTGTGCCATTACATTTGTCTAAATCAAAATATTTTAAAAATTATTCGTGCTTTGTTTTGCAATTTTCCTGTCTCACTGTCCTATAATGAATACATTATCGCGTAATAAAAGATATAATCTATTGTGAGAGAATATAACTCTATCCTCTTTGGTTGGATATAGTTGTACTTTTGTTACTTCAATTACATGACTCGAGAAGGACAAGGAGTGAATCCGTCAACATTATTTTTACATGGTGTTAACCAAACTAAAACAATGATGATAATTTAATCTATACGTTAAAACTATTTTAGGTAACATATGAAAGAGCAAAAGCTGGTAGAATGTATTTGATTAAAGGACAACCATTATTGAGAAGAGAATAATTAAATAAAAATTAAATCATGTACAAATTATGGAATATAGAATAGATTCGTACTTTATATATGACTACTTTAACGCAAATTTTCAAAAGAAATCCACGTTTATACGCGTTATCTATTTCATAATCCCTACTTTGATCAGAATATCACAATGTAAATGATAATATCATTTTGAGGATATGGCAATTTCACAGCACGCTAACTTAATCGAGATCTTATACAAAAATAAATTATAGCTCTCTGAAATTATAACTATCTAAAAATAGGGAACGTAAGCGGTAAACACTTAATTATCCGCCTGCCTATTCTTACGTCCTAAAAGAATATCTTACTATCGATTACTAAGAGAAATTCCAACGCATTTCAATGTAGAAAATTGACGACATATACGCGGACAATTATATGCTCGTATAAAACTTGCACGTGTGCAGCAACAAGCGAGGTTCTCTAGCAGGAGCCACAAATACATGAACGATTCGCGCTAGACAAAGATTAAGAAACTCTTAATTAACAATTCCCAAAAAGTATATTCTACGCCGACTCTAACAAAAAATGTCATTTAGAACAGATTGCAGACTCCTGAAGTGCGTATACAATATGACTCGCAGTTCGGTTACACTGTAAAGCACGCAGCTGTAGTGTATCTAGTTTCTAGGCACGTTGTGTACATTGGCTAGTGTGATTAAATTCGATTGAGACTGTAAAATGTATCTGGTTCATCGCAAAGAATTCATTTCACGCAAAGAACTTTCGTTATTTTAATATAACGAAGCTGGAATGTTTTAACGTGTATCTCGATGAAATTTATTTTTCGAGGAGAGATCACATATATGTAATAAAACTTGTTCTCATTAACCTATTCTTATATATAAATGATACAAACATGTACATATATATATAAAAATTAAATATTGGAATTTTATATATAACATATATATATATATTATATATAATGTTTATACATATATAAGCGATCTCTCTTCTGGATCTTTTCACAAATAATTATTTAATATCTAAATAACAAATCCAATATATAAAAAAAGCGTTAAATGCTCACATTAACTTTTCCTGATGTATTAGATTAGACAATCACACTAGTCAAAGTCACTACGATCAACGCACAGAGTATAAAAGTTAAATATGATAATCATCGTCCGTAGTCCAAGCAAATGACAGTTATAGAACAAAGACAGTTTCTTAGATAATTAGAGCTTGAGTGTAAAGCTCCTCGAGTTTCGGTACTTCAGGTATCGGATCCCGCCAGTACGCAAAATTACTGAATTCATCGGTTGCATCTTCTCGCCAAGCTGGAAATACTTGATCGACGATGAAGCTCATATTTGAATATCTGTAATCAGAGAATAAACAAAAATTGCAGAGCACACATCAAAACAAGTTCGTATCCTTGTGCCATTAGTATGGCTGAAAAATGAATGTTTAATTGCCATCTATTATAACTCGTTTATATAAAATTAATTCATATGTGAACGATAAAGAAACATAATGAATTTTATCAATCTCAATCTTTTTAACATATTCTGTCAATGTATGAAATAAATTTGTAGCAATATATGTGTATATGTATACATACACATTAAGTAAATTGGATTAGAATATAAAGTTCATATAACATAAGAAATCCAGATTAGATTGATGAGAAACATATAATAAACATATAATAAATTGTGAATAGAAAAACCACACGGACATGAAAATCGTAATCGTATAAATTATGATCAATTATAGAAAAAAAATCGATATAAATGAGAGTATATTTACATACAGTTTACAAGTTATTAGTTATAATTATTTTATAAGAATCATTAATATCATTAATGTTTGAATGGCAGAATCAGTTTATGCAAGAGCGATCATGAAGTGCTTGGTTGAAAAATTATGAGCGATAAGCAAATAAAAGATAAAATGAATTTAACAGGCGCGATGAACATTTCCTTCACTTATACATTCACAACAATGTCTAAAAACAGTTAATTAGTGACAAATTACATTAATACTATCCCTTCCTCATTGCTGTCTGAAACAAGTGGAAAATGTATCCCCAATGACGAGATGTTAGGATGGCTAGAAATAAAAGCATACCAAGCGATGATAAAAAAACAAATGTGTACAAAACAAGTGCTTACCCTATAAATCATAAGAAGATAGAAGTTGTCGCGCACAACCAAATATGTTCCAAAATATAAGCATATCGAATCGTGATTACATTTAACATATGCAATTTAAATATTTATAATTGAAAATGAGTTTCTCCCTGATTGTTTGTTATATCACTCGTGTGTTCTCAGTGTTCTCACAGCATATATAAAATATATGTATTTTAATTTTGTACTATGTCAATTATCACCAAATGTAGCGCAATTATGTATGGCAATATTCCAACCATAATTCAACAATGTATTAATGTCGGATATGCCATTGGCACATTAATATATAATACTTCAATATAATTAATTTAATCAATAATTTATTAAAAAATTTATGGTTGTGCTATCAGTAGACGTTTGGCATAGGTTGTGGCGGGGACACGTCATTGACGATATTGCACTGACGCGCATAACTGTAATCACAGAAATATCCGACCTATCAACACCCTCTGAAAATTTGTATTTCTATTTTTTTTCAACCAATAACTTCATTTTTGACGCTCAAATCCTTTCAGTTTAGTAGGAAAGGTGGCATCCAGTTTGTTAACAATTTTAAACCATTAGTATATTTAAAAGAAATAATCTTGACCATAAAAGCCGTCAGTAAGTATTAAACATAAAAATTAGTAAATATTAAACACAAAAATTAATTACGACAAGCAATAATATTAAATGCTATATAGCGATACAATATAAACTGTAATTAGCTGCTATTAGTTGCATATCCCATCTGGAAATAATACGACTGCTTTAAGATTAGTATACTTACATTGCTCGAGACTAAAACTTACGGTACACGACATTTTTTACTGTTGAATTGCTTGCGTTTTAGTAAATTACTAGAAATTATTAGAAATTCTACATTCTGTGTGATGTAATTCTAGTAATTTATTTAAAGACAAGCAATCCAACAAGAAAAAAATGTATCGCGTGCCATAGACTTAATACAAAGTATAGCACAAAGTATAGCATTTAAAGAATCGCATAATTAATAAGAAGAAATGCTGTAAAACACAAAAAGACATCATGTGTGTTAAAAGTATAAAAAAATAAAATAGTGATTAAGTTATTATCATGTAAAACAACAATCAAATAGACATATATCTTTAGTCTGCTGTTATATATTCCTCCATAGAAAAAAAATATTAGTTTAATAAACGATACAATAATATGACATAATACTCACGAAGATTGGAATGTCTGTGTCAATTCGTGCTTCAATTCTCCTCGATGATTTATGGTAAAGATCCGCATTATAGGAATACCTACTGCTCGATACGCCCACACGTCCTGTACATATAAAATATTTTCTACATAGTACATTTACCAATACATTTTTTACAAAAAATTTATCATTCATTTCAAGTTAATTAATCGATAAATAGAATTTATTATTCATACATTTATGCGATTTCCATAGCCAGCGTAAAATGGCTCGGACCCTTCAGGGAATAACGCCTGAATATCTTTCAGACAGGATATCTTGAATTCTTCCGGTTTCTTTTCTATCACCTCGCGATGAAATGCCAGGATCAAACTCGTAGGATTCAAAAGTAACGGGCCTTCTGGTAGCGTCAGATCCCCTTGTCTCAAGTTCCTCAGATATTCCCGAGTTCCTCCAGCCTGGCCGATTGCTCTCGCTGAGAGGTATAGTAGTTTGTAGCCGTTATTTTTGATCTTCGTAAATAGTTGAGCAACCCCGGATTGAGCCCAGTCCTTGCCTACTATTGGTAGGATGTGACCCAGCACATCAGATTTCGTAATAGTGCCATCGATATCAGAAATAACGATTTTATCATCCCACTTCCACTTATAGATATGACATTTGCAACGTTTCGTACCCTGGTAAGCGGTGGTTACGCTAAAGACTACTTCATTAGCGCCGTCCTTCAGATCAAGACTTGCCTGTAAAGAAATTAAAACTCAATCGTTTTTCATACTTTATGCAATTGTGAGAAATACGTGAAAATACTTACTATCTGTTCGGACGACAGTCTCAGAGTTTTACGATACTTTTCCGTGGATTCGTAATACGGTCTTCTTTCCACAGGTATCTTAATACCCGTTGGTTCGTTGTGATTACTGTCAGAATCCTCACCGCCGCTGTATCCTTCGCCTTCTCTCTCACGCGTTTTCTCAGTCTCTGTGAGTGTAGTTTCATTCGATGCAGTTGGCAATCTCGTACAAGAGATTATTTCCATTATCTCCGTTGAGCTTGACGAATCTGTGTTTTGCTCAGTCTTTATTTCCCTGGAAAAATGTAATAAAATTAAAGAATGTAAAAAATCAAATATAAAAAAGAAGCTCGAGAGATTTACCTGTTAGCCGAAGATAATTCATCGTTTATCATAGTTTTAACTTCTACAGATTGATCAGGTGTCTGCACAGCAATTTCGTCGTCTGCAATAAATAAAGAGAAGTCATATTTTAGTATAATTTAATTTTAAAATAAATATAACTATTGTATTTGTAAGATATGAAGTTTTTGTTAAAATCAAAAGTTTAAGAATCTTACTTTGATTAGTATCCTGCGGTTTTTTAGGAGGTTGCGTGGAACGCCTCCAAGAAAACCATGAACTGTATCCACTACGACTCTCGGACTTATCGCTGCTCTGTCGCTTTTTATCTTCATGCACCGGCAACGACATGTACAGATTTTCGATTACGTTCTGCGGTAAGTGTCTTTGGAAAACAACATAGGTCAACACTATCCGACAAGCTGTAGTCCAATTGTAGAATTTCCCGTTGATTTTCACGACCAGATTCGGATTCTCGTATAGTTTCGGGTCGGTACAGACGTCCTCAAAGTGCAGTAAGTTTTCATTAAAAGCTTCCTTGGACGGTCCATTTTCACTGTCCAAACCACCGCACAGAGACAGATTTATTTCTATGCTATTATCGAATATAGGATGCTTTGGTTCCTCGAAGTCGCTATCCAAAGACTTTGGTCCACCAATAGCTCCCTCAACACTGTTGGGACTCTGAGGTAAACTCGGTCCATTACCCGATTCTGTATCCTCTTCATCCACCATTTTTCCATCTAACATAATAAAATACATATTATATTTTCTTACGCAAAATGTAGAAGAACAATATTATAAAATAAAACACAATCGAATTTAAATAAGTAAAACAATGAAAATTAAACTTTACACATCATACAACTTTATTAGTTATTTATCTTTACTTGTTATACCAAAAAGTTGAAAATCAATTCTTTTATTATCTCTCCCAAAAAGCAAAAAGACAGTCTTATAAAAAAATTATTTAAAATATTTATGTTAAATATACTTCAAGGATATTTTATTTCTGAAAAATAAGAATTTTAAAAAATTAAAAAATGCGTTTTATTTAACTGTAACTATGATACAAAAATCAGAAGAAATGTATTTACTATTTACTGACGTGTTAGTTTCGACGCACCATGCATTTAACGTGCAGAAGCAAAAGCCAGTTTACCATATACCTTTAACCATTGTCGGGCCTCGATGCGAGGAGGGAAAGTACAAAGCCGCAACTTCGGGGTCCAGTTCGTCGGCATTAAGATCGCTAAGATAAATTCCTTCAGATTCCGGATTGTGTCTTACGCGAGAAGTCTTCTTCATAAAGGAGAACATGCCACTGAGCATAGATCGTTGTGCATCTTCTGTGCCATTAAAAAAGCGAATGGTTAGCAAACAGTTAGTGATGAAGCATTCGAGTTAGTTTCTTTTCGTGGAAAAAAAAGATTAAGAATTTTACAACATTGACTTGTTATAATTTTGTGTATCAGACTCAGGCATATTAGTTTCTCGAAATATGAACGATCGATAATAGTAGCGTTTTCCATTTAAAACCGTACAACGAGATGTTAATCATGAACAGTATATAGTTTGACATGTTGACTATAAACAGAAATAATGAAATCATATACTAACTACTTGGCTGACTAGCAGTTGCCAAAGAACTCAACGAATTCCTATGCGACATGTGCGCCGGTTCCGGAGGTGGACTGGGCAGTTCACCCCATCTCCAACTCTGCTGATGACCCTTGTCATCTTCCCTCTCGCTACCCTCTTGCGTAATTTTACGTACTTCAAATTCCGTATCCGATTGAACAGGCGAACTTGGTCTGGAGTCCTTATTTCTTTTGAACATATTACAGCACATTAATAAATACAGCTAATATACATACACATTAATATATTAATAATTAATAAATAAGAAATATAAATTACATACTTGGTAACTTCTGAGTCACTGAAGAAGTGGAAATCGGTTTCAGGTCGTTTCTCAATTGTATCTTGAGAGGATGTCGCTGATTCCGCAATGGTATTCTTTTCCTCCTCTACCATTGGAGAGGGGCCCTTAAATATTTTTCAATCAATAAGTGTGCCAAAATATAACAGTAAAAAATACAATGCTCATTAAAATAATATCACTTACCGTTTCGCTAATTGATTCCTCGGTAAAAACTGCATCAGTCTCACTTAATTCTGTCTGACTGATATTGCCATTGCTGGTTTTCCTTTGCGAGCCTTTCTTCTTCATAATACTCTTCCTCTTGCGTTTCCTTTTAGTCGAATTGTTACTCTTGTTCTCATCAACGTTCTCTTCCTTCAAATTCTTCTTGCCCGAAGAAGAGTTTGAATCGTCACTAGATTTTTCTTTATTATTGCTTTGAGGATCATCCGTAATCGGCCTAAAATCATTTTTCACCACGCTTATCTTACGAATTCTTTCGGACGACGTAACAGCCACGAAAGATTTCGGGCAAGAAATCATTGATTTCGGCTGTTCATCACTAATAGCATCCATATCAAATATCTCCTCGTCGTCGTTCTTGTCGTGTTTCTCCTCCCATTTTTCTTCTTTCTCCTTCCAGTCGCTCAATAAAGCTCTCTCGAAATTTTGTCTCTGCTCGATCGAAAGCTCTGGAAAATTCTCCTTGAACAATTTCTCTTTGTCCTCTGTCTTCAAAGCAGAATACTGTTCCCTGATCATCTGCTGCTTCTGCTCTGGAGATATGGTGCCGAAGCTTTCCTTGAACATCTCGTCTCGCTCTTCTACAGTCAATGAAGCAATCTGAAGCCATTTCTCACGATGTTCCGCGGGAAGATCTGAGAATTGTTCAATTAGAAACTTCTCCCGTTGATCAGGCGGCAAGGCGGACATCTGCTCCCATTTTTCTCGCTCTATGGAAAGAACTGAGTCTATGAGAATCTTCTCTCTCTGCTCCTGAGGCAAATCTGACAACAGATTAAATTTCGGCGGCGGGAAACAATTATCGGGTATGGGCGAACAGGCCAAATGCGGTGGGATTTCGGTGTCCGTCGGAGATCCATTTGAGCTAACTTCTTCTACAAAGAACGCTTCGCCGGAATCTCCAAGTTTCATGTGAATTTCCCTGGGTTCTCCATTTATCTCAATGTCCACCTGTGAAAACATTTCTAGTATAATACACAGCAGGTTGCAATCTCTCGAATCATATATAATATATATCTTTATAAATATAAAAATATAACTTTTTTTATACAAAATACATTTTTTAATGTAACAAAAATAAAAATATTTCTTTCAAGAGCAAAATACGTATTTTCTTTAAAAAAGCAATCTATTAAAAAATACACAAGTAATAAAAATATTTTAATAAAAACAAAAAAATTAGTTTTTAATAACAGATTATTACATGCAGTAAATTATAATACATTTAAACAAATATTTAATTATAAGAAATAATACTATAATAACTATTATAATTATATATTTTAATTACCCCCAAAAAATTGATACAATAATTCTTTTTAAACGGCATATATAAAACAATTACATATAAAAAATGTAATTTTTTAATATATTTATTTCTTATTTTAATAAAATAAAAATTAAAGTATTTTCTTCAAGAGCGAAATACATAAGATTTTTTTTAAAAAAAGCAGTCTTAAAAACACAAGTGATAAAAATATGTTAATAAAAACAAAATAATTATTTTTTAATAACAAATTGTTACACGCAGCAAATTATATTTTAAAAATATTCCATTAAGTAAGAAATAATGTTAATAAATATCATAATCAAATATTTCAATAATTATTCAAAAAATTGATACAATAAAACTAATTGATAGACTAATTCTTTTCAAACGACGCAACGGAGGTCAGCCTCTAATCGTTTATTATCGTACTCATTTGCATAGAGATAAATTGTCGATAATAGACGCAAACGCGAGGACTTACCACTTTCGCTCTGGAACGGAGTACGCCGAGTTTGCCGAAGCGGACATGGAAGGGCGAGCACGTGAAGGAGCCGTCCGGTTGCTCGATGACGATGACATCGATCGCGCCGGTGAGCGTCGCGGCATTGATCTCGTTGTAGAAGAGACGGAAATTGCTGATGATCTTGGCGATATAGTTCATGCTGTACATGTCCTAAGCCGGCGCACCACAGGTCGCGGAATACGACCGACGTGGGAACGAGAAGGAGAGCGACACGAATTTAGCTAAATGTTGTTCGAAATTCGCGGCGCGGTGAAAGGAAACCGTAGATATTCGCGGCAGTCTTCAGTCGGAACGTCTCCTGCGTGCGAGAGAGAAAGAACTAGAAGCGCAAAGAGTTCGCGAAATTATTATCGCTCGGTGAATCTATCCGGAGTCGTGACGACTCGTCGATTCTTCGTCCGATTCCTTCGTACTCGATGACACCGTCACTGAACTCGCGTTTCGCGAGTCGCCAACGACGCTGTCACAGCGACGGCGAGCTGTCAAGACACCTGTCTCGCCGCGTATCACGGACGCACTCTTCAGTACCGTGACGTTGTCCACGAATCCTGATCGACCGCGTCCAGGATACAGTGGCGCGACGCGGAGTACAAGCGGAGACAATCCTGGCAAACTCGACGCGAGTCGAAAAAAGACGAATGGACGCGTTGCCGACGAATTAGCGGCTCGAAGAGCGGAGGACAGTCTTTCTCTCCGCGAAGATCCTTTGTTCCCCCGTTGAATGTGCGTTGACAAAAGTAGACCTGACACCAGTGACACCGCCAGCAGACGGTAGTCCGAACTGACGTTGCGCGCGGTCACGTGTCCCAGCTGGACCAATCGGTGCGGCGGCCGCGCCGGCGGTCGATACGGCGATGTACCACGTGATCAGCCGGCGACGTTAGCGCGCGTTTCGAACGCGCCCAGCGCACGGCACGGCACGCAGGATCGCCTGGAACAAAGAAACGTGACATTATGCCCACCTGTGCGCTTGCCCGTGTGCGTGTGCACGGCAATCGATTGTTTCTCGTCTCGACCGCGATGAGCGGCCTGGTGTCCGCCATTGACGAGGCGATTTCCGACGTACCCCGAGTACGTCGAATCGAGGTTTTTCGTCGCTTCGCGCTACCTCGAGATTATCTCCGCCTGTCGATTCTTGATCTCGCACAAAAAAAAAAAACGTCGCTCGGAACGAAAGCGGCTGAATTTCGTAACGAGATTTAGCAGGGATTTGGATTTTAATCTTGTAAAAAATTAGCTACGATCTCGGAAAAAAAGCCATCTATCACAGTACCTTATAGAAATCCAATTTAATACTAGCCAATTTAACTTCCTTAATCTGAAGTTTATTACTGGAATCATTCAATTATAAATCTCTTTTCAAAATTATCAAATAATACAATTTTCTTTATGTTATGTCTACAATTTAAATAATTATTATTAAAATATTTATAGTCTTTTCTTATTTTAAGACCGTCTTAATTGATATTTTAGATGCTAATTCTTTGACTGTACTTATATATATATATATATATATAAGATGATCTTAAATATAAAACTGACTGAAGGTGGTATTCATAATTCAGACTTATTTTGAGACTGTCTTAAGTAATGTATTGAGATGCTAATACAGTCCTCTGATTGGCTCATGACATCTCAAGATTGTAGACATAGGCTGCGTTTCGTTATTCACTGTCAGTACTGACAATATGACGTCATAAAGTAGTACTGCAGAAGCGTTTTGAAATTACTAATAGTACTTTTATGACGTTACAACGTTGCATAACGAAACGGATTTAGTAGTACTTGGTAGGATTGTGTAGAAATAAATAATTTTTTAAATTTTGATAAAATTTGGAATTATTAATTATATTCATATCTTTGCGTGCTTTTTCTGCATCTACTTTATTCATTAATATGTTATAACTTTTTGACATATTATTCGTTTCGACATCTAAAAAACAAATTTTTTCCTGATTTCCCATTTCGTTGAATTTCGCCATCTTTTTACTGCGATTACCTGACCTCGCCAGTCGCAGTAATAAAAATAGGAAGTGACGCAAAAATTTATGACGTCATATAAACGCAAAAGTATATTGGAAGTTTACTGCGATATATTTTGGAATGGCATGTGCAATGCTGCCAGTACTGACAGTGAATAATGAAACGCAACAATAGTTGGATCTTATATTTAAGACCATCTTGAGACTTAAGATGGTCTTAAATATATAAAATCTAATTATGAATATCGATCTGTAAACACCAGCGTTAAAGCGACAGTTACATAGTCATGAGTTTTTAAGACAATCTTAAAATGCCAACCACAAAACTGTATTAGCATTTTAAAATTGTCTTAAAAACTCATGGTCTTAAATGGGTCTTATAGATCCAACGTCAAAAACAAATTTTGTTATCAGCTTCAAAGAATTAATACTGAAAAGTAGTAATTAATTACTTCCTTTGAACATTAAAAGCACTGAACAATTCAAAATAAATAATTATAGTCATTACATATCTTCCAGCAACAAATTTTTATGTTGTGTCTATAATAAAGCAATATAGGTAAGCCTTAAAAAAGTAAAAATTAAGTTAACTAACCATAATTAATTATTCTCCTCGCATTCGATTGTGATTGGTCGATTTCTTACAGCTTAGGGTTTATTGCTTTATTCCGGATTTACAATAAGTGTTTTAAGTCTTAAGTCGTAAGAAATTGACCAATTACAGTCTAATTCGAGGAGAATAATCGACTGTGATTCGTCCATTTCTTATAGCTTAAGGTTTAAAACTCTATTGTAGATCCGGGGTTAAGCGGGGAGCACAGACTCTTGCACAACGCATAACACGTAATGCATAAGAAAATGGATCAATCAAAGTCCTTCGTTTCTTTCCTTCCCATGAAATGAAGAAATCTGATTGGTTGAATTTCTTATGCCTTATGCGTTGTGCAAGAGTCTGTGCTCCCCGCTTTATTGTAGACGCTGCTTTAGGGCTGGAACGGCGCGAAGTTGCCGCGCGGCGACTTACCCTGGATCTACAATGGGTGCTTTACATTTGTGGTGCGTTCGGGGAGACGCTAATAGCGCTACTTCTGTCATTCTAGGTTTGTTCGCGTCGCATGCTCCAACATGTTCCAATATGCTCCTACAATAGCTTCTACTCACTCCAACACACTTGATAGAGTGAGTAGGAGCTATGGTAGGAACATGTTGGAGATTGCAACGCGAACAAACTTTCTATCTTCGTTGTTTATTAGACGTAAAACAAGGATAGAATGACACAAATAGCGCTAATAGCGTCTCCCTAAACGCACCTATAATGACACAAGTCGACACAAGCGTCGTTCTATCCTTCTTGACAGTCAGGGAGTGACAAAGATAGAATGACATTTGTGTCGACTTGTGTCATCAAATGGAAAGCACCCAATAGAGTTCTAAGCCTTAAGCCTTAAGAAATAGACGAATCATAGTCGATTATTCCCCTCGAATTCGACTGTAATTGATCAAATTCTTAGGCCGGAATCAGACTACGCATTGAAGATTGAGGTTGAAGATTGAAGATTGAAATTTGACCAATAAATTTGACAAAGAAATTTTAACTTCTTTCGTTTCGATTGGTCAATCTTCAATCTCAATCTTCAATGCCTAATCTGATTCCAGCCTTAAGTAATGTCTCAATACGCTAATGCGGCTCTCTGATTGGTTCGTGACTCAAGACTGAACTTAAGACGATCTTGAATATAATGCTTGGTTTATGCTTCGGTCTTAATCCTAAAATCTTAAAATTCAGCCAATAGGGCTACCAGTCTTAATTGGTCCTAACGGAAATCTGTATTTCATTGGCTGAATTTTAGGATTTTAGGGTTAAAACCGAAGCATAAATCAGGCATAAGAACTGACTATGAATATCGGTCCTATAGACTACGTTTACACCGTGTATTTAGGCCGCGGTCTATACAATAGATGTCCTTGTTTATCTTGTAGGTTAAACAAAGACACCTATCGTATAAGTCGCGGACTAAGCGCACGGTGTAAACGTGCCATTGTAGATCCGGCACTAAAGCGGCAACTTCAGTCATATGAAAAATCAGCGAATTTCACAGTCGATCAATTTGAACGAGACAATCGTCAACGACTTTCGCTATTGTGCCATTACTGCCGTTCGTTTCATCGGATCGGATCGAACGTTTGCCCTGCGGTCGCGAAAATCTCGTTATAATCGTTTGTTTTCGCGTAGAGACATCGAGCGAAATGACGAAGGCCGACGACGTGACGTATTCAGCGAAGCCCGGTAACGGCAAGGCGAGGTTCAAAGAAACCTAACGCTCGAACCGGGCAGCTTGCGCCATTAATGGCCATTAGGTAAGATCATAAGTTATTTCGGTCGTGCCCGAAAGCAATCTCATCGGACAGAAGTCAAGAAATAATCAAGCGGAAGTAGCGACGATCGATGTAATCGTGAGATATTTTAGTCTTGCTCAACGAGTCGCTCTCGTTCGAATAAGTTATTAAAGACACGAAAGCCTTTTTAAAGCAACCGAATATTATCCTCGATATTAAGCCTTGCGTCCACGATGCTAGAAATTGTTTCGAGGGAAAGAATTATTTTGCTAGAGTATCTTAAAATTTAGCTAGAGCCTTATATTTGAAAATAATTTTGTTGGGGTCGTCAAAATATTGTAATTAGGAAATTTAAGCATGATGAACAATGCTGCAAAAAGTATTGATTTCTAGCAACCTGCAGTTTGAATGTCCTACAATCTATATAATTATCTTGATGGTCCAACACAATTATTTTTAAATCCGTATCTAGCTGGATTTTTAGATATTTCAGTCAAATCAATCTTTCTGTGTAGTATCGTGGACACAAAGCTTTGCATTAAGCACGATTGTCAATTATTCTTTTCAGTCTCGCTCTCACTGAAAGAGAGGAGGCAAAATTGTGTGAAAGATTTATAAAAAAAAGTACATAGTATGTCACTCAAAAAAGTGATCTTACAGTTACAGCGAAAATTATTTAAGTACAAAAAATAGCTGGAATAGATAAATTTTTAGCAAGTATTGTGATATTAGATATGTATTGTATCTAATCATATAGATGACCGAGATAGTATTTAGATTTGTGCTATAAATTCTATGCGTATGATACATAATTTTCTATCAGATACAAAAAACAGTTATAAGTCTAGCTGGAGCAACAAAATATTATTTTGCGTGGTATTTTATATTTGTCGTTCGATCGAAATTTTGGAGCTTCGTTGCATTGAATAATTGAAAAACTGGCTAATTGAGGCCGCCGAAGAAATTATTCTGGAAAACATGAGGCCTGTTCTTTTTTAGCTAAACTTCTTTCACTATTCTTGGAAGAAAAAATAGGTTTTTTATATTTAAATATTGTACTACATTTTGATTGCTTACAGCAATCTTTACGCAGAAATATTTTGGATGAATGCAAAAAAATGGAACAATAATATGTCGTCAAATGCCCAAAAAATTAAAATATTCGGTTAAAAAACTTTCAGGGTCAAGTAAAAATTTACTGAACTTTATAGTCAAAAAAAGTTTTTAATTTTTCCAGATTTTTCTTTTATCTCTAATCGCGTTCATCTTTTTCTCAATGTGGAGAAAAAAAAGAAGAAAAATGAAGCATGCAGTTCAGTAAAGAAATTTAATTGAAAAAGAAATAGGCTTTATCTCTCATCTTTATTAATCAGAATGGAGGCAGCCAATTTGAGTTATTTGTAGCACTGATAAATATGATTTTTTAATTGCGCGATGTGTGTCATCTCTGTCTGATCGAAGACGACGTAGTGTGTAATTTTATCAGTCTTAGATCGTTACGTGAAACGTTGATCGTTGGACTTTAATTCTGAAGTCACGTAAGTCGAATTATATATTTAGAAAATACATGAGGCAGCACATAGATATCGCATGATTTCATTCTACGACAGCTTCTTTCCGTACTACAAATGCGAGGATGCCACGTTTTCTTTTCACGCAGATCCGATATGAATGACATAGCAGACTGCATGACGGCCTACTTGAAGGAAATACAAAACGAACGCGTCGCATGCTCCAACATGTTCCAATATGCTCCTACCATAGCTCCTACTCACTCCAACGCGTTTGACAGACGCGAACAAACCTTAGGTATAATTAAAAATAGCGCAAATCTGTATTACAGTAGATCGGAAATACAGAAACGAACGTCTGCAATGCTGTGAGCTCATCTTTATCATCAGATTATTTTAAGCAAAGTATTTACGTTCTCATTTCATGGACTACTTTTCTAAATTCTGTTTTGAGAGATTATTTTATTCTATGTTGAAAACACTTCCATTCTTACAATAGAAAAAAATATTGAAAGATAATGTTATTAATTATTATTAGATAATATTTTAAGCCGATTTTAACAAGTATTTACATTATATATTCTTGTCATAAAATCATATTGAATAATGATAATAAATAATAACAAAAAATTATTAAGACTTGAGCTAATTTTATGAAATATTTAAATTATGTCATAATTATTATAAAAGACATTCCATTCGCGTTACAGAAAAAATATTGAAAGATTCATAATAGCGAAATGTTAAACATAGCTAATTTGAATTAATTCGTATTCAGATTACGCACATTCTTATGTTAAGAATACTCCAAAAATTTTAGCGTACAATTTTTTATTCGATCAATGATTTTTTTATACGAAAAATATTAATTTTCATTTGTCTGTCATTTATTAAAGATATCGATTTCAAGAGAAAGAAAGAGAAAAAAAGAGATAAATAAAAATTGGCAGTACATCGTTAACAAGTGCAACATTAACAAGATTGCTAGTAAAACATGCGTTCACATTCGAGACTAATCTTCTTCTCAGGATTGTTGAAACACAGAATTTGGAAATTCTGTGTATCAATCACAATCTTGGATAAGTTATCAGAAATGAATTGGAATACAATTAAACTCGCCGAACACATTCCAAATTTAAGAACAAAACTAAAGAAAACTTATTTAATAAATTTAGCGAGAGTGCGTTTGTACATTGTAAAAATGACAAAAGAAATAACTTATAATTGTATTTACAAATTTTATATTCTTGACTTCATATTCTGATTTAGTGAATTTTATAGTTTGACTTTATATACTGAGGATGGGCTAATCCGAGGCCGAAACGTCTATATTTTATCTATGTAACTTTTAATGTATTTATTGTAAAATAAGTTTCGTCGAAAAAAAAACAACGAGCGTTCGTGGTAGATGCCCTTAAATTCTCCGTTTGAATAAAAATTGAAATTTAGAAAAATATTGAAATTAATATTACTCAGATTTTTAGATACCTATGTACTATTTAAAAATTATCGCTATAATTATCGTTGCAGTTTGCTATGAATTAATGTTTAGAAATGATTGCATCCTTAAAGAATTATATGAGTAAAAATGCAAGCATTTTGTATTCACTTGGCCGCTATCTGATTGTCGAGCCACGCGTAGGCGGCGATGTACGCTCAATGCAAAAATCATGAATGTTGTACTTTGTCCGCCGACGCAAGTTGCATGTAGCCTAACATTGTCAAGGTTTAATAACGGTACTGTTTATTCTTTTTTGTGCAGCTTTCGCGTTCGTGTGTGAATATCTGTATGTGTGGAGAATTGTTGGGCACAATTGTTAAGGCCTCTCACGACGCGGACAATGCAGCCGATCCAGATCCAGATGTTTACAGATCGTTGTATGGTAAGTCGTAAATGAAAAAGAAAGTCTTAATATTCATCGAGTAACTATTAACATATGAAATTATTGCTTACATTTTTTGCTGCGTAATAATTATTATTTTTTACGTGTTTTGCTGATAAACTAACGTCAATCGATTGATTTTTATGTAGCACAGCGGTTTGTTTTCGCATTTCATTTAATTTAAGTCATCCCACTTATAGTCGACTATTTTTTTCGCGATTTTTGCCAGCTGATTTAACTCACGGTCATAGTTACGAAATTATTGCACACGTTCGCAATAAACAGCAATTATTTCTATTTGATAAAATTTCATTCAGATCCAGCACATCAGTATATTAAAGTTCACAGATAAAATTTTTGTATAACAAACAATAAGAACAACGTGATGAGGAAGAAAAATGATTATAATCGCCAGTGACGATTTTTAATTCGATTCTCGGAGTCGAGTGCGAGAAGTCTTTATTGAAAGCAGGAGCCCCGAATAGCGCAATAAAGTCGATTACTTTCTTGGGGCTTGCGTAAAAGAGAAGGTTTACACGCGAGTGAAACGTAACGACAGAACTGACTTGCGCTCGCAGCCTGAAAATTATTTTACGAGAGATCTGCATCGTCCTTTACGAAAATACACATTTACGCTCTCTTTGCGATTTTCAGTTTGTCACCAAGTTTGTATAAAATTCAAATTGCGTTCATCTGGAACGAGAACGTTTCTCGTTTGACATTTGCATATATAAACGAGTGCTTGTTATTTACTCCGATCTCAAGGATTCTATACTGCATTTTATTCTAATTTAAAGCTATTTTTTAAAGATATTGAAATTTAATCTTCAAAAATGTAAACTAAAAATAGTAAACTAGCTCCCTTTCAAAAATCGAATTTAATATCTGGATAATATAACACTAAAAATTACTTATTTTGAGTGTTACACGAAAGAAACAGTTTCGATAAAGTATTTAAAAATTTAGATATACAGGGCATTTCACAACTATCGCATTTCCTCTTAAAAACGTATTCTTGAAGTAATTTTGAGACGAAAATCCTAACACAAAAATGTCGAGGCTACAATAGTTTTTGAATTATAATTGGTTAAAGATAGTATGTAATTTGAAAACTACTATACCCTCGATATTTTCGTATTAGAATTTCTTTTTATTTGTTTAATTCATTTCTGTAATTTTTATTTGTGTGCAAAAATGCATGTGCAATAGTACATGTAGGCAATTGAGCTGTAGACATTTAATTTTGTGCGCAAACTGTCGGCAAAAATGATATATGTAAACGATACTGTAGGCAATTGATTTGTGGGCAAATCCTTCCTTTATATAAATTACATGACAATGTGTGAAACGTTCGATGGTTGAAATTTTAATCCAAGTCTCGCTGTCGTTCGAGAGTCATGAAAGTTATCATGCGATTGTCTTCTCAACGAGAGAGATTTACCTCTTTGACCGAGTAAGAAAGTTTCAGAAGTTCTCAACGAATAGCAGTACTTTTTACAACTCTCGCTGTTTTTATTGAGTAATTATTGAGTAATAATTTAACCACATTATTTCTTTCATATAATTAAATGTATAAGGTGTTAAAAAAAACCATTCAGCATTTATTTGGTAAATAGTACACCCCACCGAGTAAAAAATCTTAGTGAATATATATATATATATATATAGGTCGAAAGTTCAACTGTTTCTAAGAGATATAAACAGTTTTATATATATATTAGTATTATGGCATACTTATTGGCTTCTACGTGTCATATATGTGATGTGAAGATTTATCTCAGTGTTTACAGACTACGAATGTTCTAATTCAATTTCCATATACGCTTTATAATGAAAAATTTCACCGGGAGTCTGTAAGTTGATATCAACCATTACGATACCAGCCATTACGAAATTACAATTGGGTAGCATTATGAGAGATCATCTCATTGGGCCTGTAATTCTCCCAAATAGGCTATCAGTGCTACTTATCTCAATTTCTCTCTTTTCACATCGTATGCAACACATAGAGGAGACAATAAGTCAGTTATGATACTAATATATAAAATCATTTACAATTTTACATCACAGAAACGGTTGAGCTTTTGATCTACGTTCACTAAGGCTTTTTTGCTCAGTGTGACGGTACTATTTACCATATAAATACTGAATGGTTTTTTTTAATACTTTGTATAAACTCTATAGATTACATTAAAATTAAAATATTATTTTTATATCGTCAGAGATTAGAATGTGAGCAAATATCTCCGTAAATGTGCATTTCTAAGAAGATTATATTCAATATTGCGCAAACAGAGACGAGTAAGTTGCGAAAGAAAGAGATAATGGAATCAATTTAACAGTTGGACTGGTTTCAAAAAGCGAAATATTTTCGCGAGATATTGTATATATATATATATATATGTGTGTATGTGTGTGTGTATACACATATATTTGGAACCTTCCAACGTGATATCTGTCTACTTGTCCACTCGTGGCTTCAACGTGACAGATGTAAATCTCGTTAATGTCTGCGTTCTATCATCGATGAAGGAAGGGGCTCTTGAGCCTCTATTAATAGCCGCGCAAATAACAAATGTTTAATATCGATCGCTCTTAAAACGAGCCAAATCGATATTTCGTGAATCACTCGGATATTTAGATAGAAAAGATACTTGCAAAATGTTTTTACTATGTGTGTCAAATTCAAAGATATCTTGAATAACATTGTTTTGCTGAAGTATCTAAAAATTTAGCCAGATATATTCAAAAATAATTTTGTACATTATCAAAATAATTATGTAAAACGCTTAAGCTGATTGTTAGAATAGCAAAATTTTTTGCAACACTACTCATTATGTTTGAGTTTTCTACATAACTATTTTGGCGGTCTAAAAAAATATTTTCAGTATTTAGCTAAATTTTTATATATTTCAGCAACACCATATATAAATATAAATTTTACGCAAATTATGTTATTATTTATAAAGAATTCGAAAATATATAATACGTATCTTAGGCTTGAAATTCGTCACTGTTCATAAGATAACGAAGTAAAATAATGAAATAACAATTGTAACACTAATTATGCCATGTAGTTTGTTATACCTACGCGAGTAATTACACATTAAAAGTACAATTAAAGAAATGTAGGGTCAATCGGGGTTCAACGATGCATCGTGAACATGGAATAATATAAAATATAAAGTCTTTTTGAATTTTAATACATAAAACTAAGCAATTACCCCGCCATCACAGTTATTCCAATTGACCCTAATCTGCACTCCTCACGAAATGTGAATTTAAATATTTGGACGATCGCCTAATACGCTATTATGTCTAGCCAAATAGTAAAGACAAGCGATTGTTCTCGTTAAACGAATTGTCGGAAGCACGCGAACTTTTAACTCGCTGCGGTATCAGCTGATACCGCCCGCATCCTCTGATATTTTCTTTTACTTACAGAGCATTGACCTATCTCTCAACAATTTTATTATATAATCTTGTCTGTCTTAAATTGCAAATATATTGCGATGATTTTCCGAAGCCTTCTATCGGCAAACAGCCAAAACTCTCGCAAGACATCCAAAATGCGAAACCTTGAAGTCTCATACGTGACAAATTATTCTTAAATAATCGCCATCATATTGAATGAGCTGTTTTGAAATGACTCTGGTTGTTGTTTTATCATAAATATTATTTATTGCAATGCTGATAATATGATGATAGAAATAGCATTATTTATAAACGAAGATGAGTAAACAGAATAAATTTATAAAAACAATTTTTATAAATTTATTGTTTTAAAATTCAAGAAAAAAATTAAGGACATTAAAAAGCAGACTTTTTGGAAGAGAGAGATTTTTATGGAAAAATGAGCGAGATATATTGTAATTTTTCTGCCAAACACGTGATATAAAAATAAGTGCTTTTTATCTTTGATGTACTAACGTGAGTCATCGTTGTAACAAATCATTTTTAAATCATCGACACTTGAATGAGATATTTTCGAACAATTATAGAGTTTTATCATAAATGTTATTACAAGTAACATTATCTATAAATTAAGGTACATAAACAGAATAAATTTATAACAACAATTTTGATAAATTCATTGTTTTAGAATTCAAGAAAAAATTAACAAGCAAAACTTTTTCCGGAAGTTATTTTCATAGAAGAATGACTTTTCGTAATTTTTCTGACAAATACGAGGAAGATAAAAATAAACGTTTTCATCTATGACGTACTGTGAATCATCGTTTGTTCAAACCTGGTCAAAGTCCCACTTGTATAATCGTAAATCGACATAATAAACGTTGAATTCATTTATATCTTTGTCTTGCTAATACAAATAACCTAAATAATCTTACTTATAAAATAGTAGTAATTACATTAAACAATCTACGGACTTTGATCCTGAAACTCAAAATATTCTTTCGGTAAAGTAAACTGTTACTAGAAATTCCTGATCATAAAATTCACGGCTTTGTTATTATCCGTTAAACATGTAGATCACAATCGCATGCAATACAGTTGCAAAACATGTTGCAAAACATGACTTTAATTAAGATACCTCCGTCGAGATCGCGAAATTAATTCCATCGACCGTTGCCCCGTGCAATCACTCGACAAGCACGCACCGGTGATTAACTGTGTCGTCGGTATCTCTCGCGATTAATCATCGTTCGTATCGCGTGTACGTTACACGCGGGGAGATTATCGTCGGCAGACAGAGCGGGTTTTCGACAGGCTAATTTTCCAAACAACGATCAAGTTCGATTTTTTCAACGATTCATCGATTTCCTCAATTTGTTCGTAACGTGGCATGACGTTATGTAATTCTACTCGACGTGGCATTTGCAATCCACGCACGATCGCCTCACGCATGGGAAAGACAGAGAGGCTATTAGCGGCGAAAGTAATTTAATCGTGAAATAGCCGCGAGCGGTTAACTACACTTCTCTGTGCCCACTGCTAAAAATTGCACTATTCGCAATAAGCGTAAAAACGATTAAATTGTTGCTTTCGTGACTGGTTTTCGCGAAAATCTTGAAAATGATAATAAAGTTGCGTGCGTAGCGAATGCGGAAAATTAGCTTCCGATTTGTCCGCGAAATTACAGCGATAACGTAGCTTTCTAACGATAATATTGCGAAAATCCAGTCGATGTTAATCACGTGTTTAACAATACTCGGTAATTAAATATAATTACCGAGTGTGCAGTTGCTTCATTTCTTGAGAAAATTGAAGGTATGAGTTTTTCTCTCCGTTCCTCACATTCTCGTTTTAATAACATGATGTCAAAGTCACGCGAAAATGGATTTATTTGCAAATAGCAAATCAACATATTTCTCGTCTATGAATCTAGGTTATTGAGTTTCACGTTGATTTCAAATTATATACCTCATCTAATTCTACAGTTTACCTCACATTTACACACTTTGAAACTATTTCTCGTTAATAGTCAATAGTTTGTGTTGTTGGTGCTCCCACGGTACACTAACGCGGAAGCGAGAGAAAACAGTCTCGTGATCCGCTGTTTTGAGATCGAAATGGATTCGCGTGCGACCGACCTACGATTTCAAAAGTAGAATATCCGGAGGCAGGGACGATGGCGACTGGCCTTCGTCCAGGTGAATTTCTTTGACCATGGACCTGGCACTGAACACACAATTGTGATGTGGCATTTATTTTCGAGTGTCTTTACAGTAAGAACATCCGAAAATTATCAGTTTCGCAAACAAAGAATACAAAATTTTATATCTTGAAATAAAAATTCGAAGAAAATAAAAGAAAAAAATAAAATAAGTTAAACGTTCGATAATATCAAAACCTTAAAATTCATTTTTAACTATTAGATACTAAAAGTGCTTCAAAATTTAATGATATATCAAATATTTCGAAATTTAAACGGCTTTTTTGAACGATTAATATAAAGTAAATATATTTTAAAAAGGTTCTAGGGATAAAGATCGAAAAGTAGTGTGTATATTATTATGCTAGTCATTGTGTGTTGTGTCTAAATATTATAAATTTCGAAATACTTGAATACTTGAATTTATTTAGTATTTAATAACTAAGAATAAATTTCAAGACATTCAGCGAATATTTACCTTATTTTAAATTGGACACTAAATGCTTCTCAAAATTTAGTACAAAGTATATCTTGAACTTTGTAACGATTATTTTAAACGATGATAGTATATATTGTACATATACACTTTGAAACTGTAATCCTATTCACACCCACAACGCTCGCAAACATCATTTGTCCTTGTTTAACATTTAATGAACAAGGATGAGATGATTCCAACAGCAGTAATGAGCGTGAACCGCAACCTTAGCGTCCAATAACAGAGAATGAATTTCAAGACTGTCATTATTCGAATATTTAGTCTCTCTTATCTTCTTTTTCTTTGTTTTATGTTTCCTTTATTTCAAGAATTAAAATTTTGTATTCTTTGTTCATAAAATTAAGCGAACAGTAAAACGATTAATCAAATTATACATATTTTTGCGTCATCCGCAAAAACAATATCAATTCACTTTGAACAGTTCTCCATACTATTTTTTACGAAGAAAACTTTGTACCTTCGTAAACACCGATCTTTTACTTGTCTCGATTGAATAAAATAAATATTTTCGTGACCCAGATTTCTTAGAATGTTAGGCATGTCACTCGTGATAGCCTTGAGCTTTGTTGATTCAGCGCTCTTTACCGAAATAAGATCAAAGCGCAGGAAACATGAAGATAGTTACCTCGAAGCCATCTACCACGTGCAAGCAATGAAGGCATTATGTAATGAGTGCATGCAAGAAAATTTTATAAAAGGCTTTTCATCTACATATTCATTTTTTCCTAGCGTGCTGTGAATCTCATTACGATCAACATATCGAACACGATTCGTGTAATGTTATCAAAGAGTTACGGGCCACGAAATATACAATTTATCGTAATATTTTACTGAAATATTAAATAATGTACTAAGAAAAATGGTCTGGTTGGATTAAATAGTTCTGGTGGAAAATGGACGAATTAGAATTTTCTGGTTAAATCTACTAGAATTCTAATTGAGGTAACTATAAGAATTCTGATTGAGATATAATTATTCTGGTAAAAATAAGAATTTTAGTAAATTTTACCAGAAATATTGTATCAAGAATTCCGGTTATCTCAACTAGAATTCTAATAAATTTCTTCTAATTCTTTCAATCTTATTATTGTCTAATAAATTTAACCAGAAAATTTTGATTCGTCCATTTTCAATCAGAAATGTTTTTCAATGTATAATTTAATAAATTTACCTTAATTTAATAAATTCTTATTAATTTAACAAGTCAAACATAACGAATAGATTTTCCACTGCAGAATGTATAATAAACAAGGAAAATTAAAATTCCCAAGTGTTTGAATATTCGATGATTCAGTTCCGAAGTATTTAACTGTTAAAAAATATTTTGCTCGTGTTTATCGTTGAATATAATAGCAATTATTGTAACACCTTGATATGGATACAAAAAAAAAACTCGTAAACACATTTCTATTGTGTACAATTCGCTACACTTGCGTCGTAATCTATTATGCGTTAAAATGATCAACAGGATAGTCAACATCAATGATTACGTAGCAAAGTATAAACATGTTTTCCCTCATACTGACTCATGTGCTTTCCATTGGCGTTAACGAGTTTCGAGTGCGTACTTTGAGTGCCATCGAAATGAGAACGACGAGCTTCCGCGAGCTCAAAGCTCGCAGATTGACACGATGAATTGCATACATCAGCTATGGGCAAGCTGTATGATATATGCATAATTTCGCGACATTTACATAACTCCTTCTGACGAACCTCTCTTTTGAAATTTCGAAAATTTTTGACAGTGTTTAATTTTATCCACTACATTTGACAGAGAAGTTTTTTCGTAATGCTAATTATAAATATTGATTTTAATCGAATTCATGCTCACGTGAAGAGAAATATTTTTTAAAAGTCTAAAGTGAATACATAAGCAAAAATATGATGCAAATGATTTTTCATTTGTATAGAATTCAGGATTGGAGTTTATTTGAAGAATTTCTCGATAATTTCTTGAATAAATCACTTCATCTTTAGAGTTGATTAACATTTGCCTGCTAACTTCCCGGTTCGGAAACAGTTAATAAATGATCTTTGCCTCTGGTAATAATTAGCATTAAATATGTAGATATATGAATTATTCAAAAATGATATGACTATATAAATAGTTAAATATACCCTGAAGTATTATTATGATGCAAATGAATTTCACAAATTTTTTTTTATCGATAATATTCGATATTATAAAATATAAGATGAAACCATAAAACACAATAAAACTTATTATTATTACGCAATTTATACCCCATTCACACAAACTAAAGCTAATTAGAATTTAATTATTACATTATTTTTTTCGAAAAACCTAGAAAAGAGCATAAAATTATTTCAAACACTATAAACTTTAATTTTTTTTTGTTGCTTAACCTTCCTAGATGAATTTAAAAAAAGTTAGAAAAGTAAAATTGGATCCGATCCGATGCTGTTTTATTAATTTTCCATTTAATCAATATAACACAAAATGGGTAAAAAGAAGTAAATAATATATAGGATAATTTGGATTTGAATTCGCATAGTATATTCAATCAAACATGCACTATTGATGCAATTGAATACAGTATGCAATCTCAATTTTTAAACAATTTGAAAATTTTTGTTAACCTATCCAAATTACTTCGCTTTACCTTATCATGAAACTTCTTCCTTCATTAAACAACGCATTATAAAACAAACGAAGCCAAGGGTCGCATCCAACATCCTTTTTATAGAAATTTAATAGATATACTCTAAAAGATAATGATTAATCACTTACTTTGAGTATTAAAAGCATTGTTAAGTGCTTTTAATACTCAAAAAGTAATTTCCAATATTAAATTAGCCGGTATTAAATTGAATTTCTGTAAGGGACACTTTACCAAGGAAGCTTAATTCTGAAAGATGTAAGTAATTTTCAATACGAAATTGGCTGGTTTTAAATTGAATTTCTGTAAGGAACACCTTACTAAAAGAGGATTAATTCTGAGAGATACCTTCTAAACTTTATTAGAAAAACAATTAGGATACCGCAAACAGCAGACACTGCTATATCTATACCAAATCAATAATCTTTCGCAAGATGACGAAACGTTACGTTACTCACCTCCAGGAAAAAAAGTATCGAAAAGTGACACGGATGAACGTTCCTCAACCAGCACGTGGCGCGAAAAGGCTTGAACGAACACCCCTGCGATTCGCGAGAGCTTATTTTAAACGCGTCCAACGTGTTCGAGCGGTTGCACTTGATTGGAAAAGCGACTCCGAGGTTTATATCGCCACGAACCAGTCGTGGAATCGGTCTACATATATGTGCAAATGTGTGCGTATATGTGTGACTGACGTTGCGTGCGAAGGAGCACGAGCGGTGCGTAAACACGTCCGACTTGTACGATCGACTGAAACAAACTGAAACCACAGGCGAGCGCGGTCCGAAGTTTATCTTCGTGACGAAAACTGTCTGGAAATATATGCCCGCTATATACGGGGTGTACGGAAAGGATTTAAACTAGCCGTTAAAGTTAAAGATAGCAAACAATCGATTTATGGATAAGATCTGTTTCTTTTGTTTCAAAATATCGATATATTTGAAATATGTATACATATATAAGGTGGAATAATTTAGCGATAATTAAGGCAATAATTTTTTCTTAAATATATAATGTAAATAATTGACATTAACGCAATCAATTTTTCCCATTTTTCACCATTAACGCTAATTGTAAGCAAGAAATACTTAAGAATTATTAAAAATTTCTTTTCTTTTACCTTCTTTTTACCTTTCAGTCAATAAAGATTTAAATAACTTACATGCTTTTCTACGCATAGAAAATTTGTATTACATTCAACACTTTCAAAATCCATTCTGTATTTAGGACAAATGAATATGTTAGAAAGTAACACAAACATTACGTGTAAAAATTAACACAAAAATGTAAATACTTTAACACAATTTGGAAACAAATTGTGGAAACATATTTCTTCAGTAAAATTAGTATTTATAATTATTATTAAATTAACACGTTTAATTCATTTAAAATTCTTAAAATTTATTTTTTTAAATTATATTATTTCTATTATTTGGCTATTTACTTATAAATTACATAATTGCATTATGTTAAATTAATAGCGGGTAAAAAAATTCAATGCATAAAAATTTTCACAAGAACTAGTTTTAACACAAGTACATAAAATATTTTTTACTGCGCTGAAAAAAATGCATGTAATTTTACATGGAAATTACATATTCATGACTGGAAAATTGCCTAAATATATGATTGAAAATTTACAATTTCCAGTAAATTTCCAAGCACATTTATGTAATTTAGATAATTTTCCGGTCATGTACATGTAATTTCCATGTATTACATGCATTTTTTTCGGTGTATGTAACAATCAATCATACCATGTTTATTTTACACAATAGATTATCTATTCAGGGTTACATAAAGTCGTGTGTGTTCACGGACGATCGCGTCACTCTGTATACGAAACACACGTGTGTACGCACTTTCTGACGAGTGTACGTGCGACATGGTGAGAACCACGCGATGTGTTTCGTATGAGGAGGAGCTTGGCGATTGGTCGTTAACGTGTCGGACCAGCGAGCCTCTTTTGCCTCGATGTAGGAGACCAAAGAAAGCAAAATGCGTGAAGATCATTGGCCTAGATCTGCGACGAGCCATATCGCGCGATTAACAATGTGTCGAAAAACAAATTTTGTGAGACTCACGCCATATTAGCGATTAGTTAATTATTGTGCGACAACAAAGACTCGACCTCGGAGGTGTACTTGAGTGTTCCCCCATCTAACACATCAATGTAATTTTTTAAAATTAAGTATATGATGACGTTCGAATAGAAAATTCTTGAATAAGGGAATGTGTTTACTATGACATAGACTTTTTTTAGTTAAAACTGTTATCGTTAATGATACGACATGATAAGTTGTATTTTGTCATTTATTTCTTGAATGATTTTTCTCAAAAATATAGAATGTAGTAAAATAACAATTATTTTTTAAAATATTTTGAAATAGTTTTTCAGATTTTTCAAATAAGAATATTCCTTTAAAATATATATAAAATATTTTAAAAGAAATTTTTATTCAAATAACAATTACCTTTTAATAAAATACATTTTTAAAAACACATTTAGTTATTATTAATAATCTCGCTAATAATTTAATCTAAAAGTCTGAATTTTAATACGCATCGAAGAACTTAAAGACAAATCTATAGTCAATGGAAAGCGTGATACACTTACAATTAATAACATGTCGATAAAAAAATATTTCATAATGTCTTGATTTATCGTTTAATTTAAATTATTTTTAATAATGTAAAATATGATTAATATTCCAACTAAATTTTCAAATAATAGAAGCATAGCTAAAATTCTTCTTGTTTTCTTCTTATTCGTATCAAGTGATATTTAAAAACTCGTTTTCATGCATCGGTTCATCACTTTGATGTCGTAATACAGATGATATAAAATTGTTAACTCTTGTGAAATACTATTTCCGACTGGCGAATTTCAAGAATGTATACGAACTGTTTAGCATTTTCAGCTTGAAAAATAGAAAAAAAATATAAAATTTTAATTATTTCGAAATAATAATGATGTAAGACGTGTTCACCGCGCATTTTTGCAGTGTAATGTCGCACTGCATGCACATTATATAATATAACGAGGTGAAAGTTTCATTTTACGATAATCGTTAATATAAATACATTTACTTAAGAATGTATATGTGTCACATTTAAAAATAATACCAAATATATACAAATTTCAGATTGTTCTATTATTATTTTTAAATATCTGTGTAAAATTTGAATACAATTCTCTCATTGATTTAAAAGTTATTTAATTTTTTTGTTTGTCTTGATTCTTATGTAAAATACGTAATATGATATTACAAAATCACGTTTTGTAATACGTATTTGCAAATTTGATGAAGAAGTAACATTAAAAATTAAATCAAACTTTATATATATGCTAATAAAACAATAATAAATATTCATTCAAAAGTTTATTAGATCTACTTATTCGTTTAAAAGTTATTGACCTAAAACTGCAGCAACAAAATATGATCATTTTGCTCCATCATAAGTCAAATTATTTGTTTATTTTTTTGCAATTAGTTTCAGGGCGTATTCACGAGCTAGTATTATCAAAATTTTTTTATATTGACTGATCTTAACTTCTTTTTGGGTGATTGTTTGACTAATATTCTTAGTTGATTGTGTAACCAAAACATCCTTAATTACGCGTTTTATACACGGCCACATGTTTATATAATTACTATTTTGCAATTCAGAAGTTAGCATAACTTGTGATATTATTGTTTCAATATTGTTTCGTTTCAATTATTTCACAAATGCTAAGCGCTCTTGGCGCTGTTTTCATTTATCGGAATAAATATTCGTGACTCTAGAGACAAATATTGATTTTAGTTCGTTACAAACACGAGTAATGGCTCTGTAAAATATTGAAAAGAGAATTGTAAAACGTCATATAAAAAAATTGTCTATTTACATATCTATTAATTTACTGTCATAGTCATAATAACAAATCGAGACAGTACTTCGCTTTGTTTATCCAGGGATGTATGTAGAGGCTCAAAAATTATCACTACGTCATTTTTATTCATATGACGCACAAAGTTGAACAAAGCAATCGCGTGTTATCTGCTATTGTGTAGTCAACACAAGAGCTACGTATATCCCGCCCGTCGATTCATGACAAGAAAAATCACGGGGATTATTGACTCGTTATAATTTCTGCTGCGTAATACAAACCACGTAATATAAGAAAAAAGCAGTACTGTCGTACATACACATTTATTCACGCTCGATAGTTTTCAAACCGGTTCGAAAAACATGATATACCTAAAAATGTCTCTTTCATTCTTTCTTTTACAAATTTATTGTATAAAAATGTGCAACTGATATTAGTTCGTTGAATGATTTATAAGTGAAACAGGTAATGTTTAAATCCGTGGCATATTAAAACAGCTGATAATGGAACTGTTAGTTATTAAGCTAATTGATTCTACCATCGCTTTACATGTCGGCTGATATATACATAGAGAGGCATTCAACTTGATCATTGATCATCGTACAAAATATCAAAGTGTCATTCTTAGAATTACAATTGGATAAAAATATACTAAAAAAAAATTTGCAGATTTTAAATAAATATTTACTCCAATAGTACTAACGAAATATTTATTTATAGTAAATAAATATTTATTCAAAATAAAACAGTTATGTTTAAATTAAATAAATATATGTTTACGTTTAGTAAATATTTCGTTAGTATTATTGGAGTAAATATTTATTTAAAATCTGCAAATTTTTTTCTGTGTATGATAGAATAAAAATACAATAGGATCTCATCGTTCATGTTAAATATTTTTATCTTATAATATACTTTATGTGAGATATCAATGATATCATATCATATACGACGAAAAATATACACGGAAAGATTTTGCGGAACTATCATCAAAATAATTATATAGGATGATTAAGCTAATTGTTAGAATGTCAAAAATTTTTACAACATTATTCGTCAAGCTTTGTTATCTTACGTAATTACATTGATGTTCTAAGAAAATTATTTTCAGATGTCTGAAAAATCAAGATGCACTGAAAATAATTATTTTAGAACGTCAAAATCAATAATTATATAGGATATTCAAGCTTGATGAGTCCTACTGTTTTGACATTTCAGCAACCAGCTTATACATCCTAAATAATTACTTTGATGATACAACAAGATTTTTTCAGATATTTGGCTAAATTTTTAAATAATCGCAAAACCGATTTTTATATACATTTGGCGCTTAATTTTTCCGCGTTTGTGAGAGATTTCGAGACTATTAAATCTTTTATATTTTCCTAAACTTTTGGTTTTCCGCTAAATACATGAGAGAAATATTTGATAACCATTTATTTCGTTGATATGACTAAAATAAATTTTCTTACTTTTTTTTTTTCTTAATCAAAATTTGGTTAGATTTAATTTTGATTAAAACAACACAATTTTTAAATAAAAAAAAGTGAGAAAGTTTTTGTGTTAGTCACATATCAACAAAACAAATAGTTCTACTTACCAAAAGATTTCTTTCACTACATAATTTTCTACAATACGCCCTTATACGCATCAACGATAATCCTGCTATTGCATTTGTCGATCTTTTATCCTGAACCTTTCATCCGTGCAGCTTCCCCTCGAGAATGCGTTGGCGGTGCGTCTCTAAACTTTCTCGCGATATATCCCTTTCCGCGATAGCAGATGGTCTGCCTTACGTCACGGGCGTTTGCGAGGTCACAGACCCTGGACATGGCGAGTGCAATTACTAGTACTATGTATCCGCGGCTTTTATGTGCAGATAAAAACGACATGCAGTAGGAGTTCCTCCAAAGGCGAAAATGGAGTAACAAGAAACGCAACGCCCGCGGGTTTCTCTTCAACGACCTCGATCGTTCAACCACACAGAAGGAGAAAGCAATGCGCTCTTCTGCCTCTTTCCTATTCTCGTTGCGGTAACCCGCGATTCGTGCAATGAAGCACTCGATTATCCAAACGAATTCCTCTCGTGTTGCTCGAACAATTATCTCTTAGGAAGTACGTACGCCATTGCGCTGAGCTATTTCTCTTTCTGTCCAAAGAGAAAACGAGAAATCTAGACGAGACTTGTTATTACGAATCGTTCGTTAATTTAAAAGAATTTTTTTACTTGGTAATGTCTACACTGAAAAGTGTGGAGTGAAATAATTTCAATCAAATGTTCAGTAATA
>NW_017257742.1:137145-156840 GCF_001594055.1 Mycetomoellerius zeteki
CTTGCTTGGAATCCCAACGTTTCGTGAACCTTGCAGTTCACTTCATCAGGGCGAGGAGCTGCTCCTCGCCCTGATGAAGTGAACTGCAAGGTTCACGAAACGTTGGCATTCCAAGAATGGATCTGAACACGGAGAAAACCCGCGAAACGCAAGATTGTCATATTAATTTTTATTAAGATTTTAATTTAATACGAAGTATTATTATCTTATTGCTTCTGAGAAAATATCATTCCATTAAAATTCAATGTTAGTACTTAGAGTTTTATTAAAATAAAGTTTTAAAAGTAAGAAATTAACAAGATACTGATTAAACAGCTTTTAAGTAAGTACACTATATATTATATAATAATATCTTTCTGTTATTGAAATATGATAGTGCAGAGCGAGGTGACGATGTAATCGAATAGAGAAGTGCCGTTCTATTAATGCGGTCAATATATAACAGATAAGTCGCAACATGCAAAACGCATTGGCGATAACGAATTAAAAGCTGTCATTAATATTATTGACGCTTTCGATTGGCTGTCGCGAATGCGAGTGCGAATGCTTTTTGCGTGCCACGACTTATCTAGACGAGGCTTTACAATTGTTTTTAGTTGTGTCGACGTATAATCGTGATGTGCGCACGCTCTTACGCATCAGATTTCGTAATTAAAGCGTAGTAGTAAAGATACACGTCACGATATACACCCACATTTCCTCGAACTGCGATTGGTCCATCGTAAACAATCCGTCGAGGACGTCATTCGCCAGGGCCGACAAACAAGTTTGTTTTTCAACTCGTGACTACTTCCCGGTGCGTCGCAGTGCCAGGAATTTAAAAGTTGATAAAAATAATAGATATGTAGAAAAAGATAAAAAGTGTTTTTAACAAATTTTGAATAATATCTAAGATATAAACGATAACAAAATTACCATTCATTTCGTCGATTGTTGTTTCCGGTATTAAGAAACGAGTCATTTAGCAAAAAATTAATTTATATATTCTGCTTGCTCTGGTAAATATCTACGACACCTATACAGTTTTTATTGCAAAATAATCTAGGAATTAGAAATAATAAATATGATGAATGAATGATATAAAAATTATGAAAATAAATATACATATAATAATTTAAACAGTAAGGTGACAGAAGTAAGAAATTAAATGATATTCTAACTTTGTAAAAATGTTTAATAACGTCACACTTAAAGTTTTTATATTTTGATAAAGATTAATCAAAACATTTTTATATTGTGAAACTAATTAAATTTCTATGAGTTAGAAGATTATTTAATTTCTATTCTATCATCTTATTGTTTAAATTATTATATGTATAGTCATTAACATATGTAATGATTTCAATATCACTAATTTGATTTTCATATTTATTACTTTTTATTTCTATAATATTTTGCTATGTAAATTGTAAAACTTTTTAATAAAATCAAAAATAATAAAATTTAAATAAAAAATTTCTTTGAATTTTTTAAATTAGTATTCGTGAAACTATGATGCAACTTGTATTTCAATTCCTTGTCGAAATCGAATGATGATTAAAAAAATGGAATTCATGAAATATTAATTTAATTAAATCTTGCAATGTTTTATATTAATTGAATACATTTTACTGTATATAGAGAGCGCCACGTAACGAAGTCGATTCTGCGTCGATAACGAATGTTGAAAAATCTTTGGGTAGAGATCGACTTTACCTGATCGTTAAATAGAAATAATGGCCGGTATTGTTATATATCTGTTCCTATTTCAAGATCATCTTAAACAATATCTAAGATGGTCTTAAGATACTAAAACGTTTATTTTAATATCGTTAAAATGTATTCTTTATTAAAAATGTATTCCAATATTCATTGTCAATACTGAAAATTTATAATTCACATTACTATAGATTTTCAGTATTCAAAATGACTATTAGAATACAGTTTAAGATATAAAATACAAAATACTTTTCAATACTAAAATTTCTATTTAAATGAAATATTTTTATCTAATGAAAAATAATGCATTCCACTGAAGATATAAAGATAATTGGAAATTAAAGTAACAATAAAAATAAATTCGTTACTATTATTAGAGTAAAAATGTAACGATGTTACCATTATATACGAAAGTAAGTAACGATCGTTACCAAAAACGAATAAATTAACGATAACGTAACGGTGTTACAAGTTACAAGTAACGCGTTACTTTCCAATTCTGCTATTTTGCTTTAACGATTAACACTCCATGTTTACGTGATATTCAGATTAGATAATATTCAGATCAGACGATATATGTATTGCTATTTCATATATCGATATAAAACGCAGGAAAGCTACGTTTTGTATCGCGATATGATTTATAAATGTAAATACATAAAAAGTGGTTAATAAATGCAAGCAATAAAAGGAGCATACATCACCCGCAGGATTTACGTAGCGCCATATGTCATATAATATTTAAAATCTTTGGTTATCGAATTTTACATAAACTTTTTTGCACGCATTCTTGTAAGTCATTGCAAATAAACACAGGTGTGTTAAATCAATACAATAAATTTAATTTCGAACATATAATTCAAGGAATTTAAATTATATTAAATTAATCTTAGTCTGGAAATTGTGTGTGTCTACACAACGATCAAAGTCAATTTTGAATGTAACAACTGAATTATTTCAGTGTCAAAGGAAGTAAATAGAGTAACTGCAAGAGAATATAGGTAACATTAATGATAACCATCTTGTATGTTATAACGAACTTGTATTTTTAACGAGCGTTTTTGCATATTAAACAATTTTTAAAAAATCAACTAACAACAATAATTAAAAAACTTATTAATGAGCGTCTTTGCGATATTAACTATATAAGAAAACTTGTCGCATTTAAATCTATTAATATTGCATACGTAATATTTAGTACGAATGACATATATAGGTATTAATAAGTTAAATAGTTTTTATTAAGATACAAAAAGATACTCTTCCAACGTTGCCTCATTCCAACGTGATTTATAAAATTGATTGTAAGGATTGTGACGCGTCATACGTTGGCCAAACGAGTAGATGTTTAAAAACGCGCATCTCTGAACACAGAAATCATATTAATTGGAACACGACTCAGTCTTCGGTTATCACAAAGCATAGAATTGAATAATTACACGATTTTCATTGGGACAATGTTAAAATATTATAGATGAAGATAAAATTTTAAATAAAAGATTGTTATCAGAGATGATTTACATAAAAAAACAGATACGAGATTTGAATTTACAAAATGACACGTTATCGTCAGACCCGTTATATGTTAATTTATTTACAAGGAGACGTAAATTCTTGATGTTTTGTTTTTCTCTCTTTGTGCGATTTGTTTTATAACTTATTACGTGTCTATTGCTCGAACCATCAACATCTCTGTAAGAAGTCTCGTTCTTTTGATTAAGTTTAAATTAATTTTTAAAAAACTTTTAATGTTGACCAATTTTCTCACATTATATTTGTTTTAAATACTAAATTGGACAATTTAATAATAATATGGTAAATCGGATATAAATAATAATACAATATATTACTCATGATTCGCACAGCTTGTTTGACTTTATATAAGTGACATTATTTTTCATAAAATTGTGATTCTCCGACATAACAATAAAAAAATTATTGTAATTCTTATATAGCAAATCGGACAATTTGATAATCAAGATTCGACAGTATTGGACATTTAATAGTTTGACCATTAATTAAATCGGTAACGAAAGATTTTTTAAATACATGGCATTGCGCTACGTAATGTATGCTTCTTTTTTTATTGCTTAACATGATTTATATTTTCATTTTATACTTTAAGTATTTCTGATAATATTGTTTATTTTTCCTCTTATTCTTTATTTTTCATCATTAGCTTGATGGCTGACGTGCGATAAAAACGTAATCTAAATATATAATTTTGACTGATGATCATCAACAAGATTAATAGAAAGAGTGGGACTTAATCTAATAATCCCTCTCAAATTTATTTGAGAAATTTATAAAAGCGAAGTTTTAATAGGAATTTGAGATACTCTCGTTACAATGACCATGAAGCTCGTTTACGTTCTGATATTTATTCCTTTGATCTCGGCCGAGTTAGAAACTTTGTAAGTGTGCGATAACATTTTACTCATATTAAAAATTACTATTTTAACTTTTCTATGTTATTATTTTAACTTTATTTTTAATTTTTCGATGTCAATTTAAAAGAATCTATTTTAAATCTTAGAAATATCTTCTAAATGTACGTTACATAGAATAATTAATTATACTTTGTTTGTAAATTCTTTTATTTCATTATGTAAAGCTTGTTTCATTTTTCAATTTAACTTCTTTTTAATATTATTTAAAATAGGATCTACCTTAAATCAAGATAAACATAAATTTTTAGTAATTATAGGAATGTTGCTGACAACAGATTTGCGAGTGCTAATCTAAATGGTCTTATAGATCGTTCTATTCATCAAATTTCGCAATTTATTGTCGATTATGGCCTGGACCCCCTCGATCTCCCACCAACTACGAAAAAATTGTGGGTGGTACGTAACGTTCTTAATCAATTTATAAAATAAAAGAAACAGTTAAATCGTGAGAGAGCTTATTTAATTATTTATTACTAATTATGTTTAATTAAACAACAAATATTTGTCGTAACACATTACAACAGGTCTTCACAAAGGTTCAAGTAATGCACTGTAAGTTTGAATTCAGCGTGAATCGAGTAATGCCATCGAGAAACCAATTACGTAAGAGTCCGTTATTACAGTAAACGCGTGCACGTTCCCTCACAATCGCGAGAGGTTGCCTCGAAAATCAAGAGAAAGCTGGGTTTCGGGGTCAGAGCTGGGATTCGAGGTCAGCGGGCCGCGATACGAAAGCGAGCGCACTGTTTAACCTCGGGACCGTAGAAAGCGAAACCGAAAAGTTGGGCCTTGGACGAGAGCGAGAGTGAATCCCGGGATGACACTTTCGAGCGTTGACCTTGGACCGTGGTGGATCACGGTCGAACGCCGAGGTCAACCCTCGCCTCGTTTTCGTTGATCTCATTTTTGACGCTTCGAAGGCTGACGCGCAATAACTTTGAACTTGAACGAGAGAGTGAAATCAAGGTTTCACTCGGTAGAAACCGAGGTAGAAGGCGAGTTCGAGCTGAAGTTCAAAGCCGCCGTTCAGTGCAAATGCTCTTCCCGTATCACGTCGAGCGCGAATTAAGTCATTTATCTTACGGTACTACCATGAAATTGAATGAGTTCCTCTTTATCTCAAATAAAGAGAATATATTTCGAAGGCTTTTCGTGAGAATTGAGGATTAAAGGAGTAAAGTATTTTTTAGAAGATTAAATAATATTTTATAATATTTTTTGTATACTCTCTCTCTCTCTCTCTCTCTCTCTCTCTTCAACCCATATAGCACAGAAGCTTACAATAATATTTGTAATATATTTATGAAACGTTGCAAAGTTTTTGCAATATTACTGGAATAATTTATACTGTCTGTAAGTTTCCTTATTAATATTAACATTTGTATTAATCCTTCAGAGCTAATAATAGGTATAGTTGGAGCTCACTTATTTATAAATCTGTTATCAAAAATATATATCTGTTTATCAAAAATATATTACAGAATTCAATTTTCTTTATGCTACACCTACAAATTTAGATTATTCTTATCGTCATTCTGTTACGTCAGTCTATTTCCTTGAAATTAATTAATGCCTTTTAAGTAACGTAGATAAAATAAATAGGTCTTACAAACTCAACGTCAGTAACCGCGTTAAAAATTTTTCCGTCGACTCCGAAAGGTTAACAATTTTAACGTTTGCAAGCACCTTTATATATATTTTGGACTATTTGATAGAAGTATAATTAATTCATTTATATATATAATTGAATAGAGTTTTTACTCGCTTGAAAAGTAATGTCACATTTAAAAGCAAATTAATTACTTAATTTGAAATTGCATAAAATCATCTGTAATCGCGCCACTGCAGGAAAGACATGTTTATTAAAAATTATCGATAAGGTGTATACATTGTTTTTGGTTTCGCGTTACATTTTATTATTTTGAAGCATGCATGGAGATAATGCAGCTGTGATAATAAACAACGAAATCTTATACGTCTTGCTTACCTATCCACATCGCCACTTGATTTCGCGTTAGGTTTGCTACATGATAAAACGTGTTTAACTCGATCACGATAACGAAATTATATATCAATTTTATTAAGACTTAATATATTTATTTTAATTTTATGCCAGAATTTTCCACAAACTTCAAAACATGCCGAACCAATTCCATTCAAAGCTGACCTCTCTTTGCACTCTGGAATATTGAAACATTTGTCCAACTTGAAGCGTTATGGCGACGCTACTATGAATTACAAAAATAAATTATTAAAACTGAATATTGGCTTCGAATTTAAACAATTAGAGGTAAAAAATTTCTCCATTCTCTCGTTTCTTTAAGAAGCTTGCTAAATGAAATTATAAATTAATTGTAAGCATTTAGTTGTATATATATATATATATACTACATGTAATTATAATATTCTGTCTTAAAAATAATTGTTTTTATATTCAGGTATTGTACGATTTCGCTATAAAAGTGTTTTTTTTCCATTATGATGGCCGCATTTTAGCTTTAACAAAAAATGTACGCGCTAAATTTTGCGTCTCATTTAACGTATCGGATACCTCTTTATTTCTCGACGAGTTTGACTTACAACTTCCAAGGTATTGTTAATCACAAATTATATTGTGTAGAATCTATGTTTTTTTCATGATATATTTTTGTTTATTTATGAAGAAATTTTATTCTGAACTTAATTACTCAATTATGCGGTATATTATTGCAGTGGCATTAACGTCACAATCAAAAATAGGAACGGAGATGTAGATCGCATAAAAACATTAATTGTAAAAATCGTAATTCCGTTCTTTAAGAACACCCTTGTGAAAGTTATTCAAAACGAAGGGGCAAAAGCAATTCAAGCGTACCTCAACAAAATGAACAAATTTCTCAAAAAATTTAAAACATATGATGAAATGATGAATCAATATTCACAAATATTAATTTCTTAATACGATATGTTGTATAATTTATATTGTACGTTCATAAATACATTAAATTATTTTAATGTTTGTACATTTATTTATGAGAGCAACCTCAGGGATCCTTGAATATCCTTTAAATTTTGGCATTATCCTTGAATTTAATGTATCCTGAAAAACACCTACAATTTCAGGACTGACCTGGAATTTTTGTTATTCTTTTATAAAAAAAAATTAGATCATGAAAAGAGAAAGAAATAAGAACTATTTCCCGCATATCCGCAAGAATTATGTCGGTAACGCTGAACTTTATGATCATTTTAGATGAAGCTTTAAAAGCAAGTGCGGACATTGAAAATTAGATTAATAATTTAACGAAGCTTCAATAAATTAAGAATTTTATAAAGATATGTTTGTGATACGTTAATAAAAAGAAAAGTTGTGTTTCGATATAAACCTTCCCTTAAAGATGCATTAAGACAAGTCACTAATAGAAAACTTGGATTTATTGTCTGCAATTATAAAATAGAATATAGCAGAGAAATTATCGTTTGTGTTAAATATTCCATTATTATTTATAAAACATTAAATAATATTTTTCCAAATTTATTTGCGTTTTAATTAATTCGTCATATAGAATTCTAATTTGAATACACACACAAAAAACATATAATATTTGTGCGAATCAATGAAAATTAATCAACTGATGAAAATTAATTAACCTGGAAAAACCAGGATTTTTACTTGAAATGTCCTGGAATTATCTTTGAATTGATTAGTCAGATATTGTTCGACACATTAAGTCAATATGAATCTGTTATTAAAAAATATAATGAGAATTTTTTTAAAATGAAGATTATATAAGAGCTTAAAAGTTTGTATTTATTGTATATTCGGAAAAAAATCCATATTTATAAATGCAATGAATAATTTGAAGATAAAAAGTTTCTTGAAAGGAGAATATAACTTTTTTTATGACCCTTTAGAGATCGTTTTATTTCTATATTTTCTTATGATAATTTTCGGTTTCCATAAAAAAAAATACGTAAGAAAATATAAAAATAAAACGATCTCCGAATGGTCGCGAAAAAGTGAAAGTTGTATCCTTTTTTAACTTCTTAGACTAGTTTAGTTTTTGTAAAAAAATCCTTTAACTACATGTATCACAATTTTGACACTGCAATCGTTTTTCGTAATGCTGTTATATTAGTAGAAAGATCTTTAGATTGTCATTAAATGATTTCGTGATATCTAACTGCTTCGAATATTATCAAATCGATAAGACGTAATCAGATGTCAGAAAATGAATAAATATTGAGGAAACCGTCATATCTTCGGAAATTGAATTGTTACCGCTATCATGGCTAGTCAAATACAATTGACTTTCTTCCTCGGGATCATAGTGTGCATAGTGCATAGTACACCTCTTACTATCGAAGAAAGCAATGAGTAAGTTCATATTCTCATAATTTTTCATGATTTTACTTTTGTTATTCTGTAATTAAATCTTCGTATTGCATTTTACAAAGAATAAAACTTTTCTTTCTCATGTATACCTTTAACTTTATACATTACTTGCACAGAATTTTTAACATAATTACTCGCGATGTAATTACATGAGATGTTTCTGACACACCAATATTATATCTCAATTTTTATTGTTCTCTTTGATAAATTAAGATTGATAACATCCTTTAGATAAAGAGATAAATACTTATTTAATTAAAAATATTTATTTAATTTAAAAAACAATTTGCGCTAAATATAATATGCATAAATAGTATTCATACATTTAACGAATTTCTAAGACTGGGCACCCCACGCGAATAAAGGGTTATTGAAATTTGCAGTTAACTTTGTGATAACTAAAAAAATCCTATGCGCCAAATATTCAAGAAATAAAATTTGAAGTTTTTATATACGTTTTATATACCTATATATATACGTATATATATGCAAAATTTTTACGTAATTAATATATATACGCACTTCGAAAATTACATACTGTGGTTTCATTTAAATAAATTGTAAATGAAGCGTTCAACGAACATGTATTTTTGTACTATGCAGTCCTGGGCAAAATGTAGAAATAAGAGCGAATCTTGATAAAGTAGTTGATACTCTATTGCCTGTCGTACGTCAACTCATTTTGAACAATGAAATGGATCCTATGCAACTCCCCAACGTTTCTACACATATTTTCCCACATTTGGTATGTAAAAATGAAACTAATAATAAAATCTTTATTCCCACAAAGACTTTTGTTAAATTTTGTAAAAAATGATAAATCGAAGTTTATCTTTCTATGGCACTAATGATAGTTAAGATAATATTTTATTCCGATTATATTTGGAAATAATACTTTTAGACTGGAAAACTCAAGGGAAATCTCGACCTCAAGAATGGATGGATACAAAATTTATCGCTGGTAAAGCGCACCCAACATGTAACTGCAAAATATAAGGACTTACTTTTGACGATGGATATGAATTTGGGATTTGAAGTTATAAGCGTAAGAACAAGACAGATATGTTAATTAATATTAAAAAGCCTCTACAATTTATAGAAGATTTATATATCTCAAAATTATATTTTTATAATTTTCAGTTTAATTACGATTATAATCTTAAGCATTTACTATATAAGAGAAAAGGTAATGTGTATGGTCGTTTACACAACCTTGATGTCAACGTCGTGGTGGTGATTGATCTAAATAAATACTACTTACTTCTCGATTCCATAAAGTTCTCTAATGTCTGATAAGTATTTCTTGTGTTTCATTTTGTACACTGAGAAAAAAATGTTTCATATTATATATTTGTATTATAATTGCGTGGTAAAATAACTCTGATTAGCTCCATTTTTATAGTTGAGGCGTGCCATGAAAAATAAATGTTAAAATTAAATGTTTAATGCTGTTATAAGTGGAGGAAAAATGGGTACTGCAATTTAAAACGTTGTAGGTCCATTGTACAATTGATATTTTTATTTGGATCTACAACGTTTACATTTTTACTTGAACTTACATTTTGAAATTTTAACAACTTTGAACACAATTTTTTAAAAAGTTAGTATAGTACTTAAAAATTTTTGCGGAAACTGATGGCTCATATTTTTAGTTACTACAGTAATTTTTTATAAAATTTTTTAAATAATAGTTTTTTAAAAAATAAATTTTTCCTTTCTTTTGAAAAATTAAAAAATGACTTACATTTTGTTTTAGTACACCTCAGTTGCTGCTAAAATATTAATAATATTAATTATATATTTGTAATTTCATTTTAAAAATATATAGTTAGTATCGAAAATTACTAAATTATAGTTAAATTATGATAATTGCTATCATTTTTTTCTTTCAGTTATTTACTCGTTGTACATAAAAGACGCGTAGGGATTTTATGCGATCAAATCGAGCGCAAATATTTATCAAATATTTATCGATTTTGAATATCATAAATTATATTCTATTGATTGATGATAGGACTGAGTTGTTTTCATAACGGCACATTAAACAGATGTAGTAACGAAACGATGTAGTAAATAATCACTGTCCGATATCTGCATTTGATAAGCGCAGATATCGGATATTATTATTATCTACTAAATTGTTTCGCTACTGCACCTGTTTAATATACCGTCACGAGAAATGGTAATAATCGCCCTGTAAAAATTTCAATTGAAGTTTATCAAGATATATCACTGATACTTTTATTTTCAACATCTGGTACTATCGCAAGCATCTTCTTTTATCTGATGGCTACGAAATATTTATGTAATCTCTTGATTTAATTCGCAAATTTATTTACAAGTTTAATTTAATTTATGAACGATTTACAAACATAAGTATATCATAAGTTTTTGCCAATTTCATTCGCGTAATAATTTTCTTTTTACTTTCGTCTTTCGTAGGAAATTCGATCTACAATTCGGGGGTAATCTTCTGGATCCTGTTGTGAACGCCTTGACTAAAATAATCACAGTGGTTTTCCGAAACCCCATATTACACGTCATTGAGAATCGTGTTAAATCGAATTTCGGCATACAACTTGATATATGGAACACAAATACTTCACAGTCAAATCGCACGACAATAATAGATAAATGGCTCGACATTGCAAAATCGAAATTTAATAATTAATCCTTGTTATTATACGGTATATTCATGATTTTGTAGCCTAAAAATATAAGCCAATTAAATCATTGAACGCTCATAATATCAGCATCAAGCATTTATCACTGATCTCCAAGCATTGTCCATTTTATTGTCCAAAGTTTAAGAATATACGAGTATCAGGTCTATGTAATCACTGTAAAAGTGACTAAAATTGGCAATTTATTTTTGCGTAAAAATAAATGCTATATACATATGAAATAGTTCAATAAGTTCAACATTTATACTTAACAATATTTAATAATTTTATATTTTAAACAAAAATTTTCAATTATTTTTTAAAAACGTGTCTACTTTTTATTGAAATAATTTTTAAATAAGTCAAAATTATTTTTTTTATATACTTTTAAATAAATACAATTAGAAAAATCTGTAATTTTTTCATAGTTTTTCCATTTTATTAAAAAATATGTGCAATATACATCTCTAATTCATAAAATTGAGCTTGAAAATTGAAGTATGTCCTTGTTCATCAACTTACTTCGTAATGTAAAGTATCTTCGCAAGTAAATTATTTTTTATTCTATAAAAAAGATATTGATTATTTTTATCATTTAACATAATAATCATAAATATGACAATAAATAAATCCGAAGAAATATCTCTACGAACAATATATCATTAACAGACGCACGTCTAACTTTACGGAGTGTTGAAAACTATTTGATGTATACACTTTGCTTATGAGCGACGACAAATTATGGTAGTTTCGATGGGCGAGTAGTCAAACTACCTAAAGCGACGATCAATATGCATTACTTACAACACTGTTAAGCTGCTTTCGCGAGCATTAGCCGCTTAATCTTATTAAACTTAGTCGGGTTTCTCTCCGGCATGTCGCGTCTTGACGCCGTTGTTTTGGTCGCGAATGGCGATAGCGCAATCTGCATAGAGATAGCTCCATGAAAGTCCACGGGGGGTGGTCTCCGAGGATATCACGAGAGGTGCGCGTGGTAATCTTGTTTATACATACAACATTGCGGATATCGCAAGCGTGAACCGGCGATCGATAGCGCCGACCGATTCCAAGTGCCAATACTAATATTATACATATATTTCATTTTAACCGTCCTGCTTTGCGCTCATCCAAACACGCCTATTAATTTATCCCTGTCCCAAACAAGTACCCTTTTAATAGAAGCCAATTTGTTGTTATAACACAAAGAAAAATACTAACGCTTCGTATTTATTAAAAGGGTCAAGTAAATAAATTGCTATGAAAATAAAGTAATGAAAAACCAAATATTTCATTTTAGTAAAACGTAATCGTTGAAAAGAATTTTAAAATTCTATCTTTTACAAGAGAAATATAATATTAACCGAAAAAATTGACCGCTCTGTATTTCTAATCCTAAATAGAATATATGTTTTAACTTATTTTATTATATTTAAAATGTTTTATAGATTACACCTGGCCTTCTCGCTTTACTTTTATCATTAATTAATGAAGAAAATTAATATAATAGAAGCAGAAACTTAATGACATTGCCTTTCCCCTAGTGAACATTATGCGTTAATACATACCTGCGGCGGTGGTTGCCTATCATCAGGTGTATGTAGATACAAAGACTGTCTGTTTACTCATATAATTTAATTAACATTTGTAACGTGTATAATCATTATACGTCTACGTTATTAAAACAGCATTTACAAATGCACATTTATGTGATATTCATTTAACAAACGGAGAAAGTATATTTCTATCTTGCGTAAAACTATTTTATCCGAATTTAATTTTTAGTTACGAAATATTTTGTATAAAATTATATAATATTTTTATCCAATTGTTATTACACTGAGAAAAAATTGTTTATTTGACTAAATTTATTTAGTTGTCTTTATTTTTTTCGTATTTAAGTCAAATACATTACATTTAATTTAAATACGTACATTCCTCACAGCGAAAAAATAAAAACAAAATTAAATTAATTAATTTAGTTGAATGAACATTTCTTTCTTAATGTACAAAAGTGCGATTTACCGCATAAATTTATATGAATTTGCATGAGTTGAGACTCGCTATTCTTAAAAGTTCTATTTAGCTCGACTCTAGACAGTCCACAATATCTCAGCTGTCGAGAGGACGAATTGTACGATTCACGACAGAATCGCGTGCTTCCATTATCCACGATGATATCGAGGCATACCTATCTGGTTTGTCCGTTTGTGCTTCACATACTGGATCAGATACTCAGTATAGTGAACCGAGAGAAAGCCGCTATTGTCTATCTACGTGCACCTACTATGCAACATCCCTCCCTATTATTGATTATGATACCTGCATGCCGAAGGATTATAAACTGCATTACCCGCTACCGCGTCGCACAGACATCCTGGATGCATCTCGACGAAGCTGACTCTCTCTCGATGCATTTGTGTCGACAGATTTACTGGAAGCTGTCGGAATTAAAGCCGATTTCTCAGTTATCTCGACGTTAAAATCGTTGATCTTTCGAGAAGATTTACAATTAATAAATTAAATCAGTCACATTCATTATTAATGACGAAATTATAATTTACAAAACAGTAGCTTTTCAGACGATAAACTTTTGTCAATTTTTTATTGTTACTTTTTTTAAATAATTATAAGCCTTAGAAAAAGTATGAGTTCGTACATCAATTTGGCATACTTTGGAGACATTTTGTATGTCAAAATAAATATATAAATAAATACACAGACACACACACATATATATATATAAATATTAGAAGTATCAATGTTTCTAATTCACTAAAAAGATTAAGCGAATAAATTACCATAAAAATAAAGAAACCAAATATTTTATCAATATAAAGGATATGAAGTCAAAAAATTTCGGAATCCTATTATTTACATAAGACATATAATATTAATCTAAAAAACGGTTAATAACGATTAGTACTTCACAAGTGTTAAGATATAATTTATTTGTATTATGATATTATATTTATCATCTCCTTTAATTTAAAATTTTCAAGCCTGCTTGACAATAATGGTTTTCAGGAGATGGGAGGTAACTTTATCTTGCTAGAGCACACTTTCAACTTCTGCATCCACGTCAGTCTGACGCGGTATTATTAATCCGAAATGTTTCGTGGTGGGGGACAAGGGCAGATGTAACTAACGAGGATTTTCTCTTTTCTTCCTTTGTCTCTTTGTATTTGCCGACCAGGCGGAAACTGATATGAGATACGCCGACATATTACTTCAACTTGGGCGCTGATTAGCAACGCGACGCGACGACGGATGTATATGGAGAAATGCGACGAAACGGAGAGATAAAAGTTCATGCGAGACCATCGGGATTTACGATGAAGATAAGCGGTCAAATTGTACGCAGTGCGATGGGCTCTTTGTGAAAACGTTGATTTCGGAGAAAATTAATTTTCTTCGAATTGGAATTCTCGCGTTCGAAAATTAATTTCCTTGGAATCACTCGTACAACGACGTAGATGTGAATAAAATTGATTTCCTACGCCGGATTGTAATGAACATCGGGAAGTCTCTCTCGTGAAAATGGTTTCTAAATAAAAATAAATCTATGTACTAGATTTACATATATATATTCTTCTTATTATGTTTCTTGCACGTGTTACGTGTTCAAATAAACACGATAACTTTACACTTTCCTTGCATTTCTTGCATGTATACCGCATACAAATAGATACATTATTCGTAATATCAATTATATTCAATTTGATTTATTCTTAATCATTTCTGTATGTTGTCACTGCTTTTACTCGATATGTCATTAATTTAACTACAACAATGGAGTTAAACAATTTAACTGAACAAAATGTATTAAATTGGACTCAAATTTAATTTTATTATTTATTAATACTTAATATATATGAACGTTGCTTACTTTGAAATTAAAAAATTTAACCCCAGAAAAAAAAAATGGATTGATTTATAATTTTATAATAATTATTAGAGTAATTTTATGTAATAAATATGGCTCAATAACATAAAACATAAATAAGAAGGAGCATACAGTCACATACGCAGGATATTTTTTGCACAAGTCATATATTTAAAATTTTTAATGTAAACGTTTCGGTCAATTTTTACATTAAAAATTTTAAATATACACTTGTGTAAAAAACATCTTGCGTAAGTGGTTGTATGCTCCTTCTTATTTATAAATTGATTTATATTTAGGCATTTTTTATACACGTGTAAGTTCAAGACAGTTTGTTCATTTATTTCTCGCTTGTGTCTTCGAAATAAATATGGTAACTTCACTTTTCCTTATATTTCTTACACGTATATATATATAAATTTTTTTTTCTAGATTGTAGTTATCCTTGATTCTACGAATTTATACTTGATTTCTCAGACTCGCGATCCTATACGTTCTTCAATTTGACAATACGGCCTTTCTCAGATATAAAGTTATAAGTTCTCGTTTCGCAACAACTCTCGCGTGATTTCGCGGAGTCCTTTACTTTGGCAGATCCTTGAATACTTCACGAGTGAGGCGACTATTAATAGAAACGCGAATCATGAAGCGGGATTGTATGGGGCAAGGTTGCTAAAGGAGTGCCGTCGCCACGGCTTCGCGAAGTCGGCCGCGGCGAGTACGCGCCTATTAATAAACAAAATTAATCGTATTTGCAATGTTGCAGAGTGTGCGATGTCGCATGATGTTCACTTGATCCGATGGGACATGATAGTTTGATCGGGGAGTATCCGATGTATCTAGTCAAGCTAATCATAGTCGAGATATTAATCTGCAACATTCCATAACGATAATTTGATCATCAAATAAAACATCATCGTATTTTCAATGATGTATCTATATCACCTACAAATTATTAAGAATTAAATTAATAATAATAATAATAATAGCTTTATTGAACGCTGTATAGGTTCAGTTAAATTGAAAGCAACTCGTATAGTGTATGACAAAATATCAAAAGCATATTACAATAGGCGTGGCTGATTTGATGGCTAACCTGAATAATTAATTATCAACGATAAACATGTGAAAATAGTACAGTTTATTGAATGTAGAAATGCACATATATTAGACATCAGATTACTGCTTTGTATAGTACAAGAGTATCAGGTGAATTTAACGAACAGTACATAAGTACGATAATTAGATGAACAAATTATAATTATAAAATATTTAAGAAAGAAGCAGAAAGATAAATTAGTAATGCGATGAAGAGTACATAAGCACGATGAATTAATGTAGAAACATTAAAGTAAAAGAAAATTAAGATTCAATCAATAGGTTTAAAAAATTATTATGACCAAAACTGAGTTTTAATCTTTAAAAGAGCGGAGGTTTTGCAAATCTTACAGCTTAATTTTCCTTGAATAAGAAATTTGTTATAATTTATTATTTTATTGTATGTTTGCCTCAAAATATAATACTATTTCAGTGCCACTATAATGGCTTTCCCTTTCTATAAACGTTAATGCTAGTGAATAATAAACAGTAAGTGCATTAAAACCCAGCTTAGCTCATCTAATCCTGCTCATATAATAAACACTAAGTGCATTAAAACTAAAGCTTACCTAAAGCTTGGATCATATAATCCTTTAATTCTATTGATTACTACAGTTATAGAATATCTACAATTATACGAATTTAGTTCTTGTTAAGGAGTAGCCCGAATACTGTTGCCTTAGTCGTGGCATCTCTGTATCGATTTTCCTCCTCGGTCCTGAAATCACGACCGAGAGATTCCCAACAGCCGAATTGCGGGCTTGATGCTGGACATCGCGCGGCTCGCCACGGCCCATGTCGAGCCCGAGGCCGACCGAGTGATGCCGAGCCGGGTCGAGCAGGGCCGAGCGGACAAGCTTTAACGAGCTGACGATGAGCGCGTACGTTTCGTTGCGACGCGGCGCGTCTACGCGCGGAGCCGCGATAAAGCCGACGAGCAGAGCGGATGCGCCGTTTCGCAGCGGGTGACGCGACTGCAGCTGCACGCCCATTCAGTAGCGGACATACATTACTTAAACGCCAAGGCGCATTCATTTTCGGCGTGAATGAAGGCTTCGATCGTTCAAAACGGAAGGCTATTTTTAATTTGTGAAAAAAAAAACACAGAATTGGGGCGATCTGTGAAGAGATATTACTCGATTGAATATTGAAATGTTATTAACCTTCCAAAATTGACGTCAAATCCGCAATACAGTACTGACCCTGAGTCAGTAAAACCATTTAATTTATGTTAATTAAAAAATATACTAATTAATTTCAAAGAACCAGAATGACATAAAAAAATTAATACTTCTCAATCGACACAATTAATAAGTAATATAAATCAATGTATAATTTTGCACTCGATGATTAACTATAATAACATATGGTATTATATAACAGTTGCGTTATGAAGTGCGAAATTATATAACATTGATGTTAAATTATTTTTAATTGGTATCAATAGATCATAAGTATATTTTAATAAAAATAATTTGCAGATGTAACAAAGAAAATTGAATTGTTTGACATTTTTGACACAGATTTGTAATCGAGCGAGTCTAATAAACTCATTGTTAACTCCGGAGGGTTAAATCTGTGTTTACAAGATAATCGATAACAAGCTGCCACGCGCAGTTGCCGTCTAGTTTGTTTCAATGCTGTTACGAGTGCCAAATGATAATTCAAAACGCGAAAGTTTCAATGAAACAAGAGAAAAAAAAGTTATTTTCTTTCTTAAGAAATAAAGAGATCTTATTGTCTCTCACTCACACGCGTACATTGATATTCTGAGAAAGTAATTCTTTTCTTAAGTTCCAGAGGCTGTAAGATTAAGGACGATGTTTATCGGTTCTTACATTTGAGATCTTCTTAAGTACGTAACCTTAAATACAATTTTAATCCTTAATATACATGATGGCTCTCATGACTTAATTTTCATCACGTTTAGAAGTATACAAAAATTATTAAATGATTCTTATATATTCGTAAGGTCGTGTATTGAAAAAAAAAAGAAAGAATAGAAACCACCCAGGCAACATCATTCCCAAAATACAGATCTAAGACGTCTTATGCCTGCATTTTTGACGTAATGTTGTCTAGGCATTATTTAATCAAATATTCCTAGCGTTTTAAAGAAAGAAATGCGCAAGATACGAATGACCTTATCGTATATACTAAGGGTTAAGATGTCATAAACCAATCAGATTCATAATCAATCCTTATATTTAAGTCTTCCTTAAATTTATCTTCAGATGCTCTATAAATTATTTCATTGGCTACTGAATATCTAAAGATAAACTTAAGGAAGCTTTAAATATAAGACCTTATTATGAATGCGGACAAGAGAGTCGCATTAGTATATCTTAAGAAATTACCTGAAATAGTCTTAAAATAAGAACTGACTATGAATACCGGTCACAGAATCGTATTAGCATCTCTTAAGACATTACTTGGTCATGAAATAAGAACGGACTATGAATACCCCGATCTGAGTCAGCCAAATCCAAACTAACAGTAACACTATATCAATATTATAATTTCCCATTTAACAACACAAATGTAATATAACATGTTATACATAATAACAGATACATTGTTGAGCAGGAAATTATATTGATGTAACGTTACTGCAAGTTTATGTTCAACAGGAAGCTATTAGAGAAAACAGCTACGCCGCAAGGAGTTGATGAATTGTCGATTCCTTCGACTACCGATATGATTGTTTCCGTACAATCAATGTCTGCGTTCAGCAGAGAAAATTACTCAGTTAGCGTTTAGTGATTCTTTAATTTGATTGGTTTTTGCCTTTAAGTTCTTTGCTGGATCTTAAGTGTAGAAAGCAATCATACTAAAAAAAAAATCACTAAACGCTAACTGATTAATTTCTCCGTTGAACGCAGCCAATGCTATCTGTTCACGAGAGTAGCTTCAGCTTCACTTTTATCGAGTTGCATTCGATTCCACGAGTACTCCAATTAGCGTCCTAACATCATCAGCGATCCATCCGCTCCAGGCTGGCGTGTACCTCCGCCCCTGCTCGCTCTTTCGAGCGCCCGCGCCAGTGGTGGTTTACTCGCTCGGCGTCAACCCGCTTCCCTCCGCCTGCCCCTTACCACGCGCGTTCTCTCTCTCGCGCGCGAGCGCAGGCGAAGCGACGCGTTGTCCGCGCCGCGCGGAGCCGCGCGGAGACGCGCTGATTGTGAGTCGAATCGAGTTGGGTCGAGCCGCGCCGAGCGGTGCCGAGCGGGACCGAGCACCGGGGTCGAGCGGAGCCGAAGGCCCCGCGGTGGCCGCGACGCGCGCGAGTAGCACCACATCGCCGGAGCGTGTGTGTGCGTGCGTGCGCGTTCTGTCCGCTTTACTACTCGCTCCGTTTTCCTCTTCGCTCGTACTCTCCTCTGCCCGGCCGCTCGGAGCAGACACGAGAGAGTCCGTTGTTGTCCTTGGCGCGCGTCGTCAGCGTCAACATCAAACGTAATCGTAGTCATTACCGTTCGTTAATCGTCGTCTACGTATCTTGCCGCGTGTGTACGCCGCGTCCTTCCC
>NW_017257742.1:157298-171672 GCF_001594055.1 Mycetomoellerius zeteki
AACACACCGCGGCCGGTGGGGAGGCTCAACAGCAGCTACGCGTCGGAGGAAGCGGCACGCGTGCGGCCGCCTCCTCCGTCGGCACCGCCGGCGTCACGCTTCTCAATCGACGTGCCGGCAAGCGCTCGCCACGGCGATGCAACGCCGGCGGACGTAGAAGCGCGATGACGATGGACCTGCAGCGGCTGATCAACGAGGTGCACGCGAGGCCCGCGATTTGGGACCAGAAGAATGTCAACTATCACAATCGCGATGTCATACTGAAGATGTGGCGGGAGATCGCGAGGGCATGCGAGGTGTCGAGTGAGTATAAGGATCTCCGACCTGGAACGCCCGGATCGACGAACGATGCTCTTCCTCTTCACCCCCGCTCAACGTATTTCTCGTCCCTGTACTTCCCTGTAATATATATTTTGCGTGTACGTGTTGCCACGCACGTGTGCGTTGGTTGCTGGTCGGCGAGATTGGTTGGCCGCTCGATTGGGTGGGTGGGATACGCTGGATATGTCGATTGGTTCGTACAATGTTCATATGATTGTTGAGCTTCGCGACCCTGAGGTCGTTCGAGATATCTCGCTGTGCGTAATACGAATCAAAAGACGAAGGCTGAGACGAGACGGAGGAGGAAATAGAGAAAGAGAAGGAGAGGCGAAGTCGAGTAAAGGCGAAGGATCGAACCGGGTCGCCGCGATCGCGGACCCGGGCCGGGCGGCCACCAAACGCGAGCGCGGACCGCTCGCTGGAACCACGCTCGTCTCTGGAAGGTCGATAGCTCGCGAAAGGAGAGGCCGGCCAAAGAGATAGACTGCTAGTTCACGCGGATCTCCGCCAGGTTGCACGTCGATACCGCGCGACGGACTCTGGCACGGATTACCTTTTTTTTCCTTTTTTTTTCGCGAAGATGTATGTACGTACATGTATACGTACAACGCGATTGCTCGCGGTAGCACGTGCTCGCGGAATGCAAACATGTCTGTCATGACGAGTGAAAGTAATGCCGATTGTAGGATAATACTCCGGGGAAGAATGCAGGTGCTTCTTTTATGAAGCACGCGCGTCGTGAGAGTAGTTTGTAAATTAAAGTAGCTTAGATATGCCGAAATAATAAGGAAATGGCTATGAGTAAATCGAATTCGATAGATCATAAATACTTATTATTTTAATTAGAATTACGACATAAAAACGTAGCGATTTTAGTTACATATGTATATACTTATGATTTTTGCGTATATATCTGATTTTCTAACATCTCATCACTGAACTAAAGAGTTTAACGAGTGGCAGCTAAATTGTGGCAGAAAAGAAATATTGAGGATAGTTTTCGGAGCAGGTAGTATCCAAGCAGAACAAAAAGTCGTAATGACATTAAAATGGCTCCAAAATGATTATTAAGAGTTACTTTTTTCAGTCATTTTGACATTATCGTGACCTGTTGTTTTGCTTAAGTAGTCATACGTTCATTATCGATCGCTCTTTCTAAGGCCCGGTTGCACATTGGTCAACGTTGTTTCGACTTTGAACAAGGCTTAAAACTTTCTCTCTCTCTGTCTCTCTTGCGCTTTAAAACGAGACAGACAGAGTTTTAAGTCTTGCTTTATTAAAGTCAAAGTAACGTCGGTGCAACCGGGCCTAAATCATATAAAGACGTGATCATCGCTCTGTTCCAGCTGATGTCGCCAAATCCAAATGGAAACACCTACGCGACAACTTTCGAAACGAGCTAAAAAAGACCTACCGGGGTAAGTGCGACGGTATCGGCGGCACCGAGCACGACTCTAAGTGGGTCTGGTTCAAGAGCCTATTCTTCCTGCGGGACCAAATGAACTCAAGGGTGATCGGCTGCGCCCTGTCACAAAACTGCATTGGTACAGTCGGGATGCGTTCCTCGCCGGATGGCACGCAGATCGAACCGCAGATTGACATTCTTGAGGGCCACGAGGAGACTCAGTTCGACGACTTGGACGGTGACTCTTGCCAGTCATTGCTATCCGATGACGGTCTGCATCAGGTGATGCCGCCGCCAAAGATGAACAAGATAATCAGTCGGAAACGAGCGCTAATGGACGCGATCGAAAACGATTACGGCGTGGAAGTGGACCGAAAGCGATATGAATCACTGCAGAAGAGACTGGCGATCGGTCCTGAGGACGAGGACGACACCTACCACTTCCTCATGAGCGTGCGAAATCCTCTGAGAAGCCTGCCACTCGACAGGCAGATGTTTGTTCGTCTCAAGATCCAGGAGTTGGTCTACAACGAAATCAACTCGCAAAATCAACAGCAGCAGCAGACCGCAAGTCGCGGAATCTACGACGCTTCCTCACAGGGCCAAGACGTGAAACCCCCGCGCGCCGGTAACGGCGGCAATGGCGTCGTCGTCGGTGACGTCAGCGACATGGCGAATCCGGCGTCATTGCTACAGAACTGCACGGCCGAAGGCTCCGGCGATGATGCCTTCTTCGGCTGACGGGAGCCCGTTTGCTGTTTAATTCGCTAATAGGACGTAAGAATTATAATTTTAATAGAAAATAAACGATGGTATTTTTTCAGTAACCTTCGCACGATCTTTGCGCGCTTTTCTCTTTCCACCCCACATTATGATATCCCATTTCCAATTACTTTTAATTCGTATAGAGGAGTTTTCAATTTGAATCTCTCTAGCCGTACAGTGAAATTTTTTCGTCAATTTGGAAAATTGACTGAAAATATGGCGATAGAGTTTTATAATTTTACATTACTCGTAATTTTTTTTAACGTAATTATTCGCGTGGAGTGTTTCAGACATTCTACATTTTAATTTTTATTGTCCTCTTTAATGATTTACAATTAAATAAAAACTAATAATATTCTATACATTCTTTAGATAAAAATAAATGCAAATTTTTTTTTAATTATGACACAATTTGAGCTAAATATAATGTGTATAAATAACATTTATATACTTAGCGAATTTATAAGACTGGAGTGCCTTGAATAAACCCCATGCGAGTAATGAAGGGTTAGAAACAATGCTTCACATCCTAAGCGAAAGGAATTGTTTCTCAATAAATGCAAGTATTGCGTTTAATATCACGTTAAAATAATCGAAGAAAAGTTTTATAATTCACCATACACCATATCGAAATTTCCGCAAAACGAGTACGGCAGGCATGTTCATAAAAGTGAATAAATATCGCTCGACGTGCATATTTTCACGTCGCGGGAATGATACTTAAAATATCCTCACCTTTGTCGTCGGCTGGGTAAGTCTTTTAATTAATGAAGCACCAGCCGCCGGTACAATTAGTGTTATTAGCTCCCGCGTGGCTCACCTATCTACGTCACAGATAGAAACCTAATTATATTCTGCCGTGATAATTGATTTCTCGGTTCGCGTATTGCCGCATTTTTCACTCTTCGTGATTAAAAGACGGGTATCAGAGCACCTCACGCTATACTGACATTGATCCACACGCAGTGATCAGACTAAGAGAATGCAATGAGAGGATACGATGCCCTAATCGAGGGAAAACAATCTGAAAAAAGGCACGGAATTGACCAATTTATCAATGTCGGTATACTTCATGTTCGTTTACTCTTTATTATTCCAAATGGTCGTGCGTGAGTAGGCAATGATATATCTAAATTCATTTGTATACTCTAAACTACCTAACGAACTTTCTTCCGCACTTAAATAATAATAAATGTAAGATATTTTAATCTCAAATTGATTATAAATTCAAGTTTTTCGTTTCCAGCAATTAGAGCAAGCAATCTTATTGCAGAATTATACTTAATACTATTATAAATATTTACATTAAACAGAATTATATTGTATTATTATAAATTGTTATATTATTATACAAAATTATTGAATATTATATATTTTAAATCATTGTATTAATATATTATTAAACAGACTTATTTTATATTATTATAAACTACACTGAAAAAATGCATGTAATTTTACATGGAAATTACATGTCTATGACCGGAAAATTACCTAAATATGATCGGAAATTTACAAATATCATAAATTATTTAATATCATTATAAATTTCTTTAAGGTATTTGTGACAGTCACAGTTTCAGCTTGCTCATGTGTGAATTCAGTCTCGCGTATGTGTTAATGAGCCATAATTATAAGATATAATTTAATAAGTGATTTTCACGCATTTCATTAATAAATATATCCTTATATATAGCATATACGTATATAAGGATATATTTATTAATGAAATGAATAAATAATACATTACAAATATAATATCCAGGGAACATGTTAACCTATTTATGTCAGAGAACAATTTTGTACACGTTATGCGAGACTGGTCTTCTCTTTTCATGAATTCTAGCTGTTTCGACGAGTTTTCTGAAACCGACTAATGAGGTACGGAACGTGAATAGAAGTATCACACCTGCATCATTATGACACTTCTCGAGGATTGTAAAACCCCTAACAGCGCTGAAAAGACCATATTTCTCTCGCAAATCTCTACTTGTTAATTTAAATGCTTTTTTGAATAATTAAAACTGAAATTAACGTTTTTAAAACCTCAATATACGAATTAGTTTCAATACGTGCTTTCATAAAAATTATATCTTTTATTTAATATTGAAATATATAAAGAAATTCCATATTTTATAAAATGACAGACATATATACGACAAAATTATTATGGCTAGATTTTTATATTTCGATAAGAAATTTATTTAAAAACAGAATGATCATGTTTTTTTTGAAATAACGTTGATGGATAACGTTACATCATATACGTTTTAAAAATTAATGATACACTGTTCTTTATAATATATTTTTTCGCTACGCTCGAGAGAAAACTGATATGGGTAAAATACGAGGGCGTGTAGACACGATTACTCCACCCTATGCGTTACAAGTGTAATAGAAAAACAGAGTTATTTTGCTCGAGCTGTGTTGATGGGTGGACATCGATCATTTAATGGTCACGACTGCTGGGACAGCGCATATCGATCATATTTTCAAAAAAAGAAACTCACTTTATCACCACGATGATTAAGTGTAATAAGAGATAGCGTTATTTTATATATATATATTACAATTTTAAAAAAATTTTAGTGAGAAACGATACAAACAAAAATGTGTAGTAGGGATTATTAAGAGGATATTTTTTTAGATGCACAAGTTTTAGAAATTTTAGAAGAATGAGGAGTTTAAAAATATCAAAAAATGTATTTTATTGTCACGGATGTTTTATCATTTGCCATAACAATGATTAAGTCTGATAGGATAACGTTGTTTTATATACATTTACTAAATTTAGTTAAAATATATAAAATGAATTTAGTTAATGTATATAAAATAATATTATCCTGTGAAATTTAATCATCGTGGCAAGTAATAAAATATTCATAATGATAAAATATATTTATCGATGTATCTTTTATAAACTTTTCATTTTTTAAATTTCTAAAATTTCAAAATTTCAAAAAATATCTTTAAAAAATTTTTAATAAAAAAACTTTTATTAGAAATTAATAAAATAGTGCACCAAAATATGTTATAGAGATTATTAAGGGGATATATTATACTTTAGATACACCAAATTTTAGAAATTTGAGGAAGAAAAATGAGGTGTTTATTATCGAAAAATATATTTTATTGTTACGGATCTATACTATTTCTCAAATTTTACGATTCTTTCTCTAAAAATCTCTCCCTGAGTTCACAGAGATTTTGTAACAAGCCGATACATCGTCGTCGATTCAATTTACGTAAATTACACAACTCGATTAACGGCGATACTTCATCGAATCGCGTTACGTACCGACGTTGCCGAGCTAATGGACAGTTATTATGTCGGACTATCGTCCGACCGGCGAATAATGGCCGATGGATATTGCTGCGGATGGGCGATATGGAAGCGCTAATTTTGTTGTCGCGTCGAGTCTACGCTACGTCGAAATGCAAGGCGCATATGTGACTCCCTGACCACTGGTTGCGTATACGCACGCACGCATGCATTGTCCCCGTGTATCACGGCGTTCGTATCGGCAAAAGCCTTCTCTAAAAGGCTATCGAGTGTGCACCGACCCGACATTCATCACTTTTACTATGCTTCTGATATATCGAGTGGTTGATTAATCATTGATCCCTGAAAAAATTTATGTTTGCGTTCCGCTCCGTGCGGAATTTCGCCTTTTTTTTTACAAAAACACTTTGACAAACGGCACACGGAAAGAACGATTTTGCTAAAGTATCTAAAAATTTAGGTAGATGCAGATAATTGAAAATAATTTTTTGTTAGACTATTAAAGTAATTATATATGTATAAGTAAAATGCCTAAGTAAGTCTCCACGATTAATGCATAAGTAATATATTTATAAGGTGGTAAAATATAATTTGCAAACAATTAATTGTATTTATTAACCAAACAATTATATTTATTAAGATAACTACAAACGTTTCCGCGATTTTAGATTTTAATCCTTCTCAGCGAAGAAGTGAAGTACAAACTATGATAAAAACTAAGTATTTTTAATAAAATAATTATGTAGGAAACACTCGAGCATAAAAAGCAACGCTGTAAAAAGTTTCGACATTCTAGCAATCAGCTTGAACATCCTACGTAACTATGTTGATGATTTAACAAAATTGATTTTAGATCTACACGGAAAGAACGATTTTGCTGAAGTATTTAAAATTTTAGTATAAATCTGAAAATAATTTTGTTGGATCAAAATAATTATGTAAGAAACTCAAGCATGATGAACAATGTTATAAAAAATTTTGATATTCTAGCAACTAGCTTAAGCGACCTACAAAGTTATTTTAAATGGTCCAATAAAATATTATCAGATTTGTATCTAAAGTTTTACTTCACATTGATACTTCAACAAAATTATGCACGAATAATGTTTCTACTTCGAATGTGGAAAAGCAATCTGACCGATAACGAAAGAGAGAGGAGCATCCTTCTGAAATTCTCGAGAAGAACTCGGAAGAGAGAAAAGTTAATCTTTCTAACTTTAAAAATAAATTCCCTCGAGTTCTTCCTGAAAAGTGAAGTAGACCTCGTTGGTGGTGATCGTTCAATCTGCCGCCAAGTGTTTTTACTTGAATGCTATACACGAACATCGCGATAATTGTACCACAAACTTTCCAACTTGTCGGAGAGCCGGAAAGGTGTATATTTTAGCGTAACAGCGGCACGACGGAACGACGGCTTCATCAAGGGAATTGTCGCATCCATTATAGGCGCAGCCTCTGTATTGACTAGAATCGTACGATATACCTCGATGCACCGTGACTGTTATAAGCTATATAACAACTTGATGCCACTGACACCGCACGCAAGTCCGCTGAATACAACGTATTGTGCAACGCCCCGTTCCGTCCTGCTCGCGCGAGCCGTCCCGATAACGTCGTTCCTGAGTGAGTTTGCACTAGTTTCTGAGGTGGTTGCACCGCAACACTGCCGGTTATTGAACATCGAAGCGACGCGCGCTATGAGTTTAATTAAACCAGGTTATTAAGGGACGACAGTGCATCTGGGCGAACGCGCGCTCTAAATGTTCGACACATGGACCTAACATTTGTAGAATTAACGGATAACGCAGGGTCTCTTTTGAGAGTAGGGATATCTCTTACGAAAGAACGCGAAGAAAAATGTGCTTGACATTGAATTAGAATATTATTGTATCGATATTGAATAATATAGTATTGCTGTTGAAAGGTAAATTTTACATCCCAGGAAATAGATCATTTCTAATTAATGTAACATAAGATTTTTATACATTTCATACTTTTAATTTAAAAGTATGAAACGTATAAAAATCTTATGTTGAATGCATAAAAGAAAAATAAAATAATTATGTAAGGAATTTAAGTTTGATAGGCAATGCTGCAAAAAGTTTTGATATTGTAGTTTTAATAATCCAACCAAAATTCTAATTATTTTCAAATTTGTATTTAGCTAAATTTTTAGATACTTCAGAAAACCGCCCTTTCTATGTAAATATTTTGTCATTAAAACTTTTAATTTAAAATTTTAAAAAACTTTGGATTATTAAAACTACAAATCAAACTTAAATTCCTTATATAATTCCTTACATAATTATTTTATTTTCCTTTCGTGTAGCTACAATTAGAGAAAATATTCGAATCGAAAAATAAAACTATTTGTTAATACTGTTAATAGTATTCATACCTAAATCTGATATGTATTTATCGATAAAATATATAATAAAACTGCATAAAAATTAAATTGTTTATCACGCTCTCTATTACAACACTGACCATTAAAGACATATTACTTAGCGCGTTCTAGAATTAGTCTTTTTCAACTAATTAAATAGTGAGGTCAAATTCTAGTTTTAAATCTCAATTTTTACAAAATCCAGCATTTTTCTCCGTTTATCATCCCAATTACGACCATCTTTTTTCCATTTTCAGGTAAGAGACCACCGAGAGAGCTGCAGGGATTATATACCTTCCAAACTCATTCATCTCCGTTCCTTCCTAGTCCTTCCCGCAGGAATTCGCAACATGACGAGGTAACTTCAACCGACTAGAACGGCCCCTGCCGTCTAGACGAGATGCACTATATTAATATTGCACCGACTGAATGACTTAATCGAAAGCCCAGTCTGCGCCAACGAATCGCTTTCTCAGTTTTTCCTTACAAAAGAAGATTATGTATTTTCTCTTTTTTACCCTCTTTTTATTCCTCTATTCCTTTTTGTAATCTCAAATGGTTCGAGGCTCTTATATTATTAATTCTGAATCAATTAAGGTATCTTAACATAAAATGAAAACCATAGTAAAAATAATTAAATTTTTAAGACCTACACTGTTAATATCAAGGAGTAATGGTGACTCAATCCCTTGAGAATAACATTTTTTATTTTTAACTTCCATGTTAAAATAGAAATTGATCCTTTTTAATGATTCGACATTTTAAATATTTCAAGAGCTCATCTTTTAAATTGTTCTCTGCGAAAATGACAGCTCCATCAATTACAATTAATCGTGAACACGTTTACTTTTCGGTTCGATCTGATCGCGCCAACAAAGTACGAAAACGAGTATGGGAGATCACAAAGATTCACTTTGATCATAAAGTGAAATGCAATCACTTCCTATTCTCTTTTTCTATCGCCATCGTGTATCCGACCAGCGCGTTCCATAAAAGAGTTCATTCTCTATGACCCGAGGCTCCATGTTCAATATCTATCCCATTCCTCTTTTGGCGAAATAAATCTCGTAAATTCGTCTTACGATAGAACAATGACCGACATGCAGTTTGTTCAATGATGCGAATGTGATTGCATTATCGTTATGTAGACAATCGAAATAAGTCGGAATTGACACGAATAGATTTGAAATAAAAAGTTTTATCAAAAAAATAATCGCAAAAAATACGCATCAACAAAAATAATCTTCTATATCTCTCTATTCCAGAATAAAATACATAAAAGTACATTGTAACAAGTATTTGTTGGTGTACAACATTTTTGTAGGAAAAGGATTTCTTTCCGTTTCAATTTCTAAACAGGATTTCTAACGTAATTATGCTTCAAATAATTATTTTAAATAATATAAGATAAATTATCAGAATAAATATATAAATAGACTATGAAGAATTAGAATAAAATTGACGGCTTATAAAAATATTTGATAATTTATTAGACCATTTTATGTTAAATAAATTATTTAAAATACACCACGCGAATGAATTATTTTCGATTTTTTCATATGCTTGTTGAAAAAATCTATTTAATATGCCATTAAAATGTGCTAGTAAGTAAAAATGATTTTAATGATAATTACTAACTTTATTCTGTGAACTGTATTCATTCCTGAATAGATCGACAGACAGTTGTACATCTAGTCTAGTTAAACATTTGTTCTTATCAGTCTATTCATTTCAAGACAATAGATCTGCACGCGAATTGTTATATTTATCTGTATTCACAAACCCATTATTTCATGCATTGAAATAAAAAAAGTATTCACTCACCAATACGATGCACCGCAGCAGAGTTAATTATGTTGTAACTACGTTGAGCAAGAGAAATCTGTAAAAGATGTAAAATCCACATTACAGCAGCTTCCATAATAACCATATATCTAATATTTTAGAAAATAATAAATTGCGTATATCAAGAATTCTTTATTTTTACCAATAACTATAATAAAATAACTCTAACTATATAATTTCCTGGAGAGAGAGTTTTCTTTATAAACATAAATCTTTAGAAAAGATTTAAATAAAAATCTTTTTTTAATTCTTAATTTATGCAAATAAAAAGGGAATGTCAATTAATTCGGCAAATAATAAGTAATGAAAATAATAAAATGCATACCTACAATTGCTCTGCCGTCGCTTGATGTCTCCCAGGCCTCTTCTCTGACTTTTTCGTGACACACACAACACATACAACGCAACACTCGCGAAAACACAATTGATTATAATCTCGTGATAGTTTGCACGACGTATGCGAAGAGCAGTCTTGCGACAAACAAAACATTATTAATCAATAATATATGACGATTTTTTTCCATTACTTGATGTACAACGCTATTAAATTATATGTATTTCAATATTCTCAAAATTCGGAAATGAATAAATTATAACATTTAATTTAAATTTTTAACTCTGAATTGACGTCAAAATCTGTAATAAATTATTGACGCAGAGTTATATAAGACCCATTTAATTTATATTAATTAAAATATGCACTAGTTACTTTAAAAAAATAACATCGTCAACATTACGACGAAATATTCCAACGCTTTTTTAAAATGAAATCATCGATATTACATCTCGTTTATGAATTATATACTGTAATACTAAAAATTTATTCAACAGATAGTAGAACATTTCCTTCGATATACATTTTAAATAGTTATAAAATTTCGGCCCACTCAGGACGTAAAAGAAATAATATGAATATCGACAATAATTTCTCTGAATTATATTTTGATTCGATTGTATCTTGCGCTTCGAATTTTTCGTCGAATTGTTGATCTTCTACTGGCAGTACGAAATTTTCATAGTTCGCGGAATGATGCACTGAAAATATTGAGATCCACAGCAAATATTTTTTATTATTCTAGATTATATAAAAGTTTGGAAAAACTCTTGCACGCTTGTAAAATCTTTAACGAATTTTTACCATAATAGAAATCGGAAATTGTATTTTTTAAATTTTTATATATTTAACCTTCCGTCTGCAATTACATTTTATTTCTTTCTCTGTCCTCTTTTCGTTTAACTCAAATGTTAAAATCTTCATTTAATAAAAATTCTAACCTCCTTTATTTCGGAAAAATTTAAGAATGAAATTTTATTTATGCCAAAACAGATCTAGAATGTAGTCGGAGGTTTAAATGTAATTCGCGAAATAATTTCGATTTAGGAATTAGAAGTGATACGCAAATCATTGAGTATGCAACTTCGAAGCACGAAACGTTTTCCGAAACGTTAACGGCCGTTAAACACTTGACCTTAGAATTTGTTTTGATTTGGTAAAAAACATTTTCCGAAACATTAACGGCCGGTAGACACTTGGCCTTGGAATTTGTTTTGTTTTGGTTACCTCGCGTCGATTCGCTGCTTGTGTACTTGACGTCGCGCTATTGTCTATCAATGGGCGCGTTCAAGTCGACGAAGCGGCTAGAGGTTTGTTCGCGTCGCAAAATCCAACATGCTCCAACATGCTCCTACCATAGCTCCTACTCACTCTGTCAAGCGCGTTGGAGTGAGTAAGAGCTATGTGGTAGAAGCATATTGGAGCGTGTTGGAGTATGCGACGCGAACAAACTTCTTGTCTGCTTACCGAGCAATTAAATATGATTGGATCCACAGGTAAGAACCAATCATACTCATTCGCTCGGTAAGCATGCCTAGCCGCTTTGTCGTCTGAACTCGCCCAATGTCTATCATTCGCTCGCCGAAACTCGATCCGGCACGACGAGCCATGCGATCCGTTCCGTATTTCACTTCGTTATTACTCATAGATGCAATCAATTTCTTAGTTACAGCGTTCATAGACTTGCGCGATGAATTACTTTCACGATAAACGATTTATAATTCGAGTGTTGTTAGCCTGTCGAAGTGACAGCGATTTACCGAGGCAGCTCTTTCACGCTGTAATTGATTGTGGTAATGGCAAGCTGTCATTGTATCGATCGTTTGTCACCACAGACGTAATAAGAATAGACTGCGCATTCCTATGATTGTCACTATTGGTTTAGAAAGAGTGAGGTATAAGCTAGAATCATATAAAGAGAGAGAATACCGAGTTGAAGATCTTTTTTTAACAAAAGCACAGGTGCTAAAATCAACGAATGTTTAATCTGTTAGCAAATTCGGTTGAACTCATTAGTGCATATTAAAGCCGTTGTACAATGATTTAATTTACTTAAAAGTAAAATACCAATATTTCAAATTATAAAATAGAAATTTTATTTAACAACATAATAAAATGTATTAAAGATTTCAAGATTTAATCCATTTTTACGTTTATGTTAACACATATTTTTATTTCAATTTGTGTACGACGGCTTTAATGTGCTTCAGTGCGCATTGAGTACATTCAATCGATGCTTCGATAGCAACGAATTCGCTATACCTATATCTATTACTAACATTTTATATGTTTTGCGAGATTGAGCGCTGTATACGATTAATGTCGAGAGTGCTATGCAAAGTGTCGCGCGATTATCGTGTTCTAGTGATCAATACGCACGTGATCGTAATTAATAGTACTTCTACGAGTGTGTTCTGTGTGTGTGCAACAAAGAAATCTGAGAGGAAGAGGAGGCTTAAGAGGCATCGGGCGACAACGGAGTAACCATGTGGTGAGTAATTTATTTATTTATGCATTATTTTTTACTTATAAAATTAATTGTTTATTCTTCCCTTTGAATTTCTGATTTTCAAAGATTCATTGGATGATTTAATAAGATAACTTGAAGCTAAAGGAACGAAATTATGTCTTCGAAATTACGAAATATTGTCCTGTCAGAAAGGGTTTCTGATAACGAGACAGAAAATATTCTCAATGTACTTAATCTTATGCAGTATAAAAGTAAAACAATATTAAGATTAGATCAATAATTCTTATTCTTTTTTTTTCCTTCAAATTAATAATTAAAGAATTAAAGAATTAAGTTGATTTATTATCTTAAAACGAGAATAACACACAAATTTAAGTTTACATATTCTCATACATTTAGAATACATCTTTACAAATGTTGACATGATGTCCAAGATTATTTTATTCTAGATTTAAGAAATTTTCATTTAAGAGTAAAATATTTATTTACTTATTAATATTAAACATGATGTATATTGATCCTATTTCATGATAAGTCGAGGAGTAATAGTATTAAATTTGGAAATCTCTTTTCTATTAAATGCATAGAACTTTCCTTTTGATTCTTTTCATGCAATCTCGTTCCATTCGGGAGATATGCAAAAAGAAAGTTATATAATATAATTTATTATTTTATATCGATGTTCGATAACGACCGTAATTCCTCTGATTACATTTTCATTGGATTATATCTCGTATCGCGAGATTTAAATGTAATCTGCTTCTGAAAAGAGTTTCAATTATAAAATTTAAATAAAACTTTATAGTTAAAAAAGAAAGAAAGGAAATCTTCGCATAGAAACAAATATATTTTTTAATAGAATAGAATTGAACAGTCGGTAGAATTTATTGCACGCAATAAATTTATTATATGAAATATCAGTTATCTTGGTATATATATGTATATATAATTTGATTTTTATATTCGTATGTTACAGATCCAATATAGTTACATCGTTACTCTGTTGCTGCGCATCGGATCGGTGAGTGATGAATTCTCTTTTGATTACTACATGAGATACTGGATCTGTGAAATATAGTTATACTGCAGTTACATATAGCATCTCACAAATCCATTGCCTTGGGATGGATGGGCTTGAAAGATTGGTACAAATGTTTCATTCTGGATCGTATGAATGTCAATCAATTAATTGTACATATAATAGAATAAAACTTATTATTCTCGCAATGTATTATCGATCGATGTATTCATTTATTGCGATGTGTTATTATTTAATAGAATAATAAGTACAAATTGCATATAAGATTTTCAGCAATTGAGACTTATATTATACGAAGTATAATATGTTGATCAATTTTAATTTTTAAATAATTAAATTTTCAAATTTAATGTTTAAATAAATAATGATATATAAGATAAAAAAAGGCGAAGTAAAATAAAATTGTAATTAAAGGAGAGTGTCGAATATAAAGATTTTATTTAATTTTATTTTCTTCGTGATATTTATATCTCATGGATGTCGTGGAAATTAAGATTTATCTATAATGTCATATTATATTATATATATA
>NW_017257742.1:172010-184910 GCF_001594055.1 Mycetomoellerius zeteki
ATATATATATATATATATATATATAAGTATAAATAACTCGTAACTTAAGAGCTGTGAAGACAACCGTAATACCGTTGCCTAATTCTGTTTGCTTATAATTTGAAAATTATTGTGGCCGTAACATTTTCGTATAAATATGTACAATTCATTACATCGAGTAGGTTATCGGTTTGGCGATTTGAGCACTTTTAGTAACAAACAATGAAATTAAAATTAAAAAAAATAAAAGTGGAAAAAGTGCGGGAAAACTTGCGAAACACTGAATCTCATTCGAGTTCATTTTTGTATAAAAAAAATTATTTTTTCCTGTAATTAATTTGTAGAATACTGGCTGTTTATTTTAGCCATTTATTTTAGTTATTTCCTTTAGTAAATTTATTGGTTACACAATCATATGCTCTGCAAGCATGTTTTTGCATGCATTATTTAGTAATTTACGTCTCGTTCCCGATAACAAGTTCCAAATTGGTAAATCTAAGTTATATCATTACCGAACCGCATTATCCGGGAAATCGAAATAAAGCGCGACTCGAAATAATTTTGAAAGCACCGTCTAACAAACTTGGGACTATCATGAAGCATAATTCCGACTGAAATGAAGATTTCGAACGGAATTTGCTTACGTCGTCGGAGATAAAAGTCCTCATTCTTTCATCAATCCCAGGATGCGCCTCGCGCACGCACGAGAGAACACGAGGAGAAACAAGAAGCGGATCTAATTTCCATTCGGGTAGACAAAGCGGGAACGCGCGTTTCACAGCGGTAACAGGAAAAACGCGGTAAAGCGTGATTTACACGGGGCGACTTTATTCGCTAGAAGCCGCGTCTAGCGACGTTTCTTTAATTCGCCAGCGAATTCTCTCGACTCTGCTGCTACTCGCTTGAAGCAAGCTTCGTAATTCGTCAGCGAATTCGCTGATGAAAGCTTCTTCTACACGCTTGTTTTTTATTTGCTAGCGTCTAAATCACAGAGCAACGATCGAAGCATTTATCACCGATAAGTAGCGATAAGTAGCGCAAGAAGTTAGCGACAAGCTAGCGACATGCGTCGAAAGCGTGATTTACACGGGGCGACTTTTATTCGGTTAGAAGCCGCGTTTAGTAACGTCATAGCGAATTCGCTACTAAAAACTTCTAGACGCAGGTTTGTTCTTGTTAGCGTCTAATCGCGAATACTGCTTTCGACTAACATGTCGCTAGCTTGTCGCTAGCTTGTCGCTAACTTCTTGCGCTACTTATCACTGGTGATAAATGCTTCGATTGTTGCTCTGTGATTTAGACGCTGCGACTTCAAAATTTTAGACGCTAGCAAATAAAAAACAAGCGTGTAGAAGAAGCTTTCATCAGCGAATTCGCTGACGAATTACGAAACTTGCTTCAAGCGAATAGCAGCAGAGTCGAGAGAATTCGTTGGCAAATTAATGACGTCATTAAACGAGGCTTCTAGCGAATAAAGTCTCCCCATGTAAATCACGCTGAAAGCAATATTCGCCGTGACTAGACGCTAACAAGAACAAACCCGCGTCTAGAAGAAGTTTTTAGTAGCGAATTCGCTATGACGTCACTAAACGCGGCTTCTAGTGAATAAAAGTCGCCCCGTGTAAATCACGCTTATAACTGCATCTCTCCGAAGGAAGCTCATCGTGTCGTCGTCGTTGTCGTTGTCGTCGCCAACGTCGTCGCTGCCCGCCAAGAAACGTAGACTGATACGCAATCCTTTTTTTCTTTGTCGCGGTGGCGAGCTGGATGCGCTACAAAGAGGCGTTTTATTGCAATTCGAGAATACCGTAAATAAAGGATGACGCCACGACGAACGATGTCGTTTCTCGAGCCACTAAACCGGTACCGAGACTTTTTCTGTTGAAAACTGCCGTTGACGATATTATTTATGAGTTCTCCATTGTTATACAACGATAGCCGAATTGAAAATACTTATTAGACGAATCGTGAGACGATATTGTTAATCATCTAATTTTTCAGTTCGAATGATTTACAGTTTTCTAAGTTTTCCATATTTTTTCCGCTTTGTTACAATAAGATGACCAACTCCTTGAAAGAAAAAAAGGGGCATTTAAAAAAAATTCAACATTAATTATTGTAATTAAATTTTAATAGATAAATATTTTTTTAATAATTGTTAATGAAACACATGAATAATATTAATGACTTGACAAATCTTTATAGCCAAATTTTGTCACTTTCACAATTTAATCTCCGAAAATGATCAGACTATTGAATTGATATATATCCATAAAAGCGATCCCATGCAAATAATAATTTATTCTCACAGCGATTATGTTGGCGATTATGTTTTATCTCATAACTCAACTTTCGCGAGAACATGGTATATATTTCCTTCGTCCCTCATCGGATAAGAAAAACTCGAGTTCGCACGGTATCATTAATTTATCCTCGTGTAAAAGATAATCCCTTCCCCCGCCGAATTTCGCAAAAGGATCGTAACATGCCACCGTTTCCTCTCTTTTCCCTTTATGGACACGCCGGTGGACACGTAAAACCGTCGGTCGCTCGAGAGAACACCTCGTAAAAAACGAGACAATGTTGAGCCGCGTTGATTAATGCCGCGCTCTCGCAAGATACGTCCGCCCGATTCGCCCCGAAGTTTCTTTGGGATTTCTTCTTTACACACGCTCGTGCAGGACACGTTCTCGGGAGGAGGAAGGAGTTTCCTCCTGAAAATCGCGGGACCCAACCGCGCACAAAAATGCGGTCGCGGCTCTCTGATTAATGTCCGACGCGCGTAAAATATATCGCCTGCCGTATCGTCGGCCGCAAGCACGCGAGAAATAAAGAAGAGAAAACGCTTCCGCGCGACTTTAAGCTAACGGACTTCGTACAAAGGACGATAATTACGAAGTACAATAAGAGAGAAATATCGGTTACCATCTTCGTCGAGGAAATATCATCTCCGTGTTCCTCAGAACTTTTGTCATATAATGAATGTCTCATAATGAATTTAAAGTCGCACGTCTTATTAATCGATATACTGATATAAATTTTAACGAGGAGTGGAATAGATATCTCCGTACACACAGAATAGAATATTTATTTAACATTATTAGAACTTAGTTGATTCAATAAAAATTAGCGTTTTACGTTCTTCGAACATTATCCTTAATATTACGGATTTTCTGGCGATTAAATGATGTCGTTACCATTATAATTACTTTTTTCAGTAATGGGTAACAACATTACCCATAACATACATTTCCTTATTTATAACGTTAATAATACGCAGTTACATTTTTTGAGTAACGATAATGAATATAATTGTTACTTTTATCGTTGCTTCGTACGTCTAAAACGTGTATAAACGAGTTTTTTTCATCATGTTGTGATCAAAATTTGGTAAGAAAGTAACGGAAATTGTATAACGACTCGTTAATTTTTTTTAGTAAGAGTAACGAGTTACTTTTTAGAAAAAAGAACAATAAGTAACTTTTTCTCAATTCTGGTTAGAAATATATATATATTTTAGAGAGAGAGAGAGAGAGAGAGAGAGAGAGAGAGAGAGAGGGATCTTTAATATTTCAAATAAATTGTATATAATATCGCGCATATTATATGCAATCGTAATGGGTAGTAATTTTCACGACAGCCCGTTGAAGCGTAATAATAAGCATATGATCCAGATCGGTCAATAACCGAGCTTGGCGGGGCCAAAAGATCGCGATGCATCAAGGGGTAATAATGCAACCTCTCATGCACTTGGTAATTGCACTCGGTAATTCGCACCGGCCATAGCACCGAAAATGGTTTTCACCACGTTATTACATGATTCGCCCGTGCCTTGTCTCGTAATTACGAGTTACTCTCGTTCTCATAATTACCACGTACACGATACAAAATGAAAACAATCCGTAAATCAGCACAGTTGCATCATTAGTATTATTAAACATACACAGAATGGATAGTTTTGTTGAAATATCTAAAAATTTAGTTAGATACAGGTCTAAAAATAATTTTGTTGCATCAGAATAATTATCTAGGATATTCAAACTAGTTGCTAGAATGTCAAAACTTTTGACAGCATTGCTCAGTACGCTTGAGATTTCTACGAGGATTTTTGCGTAATTAATTTCTACGTAATTATTTATGGTCCAACAAAATTATTTTCAGATTTGTATATTTAACTAAATTTTTAGATACTTCACCAAAATCGTTCATTTCGTACATATGGATATGCTGGACTTATCAAGAGGTTATTTTAGATTGTAAGTAGTTTCATTGACAGATTTGTCTTCTTCTCACAAAGAGCGTCTAATGTCCATTTCTACCTCAATGTAGATTAATTTTCATCTCGATTCAACTTACTTACTTTTATCTTTTTCTAGTTCTAAAGATTAGAAAAAGATAAATAGTAAACCGAGATTAATATTAATCTTACATTGGTGAGACCGGGCCTGAATAACTTAAATTAGAGATACAATGTTAAATTATATCCAATTAAATTTATTTTTAATCGTTTTTATAAATCGCCACCGCTTGTATTCAATATGTCGTTAATTTAACTAAAACAATGGAATTAAAAAATTTAACTTAAAAAAGTATTTGACTCAGATTTAGTTTATTTTTACTAAGTGCATACGTTAATATTAAATGTCGTTTTGAAATTAAACGTTTATCATAGAAATAGATTGATTTATATTTTAACATATATGGAGTTAAAAATAACAAAGTGTTATTTAACTCAAGGAATTGAGTTACCACATTGCTTCTTTTTTTATATCCAACGATATACACTGATTAAAAAATATAAGTTTTAATAAATATAAGTTTTTGAGTGTCAACTAAATATTTACATTAAATGTTTACAGTAAATAAATATTTACTTAATAAAAAGAAATGATAGTTAAATCAAATTAATGATTCTTGTACCAAATAAATATATTTTTATATTTAGTAAATATTTAATTGGCTCCATTCAAACAAATGCTTTATTAAAATTTAGTAAATTTTTTTCAATGTATGATCGCCGCGACGAAACTAACTCTTAACTTCGCTTTTAACGATTATCATCGCATGTGTGTGCTTTCGAGTATTCCAACCTTTCCCGCTATGTAGCCTCAATTGCCGGTACAAACTTCGCAACCTGTCGCCGCAATATTGCACAAGAGACATTCCGTAAACGTGCACGTGTATATATTTGCTCTACGAATAATCGAGTCGATGTCGTGACGACTTTAATTCACAAATCATTCGCACGACGACAATTTATCAACGCGTTCCACCGACTGATAGTTGGCTCCCGGTTTTACGGAGAACAAACCTGTTTCTTTAGCTGGCACATTTAAACGACGACGACGGAACTATATACGCAAAAACAAAGTGGATCCGCAGGATGCTGGATGAGAAAGAAGGAGAAAGATACTGTAACTGTCGCGTGAGAGTGCTGGGCTTTACCGGTTCACCAACGTTCTTGTAGCGTGATCGTCTTATCCAAGTTAGTTGGATTAAAGTAGCGTGTAAAAGCATGGGAAGAACACCGATGAAATTGTCTTGTCGCTGGCAACGTGAATTTCCGCGAAAAACCGTATAATTCGCTGGTTAAATTTTTAAGAAAGTTGCGAGTGAGACGGTGTATATAAAATTGGATTAATACAAGTTTTCGAATTAACGGATAAATGGATGAAATAGCTTTTTAAATTTTAGAGGAAGAAAAAAATATGAAGCGAGAATGATGAAAGAGAAAGAGAAAAAGAGAAAGAGAAGAGGGAGAGAGAGCCAATTTCACTTTATGATCTTGAGAAATAAAAAGTTTTTTCAACATATTTGCTTCAGTAAACTGCATTATAATAACATCAAGTCGACAGGTTTAAAAATGTGACTTGCAGCACTATCGCTTTCGTCCCTTCATATATAATACATCGTGTTAATTATATTTTACATTATTTGAACATTATATTTTCCTATATGAGAAACTCGACACGATTTTAAAACTTAAAAAAATTAAAATAATTATTTAAAGGAAATTAAATAATAATCTCTTAATTGGATGAGATTTTTCGAACTATTTTGACATGTGATGGAAAATATACATGAAGTATAAAATATATAAAATACTGAAATTAAATAAATGTCATGTATTAAGTAATATTTATTTCAAATCTTTTTTTACATTGTTAAATACCAAAGACTAAATGTTAATTCAATCTTTTGAATTAACTAACATTTTATGATTTTAATTCCATATATGTCCAAAATTTAAAACAATCTATTTCTGTGTTAGTTTCAAATAAACAACATCTATATTATTGTATACGCTTGATAAATAACAAACTAAATTTCAGTCAATACATTTTTTTATTTAAATTGTTTACTCAAGAAAACTCCATTGTTTTAATCAAATTAACTATATGGGTAGCAGCAATGGCGACCTATAGAAATTATTAAAAATAATTCACTGGATATAATTTGATATTATGGATTTAAACATTATAGAATCTAATCTTTACATTCTATTTCTTATTATTCTCAAAAAATATCATATACGAAAATACTGTAAGGAAATTTATAATATTATATATGTCATATATATATTATAATATTTTCGTACATTTTCGTATGCGATATTTTCCGAGAAATTTTCGAGAAGAAGAAATTTTTCAGTATTATTTTAAGTCAAATCGCATTAATGCGATTCGGAGTGAAAAGGTTGCTGATTCGGTAGAATTATGAAACTCCATGTGGAGTGTATTATAAATTTTCGTTATCGAGACGTATTAACTTCTAATGACGACATTAAAACGCACAGTTGGTGTTAGCTCGTGGGGGAAAAAAGAGAAGTTTTATTAGCTGGCGATAATATATTATTATTGCGATGAGAAAAATGTATAACGAATGGTATTGTGTCATAAAATCGCATGAACCTGCCATTAAGTCGGTCGCTTTTAGTTACTCGATACTGCAGCGCTTTCGTAATTTTAATCTTGTTAAATATTTCAATCAACCATTAATATTGATTCCCATATGTCGTATACTATCATTTTTAATAAGGAAATATTATCTTGCATTATGTATTTCTTCGAAAAATATTTCTAAAAATTTAATGAATAAACACAGTTTAATTTTTAGACCTTTATTTATATAGATTTATTATCGATCGTATCAATTTTATGATTTATTAGGATAATAACTTATACAAATCTCTAAGAAGCAAATATTTCAAAGTTAATTCAAATTTTTTAATAAAAAAATATTGTCTCTCGTGTTATGTTTCTTTTCTAAAACATTTCTAAAAATTTTATAAGCAAACATAATGTATGTAATCTTCATACTTTTATAACCTCTAAATTCTTTTGGAGTGGAATCTGATTTTAAAAAGTGAAAATTGAGCGAGTCTTGAAAACTAGTGACTCTGTTTTCAATTTTTAAGAGTGAGATTTCGCTCTTAAGAGAGTGAGATTTACTCTAAAAGTTTTGAAGAGTTTTTATTTAGGATTATTATCGATCGTAAAGATTTTATGATTTATTAATAATAATTTATAGAAATATATATCTTTAAAAATCAGATATTACAAAATAAATTAAACGAATGTTATTTTTACGAAATATATTGATTTTTACTAAATTACGATTGATATATTGAAGGGTATAAATTCATGTAGAGGATACATTCAGAGGCAAATTCAAAAGGTAAACTCTGAAAAATGATATTTCCGAGAAAAGAACTCTTCTATTCCAACAGTACGAAGAATAATGGAAAGGTGAGTGGCATGCAAATGCAATGAGTGAAACGGCTTGAGGAGAAAAGAGGGAGAGAAAGAGGAAAGCACTCCGCGACTCGTCAGTAAGAGTCTCGCAAGTGTCGAAAGCAGTACATTCGTCCGTCGCGACACGAAATACATTTTTCAAGAACGAATAACGCGATTTTTCAATCGACTGCAAATATCACGTCGAATACTGTATTGTTAGTTTTATTTTCGCAAGCATTCAAGTAAACTGTAGGGTCGATGCGCTTAGCATGTTTGTGCCGTTATACTAGTATGTGTTATGCAAAACATGTATAAAATGTATAGGTAAGTTCAGAAATACCTGTAATAAGATCGATGCGCTGCATATTTATTAAATAATCAAGTTCGAGAATTTAGGCTGTGAAATAATACAGTTCATTAAGTTTAGAATTGCTATACGATCGCAGTTTCATCTATTTTATGAACGTTGAGTTATTTATTTCACACGATATATTGTTACTTATGTATATACATATATAATAATATATGTATACAGCTTTGACCATAAATATAAAGTACTCCCAATTTATTGCATTTTTTTGGAAAAGGCGGTAATGAAAGCTAAAAAAGGACTAACAAAATATTAAATTCGTTATAGAGAACAATATTATTTCTCAGTAAAGTGGTTTTTAATTTATTTTGTGGTAGAATAAATATAAAGCACTCTTAATTTATTGCAATTTTGGGGAAAAACGGTAATGGAAATTAAAAGGGAACTAACAAGGTATTAAATTTGTTATAAAAATAAATATTATTTTTCTATGAAACTGACTTGAAACTAACTTTTTTAATCTACTTTTTGTTAAATATGGCATATTTATGATAATTTGTAATTTGTACTTAACATGGGTGATTAAGGCTGTATTATTTATAATAACATAATATTATAAAATATATGTATATATTTTATATATATATTATTTAAATTATATTAACAATTATATATATAAAGTAAAAAAATTTCGAAGCAATGTAATGATATGATATTTCACGTGTTGTATAACAAATTATTAATATAATAATAATTCTAATGAATTGTTAATGCATCCCTATAATGCGATACATGAATAATTCGGTAAAATTATAATGAAATAATCTGTAACGCTACCAAGAAGAAGGAAATTGATCGAGGAAAAAAAAGTAAACACTCGGGAAGCGTCGCGACGTCGGGCTATAGGCATGTTGTGTTGAGCCGATTGTTTTTACGCAATTCTTAGAAACCCAGAGCGTGTGTGTGTTATGTGTGTGTGTTGTGTGTGACGAAGCTTAACGTTGGTAGGACGTGTGGAGTGAGAGTACTCGATGATACGCGATCCAATAGTCGTGTCAGTAGTCAGTCATCGGCCATCTCTCGTCGTACGATGTTAACACGTAATCGACTTGTAATCATTTTGCTTCACGAACTCGATTTAACTTCGTTTAACAAAAAGACGCCGCGTGGCTCAATTCTCAAGTTCCTTGCGGGAAAGTGACGGAAACACGATCGTCTCGCATTACCGCCAAGTGGAATCGTTATCTCGTTTTACATTTCACTTGGTTATTCGGTAAATGATGCAGTATACTATGTGTGTCGTTGATTGTTCTGAAATAACTCGCGTGCGTTGTGCATTTTGAAACACATAAGGTCTGTTTTTTTATAGCTAATGTGTACTCTTTGTACTGGAAGTGAAATAAGTGTAATAAGCCGGTCTCCCGGGTTTAAATTAATAATTAAATAATACTTTTAATTAAAATAATTTTACGTACTTCGATAGTCTCCTTTTTAAAAAAATATTTATAACAAAATGTTATATATTTCAATTTTTAATTTTTTTGAAATGCTTAATCATAATTTTGATATTCTAAAAATGTTTTAATTTAAGAAACTCTTAAATATAAAAAGCATCAATTCTACATAATTCTTCTTTTAATATAATTTCAAATAAAACATTTTACGATTTATATGATATTTATGAAACGATTTATGTATTTTAAATGAAACGTTATACATTTAAATAATACTTTTTAAGCAAAACTTTTTTAATATGTAATAATTTAAATAATAATTTAATATTTGATCTTTAAAAAAATTTCGCTCGTCGCGAGCTAATGGCCCCCTTTTAACAAATCCGAATCCGCCAATGCACGTGACTGGTGACGGGGGACTCACGGGTGTCACGTGATAAACGTCGCGCGGGCAACTTCAGTTCGCATCGTTTCGCGATTGAGTCACGAGGAGCCGGAGGAGCTGCGGCCAATTTCGTCCGCGATCAATTCGTTCGACAATACGAAAAGTAGCAGGACTGCCGGGAATTCGAACTTAGACCTAGATCTTTTCTATCTTCTTTTACCAAGCAGCCACTGAATAACGCAATCATCATATTGGTCTAGTCTCCACCGGAGTTCTCAATTCGATTTCACTTCGGAGTTCGGTGCAGTGAACTCTTCCCATTGGAAGTGGTGGAAAGTAAGAGAAATTTTGTAAATCGAAGTGGGAATGGAATGAGTGCAATCAAACGTATTTCCGGTTTAAAGTTTGATTCTTCGTCGCAGTAGATGTGAATTAATTCGGTGGAAACTAGACCTTTGTTCTGCTCGCGAATCTTACAGTGTCGGAAGTGCCAAAACGAGTGATGCTTACGTTTTTCTATGTGTTTCTTAAGAGTTAAGAGTTATGGAATAATAGGCGGAGCTTCAGGGTTGGTTTATAATAGGCCGTGATCTGTTAATTTTTTCCGTAATCTGTAAGAATTGACCAATCACAGTCGAATGAGAGGAGTATAATCGACTATGATTGATCAATTCTTAAGGCCACACACCTTCCGTAATCCCGGATCTACAATAGAGTTTTAAGGGCCGCTGCAGACAAAATTTCTGTAACAGTAACCTCAAGACATAAACTTAAGCCGATCAGTCAATCAGGATACTGCTTTAGATCTACGTGTAATCTAACGGAAATAGAAATAGCAGTAAACTTGTCCATAAGGCGAGTTTCAACCGGTTGAAATTCGCCTTATTGCGAGATTATGGATAAATTTACTGTTATTTCCATTTCCGTTAGATTACGTAGACCTAAAGCAATATCCTGATCGGCTCATCGGCTTAAGTTTACGCACACTGTTACGGAATTTTGTCTGCGGCAGCCCTTAGCCGTAAGAAATGGACGAATCGTAGTCGATCATTCTCCTCGAATTCGACTATGATTCGTCCATTTCTTATGGCTTAAGACTTAGAACTCTATTGTAGATCCGGGGTAACAGTAACCATAATAGACCTTCTACAATAAGCCATAAGTCATGAATCAGAAGTCAGAAACTTTGACGACTGTGATTGGTCCATTTCTAGCTTCTGACTTCTAATTTATGACCTGTGGCTTATTGTAGAAGGTCCACAAGAATCAACCAATCACAGTCGAGAATTCTTTTAAACTCTTAATTCTAATTGGCTGATTCTTACGGTACGTCTCATGGTTACTGTAAGTCCGGATCTACAATAGGTGTTTTAAGCTTTAAGCCGTAAGAAATTGACCAATTACAGTCGAATTCGAGGAGAATAATTGACTATGATTCGTCCATTTCTTATGGCTTAAGGCTTAAAACCCTATTGTAGATCCGGGGTTACGGAAGATGTGTGTCATGGCATTTACAGATTACGGAAAAAATTAACAGATTACGGCCTTTTATAAATCGACATTTAGGCTCGTTGTCTCGCTATCGCTATTTCAGAGATGTTACGTTACGAATTATCCACAGGCGTGGATAAGACGTGAAGCGAGTCGCGCGACGATTTTCATTCGTAATTCCGAAGCGGAATGAGACGAGTTCCCAGACAAGCGTCTCGCGTCGTTTGCTTTCAGTCGAGATTACGCAGTGCGTACGGGAGTGCCATACGAAATAACGAGCGAGACCGTCGTGATAGATTACTTGGTGTGTGCGATCGCAATCAGTCGCGTGTGCACGCGGATGGCTGTCTGGAGCTAAAGAAGCAGCCAGGAGATACCGGGAGGATCGTTGTCTCGCAGGAAGGAACGAGAGAGTGGCATTTATGGTATGTAACATATATTGTATTTTTGTGTTTGACGTCCTAAATTTATTTGCAGTCCATATTGAGAAAAAATGTTTGATATTTACGACTATAATTATATATCATCATAATTATGATTATTACTGCTAATGTTAGTAATAATTATATTTATAGTTCTATCAACAAATAGGTATACTAGTATACAGTTGGCAACAAAAATAATTATATAATTAAATGGGTTGACCTGAATAAGGATTATAAATTATAGTCAAATTATAGCGATAATTTGTATGGCAGTAGTAACTATAATTATAGATATCTCTAAATTGCCAACTATACGTATATATTTGTTGACATAAATATACATATAGTTATTAATATTAACTACAATAATAATTAATAATTATTAATAACTGTATTATTTATAATAATAATTATTGATTATAATAATATTTAATAATACCTCTATACTGTAAATATATTGCAATAATAATCATAATTATGGTAACATAATTATGATCACAAGTACCAAAAATTTTTCTCAGTGTATAAACGAATAACTATTGAAAAATATTTCGTACAAAGTCGGGGAAAAGGAGTGAAAGAATCTTTCTCTGGAAATATCATTATTTAAAATACATTATTATTGTTAGAGATATACTTAGTAACATGAAAATCTGATATCAAATTAGATGAAGTAAGTTAAATTATTTATAAAGTATTTAGAAAGTTTAATGCATCTTGAACTTTTTTGAAAATCATATTTGATATTTAATAAATATATTAAATATTTAAGGAAATACATGAGTTCATGCATTAGTAATTCGTGCAATTAGAAAAATAGCATAGGTCTGTGTCATTATTATATAACGAGACAAATTTATACAATGAAAACCATCTATACAAAATTGAGAGAAGGAAATAAAAAATTCTTTGTAGGAAAAAATATTGCTAGAGATACTTGAATGTGAAATATTATTATTATTATTACCATCATTATCATTAGGAATAATTACACAAAATATCGTCATTATTATTAGAAATGTCTAAATGAAACAACAATCTGTATATCTAATGATATCAAATTAAACGACACAAAGGACAGTATTCGTACACTGAAAAAAAGATTGGCTGCTGCAGCAAA
>NW_017257742.1:185083-199450 GCF_001594055.1 Mycetomoellerius zeteki
CAGCCAATCTTTTTTTTCAGTGTAGTCCAATTTTATATTTAGCATCGTCTTAAATACAGTCTCAAGATGTCATGAACCAATCAGAGAGCTATATTAGCATCTTAAGATATTACTTAAGATAATCTTAAAATAAGAACCGACTATGAATGTCGGCCAAAGTCTCGTTAGAAAGCTTAGCGTGTCTTAAATATCTGCAAACGCACTGAAGATTATCGCGCGTGCAATGTTTAATAATTATATTAAATATCCTCGCGAGGAGATACGCGCAACGCGAATTTATACGCGTCGGTGATCCGTAATCAATTTTCTGCAGAACTTAATCAAGCCGCGTCCGTCGCCGCGCTACGTTGTTGCTTAAACGAGAATTTCTGCGATCTCGCGATAAGAATATTGGATTTCTTATCCCGACGTGCGCGTATTCTTCATATGCGTTATATACGGTCATTATTTAAAGCAGCCGGTCATGTGCATCGTGGTTCACTGCACTCCGCCGATGATAAGCGGACACCAGCACGCGTGTGTGTTATCGGACGATTTCGCTGATCGGCATTTGTCAAGTGTGAGCAGAGCAACCAGCATTTCCCGCTCCTACGAAATTTAAAAATTCGAGAACCAGTTGTAGCAGCTAGTAACTTATTTTTTTACTGCGCATATTACGTTGCATTTTGCGTTAGTCAATTACATAAGCATACAAAAAGTAAACAAGATAAGTAACTACTCGAGAGATTATTTGGAGAGAGAAATTGCGCTTCATTTTCTTTCTCGATGAATTCTGTTTTAGCATATTTATGTAACTTTCATTATACTGTTAAAAATTTCATGAAATTTAATATACTTTTCATTTACGCAATTTGAACTTAATTTCATGATATTACATTAAATTTAATATATTTATAACTGAAAAATGTATTTATGTACATGTACATGAAATTTAATGTATACACAGAGAGAAAAATGTTTGGTATTTGTAACTATAATTATATATTACTATAATTATGATTATTAACTATAATTATAGTTGTTATAACCATAAAATAGTTGAAATTACCATAAAAATGGTTCAAGTGACTATAATTTTATAGTTATATTTTGGGACAACCATATTTTTTATGGTTTAAAATTATAGTCACTTGAACCATTTTTATGGTAATTTCAACTATTTTATGGTTATAACAACTATAATTATAGTCATTTTAGGTTGCCAATTATAACATTTGTTACTGGAACTATATATATAGTTACTGTTATTATTATTATAGTAGTAATAATCATAATTATAGTAATATATAATTATAGTTACAAATACCAAACATTTTTCTCTCTGTGTACGTTCATTATATTTAAATAACTACTGTAACTTAATTTTCAGTTAAATCATTCATTACTTTTAATTTCGTTCATAACCATGAGCTTCATTTACATGTAAAGTGTAAAGGAAGCTTGTGGTCACATTTCTAACAGTGTAGAATTAAAATCGCAAATTAAGGATTTAGACAGTCTCGTCGTCGTCAAACTCTCGCATGAAAAATTTTTGAAAAAAATCTTGGTGTATATTTGGCAACTGCAATTACTTGAATGATTTTACAACGGCAATAATACGTGTTATGTATTACGCTATTGATCGTGCGTGATCAAAACTCTTTCAACGGTGCATTCTTGCGAAGCTCGTCGCTTGAATTTCGCGACAAGATTGCCGCAATTAGCCGATATACGCTGTGTATTCTCAATATAAGATCGCAAACGTTCGCATATTTTTATCGAACGGTGCTCTCTCGGTATCGTTATTATGAGAAATAATATACGCCGATAATAATGACGTAAAACGCATTAGCGCGCGTTTACACTCGGCGTTTACCTCGCGGTTTTATGACCTACATGAAAAGAACCGTTTTGCTGAAATATCTTAAAAAGGACTCTGCATTAATTAATTATATGGAAAATTTAGTTCCGGTGAAATGAGTTAATTTTTACATATAATGTTTTATATGTAGTGTTTGTATGATAATAAAAGAAGTCACAGGTTTAATAATAGGTTTACTCTTTATTCCTGATAGTACTAAAGTACTATCTGAACTAGTGCACATGGTGCAATAAGTTGAAGCGAAACAAATATATATTTGTTTCACTTCAACTTATTATATTGTGCAGGAATAAAAAACAGACTTAATAGTTTAATAATTTTTGAGCTGCATCAAAGGGGCGACACATCTATGAGACTTGTGTAAAATTGGCTCCCCAACTTTTGAAAAAATTAACTTTTTATACTCAAAATTAAAATAGTATAATGAATCGATATGAGCACAAGCTTTATGCCTTTGAATTTTAGCTAAAAAAATATCCATTATTAAACTTTGTGTCTGACATTTTTGTTCACCACATTATAAGCTACATTATGCATAAAAACTAACTCATTTCACAAAGAATTTAATTTTTCATAGATAATTAATACGAGATCTGTAGCCTTTATAGCTAGATACATATCTGAAAGTATAATTTTATTGGAATCATCAGAATAATAATGTTGGATGCTTTCTATCACTGAGAGAAAAGTATATCGTATTTGTGACTATAATTGATAAAATAATTATAGTTAGAAGCATCATTTTTATAGTTACTATTGCTATAATGTTAGTAACAATAACCTTATATGTATAGTTCTATCAACCGGAGAAAAATTGTACTATAAATTATGATAATTTAAAATATTAATATAGTAAAATATGAAAATATGTATGGTAAATAAAATAACCATTTTTATGTGATAATTGCAATCATAATTATAATAAATATAACCATTTTTTCAACATTAGCTTATTATATACATATGGTAACAATAACTAAAAAATATGATTTAAAAATAGAAAAATCAATCATTTTCAAATAGTATCTGTGTGACTATATTAATAGCACATTTGACTGTACTTCTAACTACAAATTTACTATACGTATTATAAAAACTAAAAAGAAAATAATTGTAAAAGTAATTATTTGCACTAAATGTTTGACAATACTATAACAATAGTATATTTGATCACATTTACATAAATAATAATTTAACATTTTCCTTAAAAAAAAAAAAAACTAATGGAATAAGAATTATATCACAGTCAGAACCGGTCACACTTATTCTCAAAAATAAAACATGCAACACTCAGATCGCAGCGAGACGAAACACGCCCGTCACGGTCGGATGATCTTTCGAGACTGATAATCGTTTTGTCATTATCATTTCCTAATTAAGTTAATAAATATCAGCGTATTATTTCGTTTCCATGTAATCTCCTCAAATATTAATAATATTAAACAGTTAGCAGAGGCATAAAATTAAGAATGGTTACAGTAGGAAGTATAAGTAACGTTGGCAATGACTCGATCACAAGCGTGCGATTAGTTCAGCGTAAATGTATTAAGCTACCGTTCTAGGGATCGTAGGTTCAAATACTCCCGGCGATGCGATGTGTTTTTCAATAATTAATTGTAGTTATAAGACAGAATATAGGTATGCAGGATAGTAAATAATAAATTGAACTGGAAAAATAGAAAGTAATAACAAAAAATTATTTTTTTCGTTAAGATATAACCGTAATCAAAACTTTTTATTGCATAAAAGGGATTGTTTGGTCACAATTATCATTATTTCATTTAAAACTATTAATAATTTGGTTGTATTTATCATATAATTTCGTTATAATCATCTAACTTTGCTACCAATTTCCAAATCTTGATAGTAATAGACGTATGATTTTATGTACTTTTGATTATGTTTGTTGTTACAACATTTTATAATTTACTTTATGCAAATACGATTTATGTGTAAGATAACCTACAATGTAGTTGAATAAATACATATTATGGTCGTTACGATCATAATTCAGTGTTCAGGTTACTATAATTCATATGGTCGCAACAATTATAAATTTATGATTGTCCCAAAAAATGACTATAAATTATAGTTAAATTATGGTTATTCCAATCATTTTTTTCTCTCAATGATACAATATAGGTCTCCAGAGACAATCCTAAAGATACTTACGTCTTAACGATGTCCTCAGAATGTTTCTCGAATAAAGTGTACTGTGCAAGTTAAGCTGGTTGCTAAAATGTCAAAACTTTCCTCATTAAAGAATTAGACAGATACAGATCTGAAAATAATTTTATTGGACTATCAAAGTAATTATGTAAGAATCCAAGAAACAATCTGACATTATTTATCATTTTGACATTAAAATGTTATTAAAGGTGTCATTTTAACGTCAAAGTAACAAATAACGTCAAATTGTTTTCTGGGTGCTTATTTTGATAATAAATTATTTTCTGATCTGTATTTATCTAATTTTTTAGGTGCTTCAGGAAAATAATTCTTTCCATCGATAATTCATCGAATCGAAACGTCGACATTCAAGCGGTATTAAAATATCGTAATGATATGAACTGCATAACATTTCTCGCTAAGCATTTGCATGGGAAAAAACGGAAGAGCTCCGAAATAGAATATAGCTGTCAACTGCGCAAAATCGATATTTGCAACCCATATTTACTCATGTAGATAATCAGAGAAACGCGTGGATGAACACTGTTATACAAAACAAATCGCTGCGTTATTAAATTTCGACGTATTCGAAGCGCAATTCGAGATTCCAGATTTTAGAACGATAAAACTTTACCTATTTTTTAGCTTAGTACCTAGATGCGCATTTTCGCATCGTATGTTATGCACAACGTCGTAAATTTGCACAAATAATTACTGAGAATTATGAACGCTCGTTATACATCAAAATTGTTTGGATAATAAAACCTTGAATTTTTAATGTGTGTGTGATGAGAGATTCCTTGAAAAGTCCAAAAAGATGGATCATCTTTTAAAATGTTGACTTCAAGGAAGAACGCTACTTATCTTATTTATTCTTAATATCTCTTATTATATGTAATACAAAGCGGAAGCGGATGCAATGCAGTCCATAATTCATAAAGCTTGCTTTATATAGGATTTTGCATTTAAGACGATGTTCATTTCTTAAGTATGAAATTCATACTTAGAGCTTATAAATTCAGAACCCGGCTCACTCTTGCACTCTGTATTATTCATCTAATTTATGACGCGGCAGTCATATCCGTTCTTATCCGTTGTATCCTCTCACAATGTGCTTTTTGCGTACTTCTCAATTTATCTTTTTATATTTGCCGAGTTCCTATTCTCGCAACCCATTCGTACGTGTAACACGTTCCGAGCGAGTTCACGCCGCAAATTAAGGGTTAAGCCGTCATATCGAAGCTCGTCTCATCATTCTCACCTCGAGTATTTTTAGCGCGGCATACATACGCGATTACGAAAAGGTATTGCACGGTAATCCATGAGGAAAAAAAAAGAGAGACGAGAAACGGGAGAGAAGAGGTGAGAGCGACGCAGCCTCTTCCTCTCACGCGCGGATCTCTCCTGCTCTTTTTATTTATGGACTTGATATTTCGTATTTAACCCCTTAACGCGCACACACCTTCTGAGAGCTCTGCGTGCCTCGATCGATCAAGATTAAGCCACCATTCGCGAACTTTAATTTACGGAACACGCGTAACGCGTAACCCGAAATTCTGTTACTTTCCTCACCGTTTCGCAAAACGTCCCGCTGCGCGTTCGCGCGACTGACTCTCATTCGCTCCGAATGCAAGTGAGAACTTATGTAAGTGCACTCTCGAGGACTTAATCTGCTTTTAGGCGTTGTAGCGAAAACCAACGTCCACAGTCACGGCGCTTACTTTGTCACGCGAGTTTCGCCATTCTCGCACTTGGTGTATTTAATGCTGTTTCTCTATCTCTCTCTCTTTCTGTTAATCACTTTGTTGTGTATTCGAGTTCTCTGTCGTGTTACACGTTTAACGATGTTATTTATGTGACGTTACTAACATGTACAAACCGTGTAATTTACGGCGTTACGCAGACGTATTTTGTAACTGACACTGGATCGTAAATGTAATATTTTAGATACAGGTATATCATAATTGACATCACACTTTTCGAAAAAATTTTAAAAGTTTTATTCACACATTTTTATAAAGCTTCTATATATTAAAACATAAAAAGCGATATTCGTAAATTTATATATTTTTTCCTAGCTAATTAAGCACTTACACATTTACATAAAACTCTGAATCTATTCCTGCATGGAACAGTTTGCTGAAGTATTTAAAAATTTAGCTACACTATTAAATATTAAAAGAGCAATAATAATCTAATTCTTTGAGTTCAGTAATATTTTCAGTGTTATTTTTTTTAACTTCCACGTCGAAATGTAAATCAATCCATTTCTGTGACTAGTTTTGAAGTAAACGTCTATATTAACGTATGCTCTTAATAAATTAAATTGGAATCTTGATAAATTAAATTTAGGTCAAATGTAATATATTTTATTGAGTTAAATTTTTCGTATAGTTTCTATTAATTTTTTTTATCAAGAAATCATTAACTAAAGATTCACAATTAGAAATGTGCTTTATATCTAAAGAAAAATAAATCTTTTCTTTTTAAAAATATAAAGCATATTTTTAATTATGAATTTTTAAAAGTTTAACGACTTCTTGATAGGAGGAATTAATAATAATGAACCTTCGGATTTATTTCTTTATATATGAAGCATATTTCTCGCCTGTCAATCAAATAATTCATTAAAAATTTTAAAATATCCCGAGGCTGATAAACGATATATCGTAGCAGATACATTGACCACGGACCGATCTAGTCTCGCATTCTTCGATATTGACCATTAATCATAATATCATGGTTGACCTTATTCAGCAGAGACACTGGTCGACGTTGGCGCCAACGATCTTACGACGTGCGAAACTTCGTTGTCCTCGATAGTACATTCGCCAATTCGCGGGTGCCTATATACGTGCTCCTTGTCGCCTCGACCTAGAAGCGAAAGTATCTTATCGAGATATACACCCATTTCTTGTACTTGTTGCAAACGCAGGTGGCCAGACATTAGAATTTTATAATTTTTCATCTTCACAGAGATCGTTACATGGAGACGTTTGAAACGTTAATGGAATTTTATTATATACGACTTCGTATCTCAAAACTGATAGGATGCATCGTCGGACGCTCTACTTTCACCGCTATTAGTTTCCAAGTGTCGTTTTTGTCACTAACGTGTAATTTATGGTAACTGCAGATAATTTATCGCAAGGAGAACGATGATAATTATAGTTGGAAATTATTTAGATATTAAATATTGGATTTATAGACAGCCTGACGATTGCGAAAATATATCTTTCACCCAGGGATACAGACTTATAATACTTGACTCTCGATAGTAAACCTCAGAAATGATCGTCGTAGATCGATTTTAACATGCGTGCTTGTTAATTAAGCGAAATAAAACGCGAGTTTCAGCTGCGCTGTGAGGCACTAATGTCTCCGTAAGTCTCGTTCGCGTTGATTTACCTCGCATCCGTCCCAAACACGGTCACGATAGTGCGCAATTAGCGTCAGCGTAATAGCAGCGTTCATTAACATTAACGATCGTATGGTAATCCGAACAGAGAAGTAATCGCGTATTGTTCACCCCACGGTGATAACGGAGTAGGCAGATTCGAAGAGGAGGCATTCGCCATCGCAACATCCCACACGATCCTCAATTAGATCCGCCTAGGAATTGCTAAACTGCGGAAAAGTCCGCATTGTCTATGGTTAAGAATACAACTCAGGTTTAGGGGGAGCTATTTTCGTTATTGGAAATTGCGTCATTTTGTGTGTCGTATAGGCGTTGTGAAGCAGATTGTGCCCGACGTTAGTCTTCAATTTAATATATCGTTATGAAATCAGTATACTGAAAGAAAATATATTAAATCTTAATATATATTTTTATCGATAGTACTAACTGAACATTTACTTACAATAAATAAAGGTTTACTCAATAAAAAATGATAGTAAATCAAATTAATATTCTGCACTAAATAAATATATGTTTATATTTAATAAATATTTATATTTTTTTAGTGTATCTGTTGCTCATTTACGACATAACTCAGAAATTGTTATTTTTTATTTCAGATTTTAATTTTCATTGTAGATAAAAAAGTGAAACATAAAGAAACGAAAGAAAGAACATACTTAAAAGAATATTCCTTTATTGTTTTATAATTTACAATTAGTTATTACGCCAAAATTACATTTTAAGAGATTAATATTCCAAAATTTTGATGATTGAAAACATTCAAATTTATGTTCTAGAAAACTTTGTTTTCTGAGTCGAGTTATTGCAAATGAATGACATGTAAAATTATTCTCTTCTTCGCAACATTTGAAATCATTATTATCGCGTGCTCGTAATCAGTCTTCGAATTAAATTTCTCCTAAGGTAAAACCTGCATGACGTTGATTTAAAAATGAGCTACATAAAAATAAGCTTGTATAAATTATTTAGAATTATTTGCATAAAATTGGAAATTTTACGTTTTATATATTCTTTATCCAAATCTGCACAGAAATTTCTTAGGAAAAAGCGACAAGGATAGATTTCTTAAGAAAGAACGATGAAACCGAATCCTCGACGAGACATTCATGCATAGATTCTAATGCTGGCGTTTCGAGATAAATTCTGAGTCATCCGATCGCAATTGCTCTTTACGAACTATAGAATTTACATCTCCGTGGGAATGATTGAATTTCTATGGACGTGCATTCACCGTACATACATGGAAATAATTCTCGCGCCGTCGACTCAAATGGATTCGATAGCACGGACAGTTTGCGATTTCCAATGTGAAATAGTTGGACTATATATATTATTATCGGGAAAGTACAACGCACGTGAGCCGAAACGTTCGCGTATATAGGGAAATCGTTGACTGAAATTGTGGAAGATATATCGCAATGTATATGAAATACACCTTGCAATTTATTGCAACGATACCATTGGCTAATGTAGTAAAAATGATAAGAAAAATCATATTTATATTAACTACTAATACATGTATCCATAATTTTTTATCTTTGAAATTCCGAAATTCTATCTTATTAGTTTTTTATATTTGATTACAGAAATGTATTTTAAGCAGCGTTACAAATAATATTAATTATGATTCAATAATAAGAGTTCATTAATATTTTTCTGTGATATGAAAAAATATGAAATTTATTTTTCTCAAATACACATTCAGCGTCAAAATAAAAAAATTGTTGAATTGTTAGATTTCGTGAAAAAAATTGTACAACAGTTTTTTAGAGGAAAGTTTAAGAGAATTTAAACTTTGCAATTTTTGCAAGTGTACGGGATTGCAAAATTTTTTTTGCGACTCAAATTGTTATACAATTTTTTTCCACTAAATTATAATAGTTCAAAGATAGATTTTTTTCTCTAAAAATTTAATGACTCTTTAATTTGAGTGTTAAATATATAATTTACCAACGATCTTGCAATTAAAAGTTCAACGTCTATGTTTTTCGCGTCAATTGAACCGTGTCGTAAAGTGATCTGCATAGCCATTAACCACGTTTATTATGACAAGATAAGCGAGGGAGTCTGACGTGTTGCGAATGTGTGAGGATCGACGGTGCGAATAATGTACGAGTTTCGGGCACGACGCCACGTCCTTTCGATGAGGGAATGTATAGCGCCCGTGAAATTTTATCAGGTATCTCTTCGCGATTTCAATTACGCAATTTCGAAACGAGACACGTCCGACGTGTCTCTGGCCCGGTTGGTTTCCCAGCGATTGACCAATCGCACCGAGGGGTTTGATTGAACGCAGATACCGTGCGACGTATGCTTACGCGCATTTATATACATAGCCCCGTGAATATAAAGTTCCGTGCCTTATAAGGAGCTAACGCGAATCTGTTTACTCGAGCACCGAGCAATTATCGCGATACCATCGAGTTAAGGCGACGAGACAGGCCGAAGGAAGAATCGAGTGCGCGCGAGATGTGGCACGTGTTGCTACATAAATCATGCTTTTACAATGCGCGAGGATACGTCTCGATATTCGCTACTCAACAAAGAGATTTAACTGCGTAACATTAATGTACTTTATACAGGGTGTATCTAAAATAACTTACGCTAATCATACAGTGCTATTCCTAATAAAAAACTGAGTCGAAAAGTCCTTTAGCATTTTGCAATTTTCGCAATAGTTAACAAGATATTAATTACGAAAAATCGCTGAATATGGTTTTCAATAATTTTTTACTCAAATACTATCAACTTTACAGAAAAACTGCTAGAGATAAAAATTGTTTATTTTCTTCTTATAAAATTATGAGAATTTTTTAATACCGTATTTTCTCATGTTGGTAAAAATAAGAAAGTGCAATACTAAAAAGTTGATAAAAAATTCTGAAAAAATTCTTACAGTTTTATGAGAAGAAAATAAATGATTTTTGTCTATTGCAGTTTTTCTGTAAAGTTGATAGTATTTGAGTAAAAAATGATTGAAAACTAATATTCAGCGATTTTTAGTAATTAATATCTTGTTAACTATTGCGAAAATTGCAAAATGGTAGAGGATTTTTCGATTCAGTTTTTTTATTAGGAATAGCACTATATGATTAGTGTACGTTATTCTGTTTCAGATACATGTATATAGCTACACATACAGAGTAATGTTTTATTTCTGTTGGTATTCAAGTTTAAAAATCGTATCACTTTCGGTGGAATTGTATCGATGCTTGATTAGGAGCCTTACTTATTTCTGAAAAATATTACATAGGAAAATTAAAGAAGACCTTATGCCCGTATTCATAGTCAGACCTTGTACTTAAGGCTTCCTTAAATTTATCTTTAGATGCTCAGTAGCCAATGAAATAATTCGTAGAGTATCTGAAGATAAATTTAAGGAAGTCTTAAATATAAGGCCCTACTATGAATACGGACATTAGATTTTTTTCGAGATTTTATTTTCTTGGAAAAATTAAGCGTAAGGCCTCATCTACGCAAAGTCGCACAAACTGTGTTACAGATCGCAAGCTTGTTGTAACAGTCAATCTGCGAAGCGTCAATTTTTATATTGATTGTGACTATTATACTGTAAAAAATAAAATACTAATTTTAATTTAAAGACGTATAGTGGATTTTCTGAGACATGCAAAAATGTTAAAATTAACACAAAAATGTTAATTTTAATATTTTTGCATGTCTCAGAAAGTTCACTATACATTTTTAAGTTAAAATTAACATTTTATTTTTTACAGTATATAGATAAGGCCTAATATACGGCCTTGATTGTTCCCTTACCCCAATCAGTAGACAATATTTTTGAAATGTTTTTTAAACATTTATTTTTCATTAATTTTATTATTCAATAATTCTCTATTAAGTAGAAAAATAATTTTGCCCTTTTCTGAAAAATTTATTATAATATTTGAGTTGTGTCACTTTTAAAGTACTTTCAGGGCAAAATTATTTTTCAACTTAATAGAGAATTATTGACTAATCAAATAATATCGGCAAAAAGAATATACTTTTAGAAATATGATCAAAAAAATGTCAAAAATATTAGCGGGAAAAATATCAAGTCTCATTAATCACTTATTGTCTTTTGTATTTTCAATTCGTAAAATACTTACTTTTACGTTTACGGATTAAATTTGAAATCGATTGAGCAGACACGATTAACACGTTGATTTGAACGTAAACCGTTTAAATGACATCGATAAATTCTCTACGAAGGAGCAATTTAAAGTGAGCCTGCTGCGCCTCGTTGAAACTCAGATTTATCAGGCGCATAACATTCTTGAGTGCAGATATTCATTAAGGCGCGACTAATCGCTCCTCTGCTGCAACGAAGGAGCAGCTGCCATTTTAAGCAATTCCTCTTGAAACAGGAGCTTACTAATTCGAATCGAACGGCAAGCTAATTGTAATATGCTCAGTTTAACTTTCTATTCTATCTTTATATCAGAATCCAATCTTTGATTAAAGAGGCGCAATTTTATTATTAATATATACTTTATCTTTTCGTCAACAGTTGCATTTTATATCGAAATCGAATGTGTATTCTTTATCATTAATCATACAGAAGAAACTATTTTGCTAAAAAAACTAAAAAAGCCAGATGCAGATCTAAAAACAATTTTGTTTGGAACATCAAAATAATGAAACATTTAATTGATTGCAAGAATATTAAAACTTTTTGCAGCATTGTTATATTAACGTTCAATGAGCGTTTATATAATTATTTTGATGATTTAATAAAATTATTTTCAGATCCGTATATATCTGCACTAAAAAGAGAAATACTGAATTTTAAAAAATATTTGTTTAAATATTTCTAAACAAATATTTACCAAGTATAAACATATATATTTATTTTATACAAAAACCATTAATTTGTGATTTAACTAGCCTTTTTTTATTGAGTAAATATTTATTTACTGTAAGTTTACTGAATGCTATTAAAAAAATATTAAGATTTAATAAATTTTTTTATTGTAGTTAAATTTAAGTAGCTTCAGAAAAACCGTTCCTTCCATATATACAGTAGTACAGTAGTCTTTATCAATTAAAGTCTTAAAAATTGGTTTTAAAAAATTTATCTAAAAAATTGTAAATTATAGAAATTTTATCTTAAACGAAAGAAAGTATTGCCCCTCCTACGTCGATTTTCGGCGTAGTATAAATTGACGAAAGAATTTAAGATAAGCGATTACTGAGAAAGCTTTCGTGAAATTGCCGTTTCACTCGTTTCACGGTAGGCCCGACCCTGCACTTGTCACGCATATGTAATTATTTAGACGCGTTTGCATTGATCATCGGTCCTTGTTAAGTGGCACTTCACCGCTCTCGCACCTTCTCGCGCGTCGCGATAATGCACGGCTGCATTATTCATGATATCGCGTGCACGCCGCGACGTAGAATTAGAGAAACGCACCTGCTCGCATCGAGCTGGGTGTCCCCAGGGGTAATTTCTGTCCCATCTGTCGTTTCACGGCTTCGATTAATCGTGACGACGCCATGTCGCTGCCGCGGAATCCTACCGACAAATACCTGTGATCGCCACGGAATTTCGGAGTATCGGAGTCGAATTCTATAAGTACAAACAAGGCCGAGTAACATACTTTGTTTCTTGGTATTTAATTTTATATTATACTATCTCGTTTTCAATCTATAATATTTATTTTCTCGCTCTGCTTTCTTATACACGCCACATTATGCAATTTTTAATATTGCATCAAATATTGATTATCGAACGCAATTTAATTTATTTCAAGTTTCTCCGACAAGATGCACGAGAATCTACAGCGGAAAAAAAGTTATTTGTGATCATAATTATTATTACTAATATTATAGTAGTAATAATTATAAAAGTAAAGCTTCTAATCATAATATTTCATCATTTAATGACAATCAAATATTAAAAACTTTTCTTTCAAAATAACGCTGAAGAATCTTATTTCGCTCAAACTATTTATAATCAACCTTCTGATTCATTGCCATATATCTTGATCTTATCTGCTTGTAAAAATGTCCCCATTTATATATACGTATAACATTCGCTTGAAAGTTCGGATATTTATAAAATTTTACGAGCAAAAAGTGTGTAAAAGTGTAGACATATGAATTTGAGATTTGTACATCGTTTCCGATCGAATTCGTCCGTGTTGCGAGCAGTGACGACGAACGATATAATTGGTTTATCAACTCGAACTAATCGTAATTCAATCCGGCGGTGAACGCATCGACACTGATACGATTACGACGCTAAATCGCGTATCCTTGTCAGTTCACAGATAAGATGATTATATCGGTATTAATTGACTGGAAACCGTAGTCTCTTCTCTGCTTTCATTTTCATGCATGTATGCGTTTGCGTTCAATCACGGATTCCTTGTCGAATCTCGACAACTGATAATCACGCATTATGATCATACAACTTAATATTAGCACTGGAAAAGAATCTGATTATATTAATTGGAATTCTGATTGGAAATGGACAATTCAGAATTTTCTGATTGACTCTTTTGTAATTCTAATTGAGATAACCAGAATTCTGATTGATATGATCATAATCTTCTGATTTGTTCATTTTTAACTAGAATTCTAATGAATATTTCTAAAATTTTTTCTCCAATATTTCTTAATTTTTACTTACAATTAATCATATCTATAAGAATGGATGAATTAAAAAATTCGAAAACATGAAAAGAAATTTTACATTCTTTATGATACTCCTTTTATATTTAATAATAAAAATTCAACAGCCTATACCGGTCGAAGCTAGATTTTTAATACTTTAAATAATTCAATGTGAATTATATAATATATATACTATATATATATATATACTTGCATATATAACATAATTAAATTAAATTGACAAGCAATTCTTAAATAATTTCGATGCACAATCAGGCATCATATTAGCAAGATGTTA
>NW_017257742.1:199553-308341 GCF_001594055.1 Mycetomoellerius zeteki
TATATATATAATTCACATTGAATTATTTAAAGCATTAAAGATCTAGCTTCGACCGGTATAGGCTGTTGAATTTCTATTATTAATTGTGTTTCTCACATTGTACGGTCTAAAAATAAGATAATATTGTTCCTTTTATATTCTCTTTTTTATAACAAAGTTTAATATAAAATGTTTTGCTTGCACAGGAATGCGCATTGCGCAGGAAAGGAAAGAAAGTTTTCCATTTTCCGAATATTTCAGTGATAAGTTTGTATCAACAATATAAAGCATTAAAGTTTAACAAGCGAAACTTTTCTCGCTTATTATATGCCATGTACCTCATTAAAAAGTAATTCTGATTTTATAAATTTTTTGTAAGGTCGTGATTAAGAGAACCTGCCAGATTATATTTAGGGTCCAACGTAATTGCGAATTTATCGCTGCGAAGGTGGTAATTTTATTTCAGCACGCATATAAGTATAATAATCGGGATCGTGATGCTTTCTTGGCTATCAAATTGGCTGAAACTTTCGTAATAAAAGTTTCAGTGGCCACGGCAATCACGGTTAAGGGACTTATTACTAGGGTTACATTACACACATTCGTTCTTTTCAATTTATCGACACGCGCGTCGAGAAAGAGCTATAGCCAATCAGACTTTATATAAATACAGTAATCTGTGCACATGACGATGAAATATACGTCATTATTAAGTATTATTAAGGTTGTCGACTTGTATCGATTTTAACGTGTAACTTTGCTCAGCACGATGTGTTATAATAATAAATTAAATAATTACGACAAAAATTGATAATAAACGGAAAATAAATGAATACTAAATTTTTTTAATTTAATTAAGTAAGTTTATTATTACTTTGCTACTTTTCAATATGATCAAAGAGCTCTTGTAAATAATTTTATTTTTATAAATAATTTAGAATAATGAAATTATAATTTTTTATACATATATTTTAATATAATAAATATTTAACTCAGGTGGCCGAGTGGTTAAGGCGTTGGACTGCTAATCCAATGTGCTCTGCACGCGTGGGTTCGAATCCCATCCTCGTCGAACTTTTTTTTGTAACGCGTTTCAGATTCAATATAATTATAAATAAATAATTATACTAAAATATTAGATGTTTTTTGAATTTTTCGAAATAAATCGATTTTTTTATTTCGACATCCAAAATATATTGACCAAATCGCAATTAATATATATAACAATATAATTTAAATGTATCTTTTTATATTATTAAAATTAAATAGTATAATAATAAATTGCGATATTCTTATTATACCTATAATACGATATACATATTTGTTACATCGATGCATTAGAATAAAAAATTAGAATACAATAGATTGTAAAAAATTGGACTTTAATTTTTTTATTAATTTAATTTTAACTATTATATTTTAAATATTGACATAAATAGTTAAAATTTGAAATTAAAATTGATTAAAAATAAAATTATGTTTTTTGTTAATTCAGTTCTTTCAGTACAACTCATACTTTTTAATTATATAATTTACTATGACGAAGGACAAACCTTTAATTTATACTTATGACTTTTAATTTATTGTTTTAATTTATTGGTAACACTTTATATATTATGATTTCAACGATATTATTGTACGTCCGTTTTGCTGTTTACTAGGAATCTTTGTCTCGAGAAGTCCTCGATAGTATAGTGGTTAGTATCCCCGCCTGTCACGCGGGAGACCGGGGTTCGATTCCCCGTCGGGGAGAATTCTTATTTTTGCAATTTTTCCTTTTACTTGATTTAAACTCTCTTTTAAGATACTATATAAATTATAATGAATGACGATTGCTCCTAATACTTTTTTCAATAAAAAGTCCGTTCCCGAAATTATTAAAAAATTTATCGTTAAAATTAAATTTTTATTTGTTATAAACACTTTATACATTATAATTTTAACGATATTATGGTACATCTGTTTTGCCGTTTACGAAGAAACTTTGTCTGAAGAAGTCCTCGATAGTATAGTGGTTAGTATCCCCGCCTGTCACGCGGGAGACCGGGGTTCGATTCCCCGTCGGGGAGAATTCTTATTTTTGCAATTTTTTCTTTTACTTAGTTTAAACTTTACTTTAAGATATTACAAAAATTATAATGAATGACGATTGTTTTTAAATTTTTTTTAAATAAAAAATTCATTCCCGAATTATTAAAGAGTTTGTCGTTAGAATTAAAATTTAGATAGGCCGGTATTTATAGTCGATTCTTATATTTAAGATTGTTTTAAGTAGACAGTCTTAAGATATTCTTAAAATAAGAACAGATTATGTACACAGAAAAATATCATTTTATTGTTAAGATAAGTAATTATTCAATTTATTTTCTTCCTTTTAAATAACGGTTTTAACAAAAAATATTTTCTTGATAATAATCTTAAAATATATTTGTAACAAATTTTATAAAAACTCACTATTATGTACTCAAAACAAGAATTTATTTTCTTTTGAAGAATATTGTAAAATTGATCGAAAAGGCGACTTTATATAATAACCAAATCGAATTTATTTTAATTTAATAATAATGATTAAAGTATTAAACTTATTTCAGAATATATTTTGAATAAATTTGATGCTTGTGATGAATTTATGAGATTTATGAAATACGGATATATGAAATATTTGAAACAAGTAATTATTACTTGCGCGTATAATAAGTATTTTTCTGTGTGTGAATATCCCAGCCATAGACATCTTGCGAAGAAATAAACGCAGTTAACGTTAATTTATTACAAGAGAGAGACTTCACCTCACGCATGCGTCTCGATTTCAACAAACCGAGCCCGAATCGCGTAACTAACGCCTGGCACTCTGTAACAATCGATAATGTGAGGACGCCTCCATGGCTTAGAGCGGTTTACAGCGTGGCGTGGTTGCTCGAATAGGTGTTTATCCTACAGCGGCGCGGTAACTCTAGGCTAGAAAGCTTCGTGAGATACGACGAAAGGGGTTCTAAAAGACGGGACGCGCCAAAAAGACGGCGGGGGAGTTATGGTGTTGCGCGCGCGGATCGATTATTCTACAACACAATACGCCACATGGCAATGCTTACTGTCGCTCCGTAGATTTACCACTGCCGCATATCCTTGGTGGTTTAATGTAAACTCACGTGTTTCCGATAGAAAGCACCGGCAGGGGTTTAAATGCGGCTGAAGTGCTTAAAAGGGACCAGATAGCAATTTGTGCGTTAGATGCGATTTACGTATTCGCTTGTACAATTGTCGGAGTATACAGGGTGTCTTGAGAAATGCGTAGGCGCTTCGACAGGATTTGCTCCATTATCGATAATCTTCATTTATCTTCTCTCAAAAAATTTGGCAGTTTTTAAAATAATGGGGTGAATAAATTTTTATATACTTAAAAAATATAATATTAAATTTTTATTATTTAATATTATATTTATTAATTAATATTTTCGAAGAACTTTATAAATGATTTTCAGAAAAATATAGACCAGCAACAATTATTTAATTTGTAATATTACTGCAAAATTACTGATAATTTGAATCTTCTTTCTTTCTCTCATGTTACATATTTAATATTAACAAATATTTAATTTGCATCTTAGTGAGACATGATAATTTAGGACGTTGATAAATATTAGAAATATTAAATCAAATTTGTAACGTGGAAAAGAAAACAATTAAAAAATTATAGTCAGATATTTTTCTTGTTTATTATTTAATTTGTAATATTGCAAAATTACCGATAATTTGATTCCTTCTCTCTCTTTCTTTCTTATGTTACATATTTAATATTAACAAATATTTAAATTGCATCTTAATTAGTGAAATATAATAATTAACAATTAAGGACGTTGACAAATATTAGAAATGTTAATTAAAATTTATAGAATGGAGAATAAAGTTAAAAATTATAGTCAGACTTTTTTCTCGAGGTACATCGTATACACGGCGATGTTACGATCAGTAATTCTGCGACACTTGTAATATCATTAATTATTAGGGGAAATGTCTGGCGTTTCGCTCATGGTCCGCACTTATGGCCTTATTAGACTTTCTTTTTATGCGCTCGTCGTGTTTATACCACACGATAAAGGAAAATCTATTGTATGCGATAAGACTGCTTTTATCCAAATATTTTATTCTCTGCAATTTTTTTACTATTTTACGGTCTTTTAATTAAATACGCAATTATCAAACAACAGATGTATTTAAGTAATTAAGAATGAATATCACGAAAACTACTTTGTATGCGAATAATTTCGTTCTCATTCTCATTACATATAATTAGATTAATTAATATTTTGTTTGTACTAATGGTATAATATGTGAATGCATATTCTGTTTGAAAATTAAGGTACCTAATTAGGACTGAACATTTGATAATGAAGTCTCTAAGCGAAATAATAATGGGATTAGTTACATTTATAGAAATTGCGTAATTTCTACAGATACGCACATATTGCAAATTCTCTCAATTTTCTTGATTATATAGTTTTACTTTCCATAAAATATTTAAATATTTAGTGAAATACAGATCCGGAAATAATTTTGTTAAATTATTAAAATAATTATGTAGAATACTCGAAACTTTTTACAGCATTGTTCATTATGCTTGAGCATCTTACATAATTATTTTGAAATTGTATTTAGTTAAATTTTTAGATACATCAACGCAAAATTATTTTATCTACGTATTTAGAACTCAAATGTTGACTTTATCAGGATAAAAACTCGACGCTCCTGTAACAGCCCGGCTAGCTCAGTCGGTAGAGCATGAGACTCTTAATCTCAGGGTCGTGGGTTCGAGCCCCACGTTGGGCGATTTCTTTTTTTTTATCTTAGAAATACAAGAATTTGTGAAAAACCTGATATCACATAGGAAAAACACTACAAAAATTCATATCCATTATTTAGTTAAAATAATTAATTTTTTATGCTTTTCGTATTATGCGTATGTGTATTTTTTGTATTATTTTTTGTATTTTGTATTGTATTTTATTTTCTATATTGCATCTCTTCGTTAAAACAGATTCATGACTAAATTATTAGTTGTATTAATGATAGAGCGCAAATTGTTTTGAATATTGCATCAAGTTTTCGTTTCTTGTTTTAATTTTTATACCCCCATTTCTATCAATGTAGCTTAATTTTAATCTCGGCTTAACTGATTCTTCATCTTTTTCTAGTTTTTAGCATCAGAAAGAAATGAAGAGTTAGTTGAACCGAGATTAAAATTAAATTATATTGATGAAAAACGAACATTAATAAATTTAACTGCAGAGAGATAAATTTCAAAATCACGTCGATAAAACTTGTCAATATAAAGAAATTCAATAATAAATGAAATAAGCGCGTGTATCGAAAAAAATATTTGTCACCACGAGCTCCACTTTCCAAGTTTTGTTTGTCAAACAAAATATATTTACACATACGTGAATCAAAAAGTACAGTATACATCGACAGTGGAACGCATGCAGCTGTTTCGCAGTGAAATCAGGAAAGCAAACGAACCGAGTTCGAGGAAGTCGGATCGCAAACACTATTGTTCAAACAATTTTATGTATTGCATTGCACAATAATATACAGGTGAATGTTGTCGTTAGCGGTAGATGATGTTTCTTTATCCTACCAAGTAGAATCGATTCTTTTATCTCCGAGTCGACGGATAGAATTCGCGCGCAACTGTATTTTCACATTTCCCACAGCAATTCTAGATTGGACACTTGATAAGGAGAAATAAATCGAAATAGATATATCATTCGGACTTCCAAATGTAGAAACGTTATAATACGTAGTATAGTAATAGGAGATCGATAAGCGCATGACATGTGCATCGATGACATTTAAAATCTGTGCTTGAAATTTGTACGATGCAGATAATATAATTATTTTATTGCGATAATTACTTTATTACGTCAATATTTAAATATATATCTTTAAATAAATTATATTTCATTTAGTTTAATATTATTTCCGTTGCATTTAATATAACATTCTATAGGAAATCTCCACGGAAATAAATGATTTTGCTAAAGTATTTAAAAGCTGGGCTGAAAATAATTTTGTTAAATCAAAATAATTATGTATAACTCTCAAGCTCATTATGTTTGACGTTGATAATTCAACGTTCTACATAATTCAAAATCAGGAAATCTAGGAATCGACGCTGTAATTAGTGCGCTACGTATTAAAATATAAAATATTAAATTTTTATATTACACACACAACAAAATATAAAATATATTTTTATTAAAATTACAGTTAAATATCGTCTTTTATATTAAAATATAAAAGACTATATTTAACTGTTAAAAAATTCATGTTTGGAATTTATGTCCGTTTCGACAAATATATAAAAATGCATGTAATTTTACATAGAAATTATATGTTCATGACTGGAAAATTACCTAAATATGATTGGAAATTTACAATTTCCAGTAAATTTCCAATATTTAAGTAATTTAGATAGTTTTCCAGTCATAAACGTGTAATTCCCATGTAAAATTACATTTTTTTCCGTATAGTTTAATTTTAATCTCGGTTCAACTAACTTTATCTTTTTCTAGTTTTAAAAATTAGAAAAAATAGAGTAAGTTTGAATCGAGATTAAAATTAATCTACATTGATGAAATGAGCATTAGTCATATAATAAAAATCAGTTTCGTCATATGATAAACTGCGGATATTTCGGCTATTTTTTAGTCTTCCTCGTAGTAAAAAGGTAGAAATAAATCGTGGCAGTCAATTAACTCATTGATAAGAATAATTATTATTCTGATAATTATTCTTATAATTGTTTTGACGATCCAACGAAATTATTTCCAGATCTGTATTTAGCTAAATTTTTATCTACTTCAGCAAAATTGTTCCTTATGTGTTGATGCACGCTCTTTCTCTCTTTCCTCTGCTTCTTTCTGCGACCTTTATTTAGATGAAATAAATCGCAGAGATCCATTTACGTTCGTGACAAGAATTGAATTCGGGCACCGATCCTGAAAGCAGTTTTTTGAACGAGGTTTCGCTGAGAACGATTGGTACGACTGCCGATCGACGGCGAGAAAACGATTTCGTTCATTCACTAACGTGTCCGGTTTGACCAGTCGAGGATATGACAAAGGACGGTGTGTGGAAGGACAGGAAGGATATAGAGTGACAATTGCTTTTTCTTTTGGCGGCAAGTAATATTGCCTCTTTCTGAGGTAAAGCGAGTCGTTCCACAACAATAGATCCTGAGAAATTGAATGTGTCCCGCGAATTGTCCTCAGGAACATTTCAACATTTTGTTTCTATCCTTGTCACTGCAATGATAGCAGAAAGAAACAGTGACTGATAGCACCATCAGGATTCTCGTCTGATGATAAAATAATAAATTTTGCCGTGAAAAATGAAGATAAAGGAAGTAAATAAATCAACTAACTCCAATTTTAATCCATTTTTTTAATTGTATTAACAACGAAATTATTTAAAAATACTCTTATCTATAGAATATTTTTATCTGGTTGGATCACGATATGAATAATATTGAGAAGAGTCAATTAATAAAATTAATAATAAAAATATATTTCTTTTTATTTTTCTCGAATTATTTATAAATAATTCTATTAATATAAGTTAAAAATTTTTCAATCTGTTTATAATTTTAATAATTATATTCTATAAAAACGAACTAATCTGTTTTTTCCAACTCTCTCTCTCTCTCTCTCTTTTCTCTTAATTTAGTTCGTATCTTTCTTCCGTCACTAAAAAGAAATTTTTATCTTATAAAAGGGTTAAATTAAAAGTTATTTTCTCGTTACTGTGTCTCGTTACTGTTCTGTTACTTTTTATAATAAATAATTTGATAATGACGTTGCAATTTTTTATGACGGTAACGCTAACTAACTAAATGCTAAAGTTATGCTAAGGCTGGGAAAGTCACTTTGAAAAGTAACCTGTCATCATTACACGTTACTTACTGAAAAAACTAAAAGTAACAAGTATATAACGAAGTAACGAAATAGTAACTTTTAAATTTCGTTATTCGTTACTAGAAATTGTAACTTAATTACTATTACCGTTACTCATTAGGAAAGATAATTACGTAAGAAAAAAAAGTAACGAAAAAGGTAACTTCGTTATTTTTTTATGTAACTTATACAACACCCTGTATAAAAGTATGCAACTTCCAATTCCATTACACGGAATTACTTTCTTTATGACACGGGAATTTTTCGTGTACAGGAGGGATAGCATATGCTTCACGTGTCTTATATGTATGTTATAGTTGTTTCATCAGGAGGATTTGCGACTCGTTTGACATAAAAGGCGCGCCGTAAATCCGCGGATTTCGATGAATGGCGTGTCATTTCGTCGCTTCTCATATCTGCGCGGCCTTCCGGGTGTCGTAGCCCTTACAGGGCTCGTCAGCGTCAGTCCTTAAGCGCCTGCCGTTAATCAAACGAGATTTATACCCTTGGCGATTCTCGCGTCGCATAACGAGAGCGTAAATTTCGCTATCGCGACACCTGATGATCGAAATCACCGTGTCGTAAAGCATAGTCATGAAAAGAATTTTGATCTGTCGAAATGTACAGTTGGTGGCACAAGAGTCGTCTCTCTCTCGTCAGCAATTCTCTGAAAGAAACTGAATGTATTAAAAATATAAGCACATACCAATTACAGCCCTATTAACTCTAACTTATTTTTTAATTATTTGAATTATAGGGAATCTTAATTGTTTTTTATTATTAAAACTTAAAGTTATATTTTACAATGTATATTCCATGCAGTAAAATGAATTTATTTAGAAGACGTCCAATTACTGTTATTATTGATTACACTTTTCGATGAAAAAAAATCAGACTAATCATTTCCCGTAGTTTTTAAACGCTGAATATGAATCTGGCTCCTGAATTGTTCCATCACGTCACAATTTTGAGGAATTCGCATTTAAAATTACAAAAAAGAACTACTTTTACATATTTTGTCATATATGTGACGTGTTGGAGAAGTTTTATTGCAATTAAAATTAGGTATATTGTTAGGACTTTCTATGCTCAAAAGGAATTTTTAATGTCGGCTGTAACGATTAGTAAGATATTCATGGTTAAATATGGAGTTTATTGCAGAAAAGTTAATTAGGTCATTGATTTATTAAATAGCTTATAATTATGTTTAATGAAACATAAAAATTTTGTAGGCCACTGAATACAAAATCAATGTCATAATTGACAAGTCTTATTATTTTACGTTTTTCTGTGTTTCTGATTTAACTGTTAGCGATGTCAGCGTTTTATCAATCAGTACAGAATAATTTAATATAGAACAATTTAATATAATGATAATATGATGGTATGCGATATACAATTTATGTAACGCGATGTTTGTCATATCGGAAGTAGTTATGCCCGCCGAGGCCGATTAATTAAATAATCGCGATCGACGTGTCGTGAATTTGCGCGCGAAAATATAGAAGGTCGCCATGTCCAATGCACCGTGCGAGTTTCATAACAAATTGCCGGTGCTCATTTAAACGCGCGTTGCATCTTCCACTGGGCAACCCTCCACAGTAAACTCCCGCGTGTGCGAGCATTTACTACAAAAGGGGACACATGCATGACTAGCCTGTTGGTTTAAAAAAAATAAAAACGAAAAAGAGGAAACAGAGGAAAAAAAAGCGAACAGTCGGAGTTGCATTCGAGGGTTGTCGTGCACGAACGAGGGGCGGCATACCGCAAAAGATCCCGACGGTATAAATATACGGGGATACGGGCGCACCCAAAGACGACGCATCGCACCCTCGCGTTGCCGACGCATTTGACGTTGTCGTTCAACAGAGCACCCCACACTCGGGGCGCGCACTTCAGTGACGAGTCGCGGGTAAACGAAGCCGGTAATTGCTGCCGCCACGCCTGTTTGCAGAACTTCACCGCGATTGATCGATGCGCACTTCAGCTTCAGAAAGTCCGTTAATCTTCGGTTACCTAACTATTTTAACAAATGGATACTTTACCACTTGAATAAAATAATGTGGCGTTATTATGTTTACATCGACTGTTAGGAAATATTGTAGTGTATTAATGATAGGGTTATTCAGTTTTATACGTAGAGGAGAAGGTGGTATTATGGCCAATGTATAATATATTGTGCCTCCCTTAATATCTCCGCTATTATATAGCGAATCTTATAATGATTACTTATAGAATTATTTGTTCAGTAGCTCGTTACACCATGACGCTAATATTACCAATATTCCATAACCAGCACTTATTATAACGCATTTTTACTATCAAGTTTTTCGAAACGTTTCTAAGGTATACTTTAGCATTTAGTTACACCTACTTCCTCATTTTTCTTAAACTTGAGCATATTATCACACGAATATATGTATTTTTGAGTGTATTATTTGCTATTTAACATTTTATTTGACTATATATATTTTGAATTATGCAAATATAAACAATACCATGGCATTTTGCTAATGTGGCCTTCTATGGATATTGACTACTCACGATCTCTTTTTTGAGGTTTTCATATCAAAATAATTATTTGATAGCTTTACTGTTAATTTATAGTTTATATTACGTGTACTATTTTTAGTACTTAGATTTTTAGTACTGAGCAGCTTATATGCAGAAGTTATGTGATTGTATATACATTCATTTTTGCATATATTTTAAAATGTTTTACTTTTTTGTTAATTTTATAACTAAATACTGTTTTCTAAACAAAACTAATATTTTAAAGCTATTTTTAGGAATGTGGAAGGCCACATTACCACCCATTTTTTTCTTAAAGTCATTATGCAATGTCACCACATTTTTATTAATAGTATCCTAAGTAATAAATATTTCGTAACTTTTAGTCCAGAATCGATTCAACAACATTTTAATGAATGTAATTGTCAAATTTTAAGCTTAAGTATTGATTATTAACAAAGTTATTGTGTAAAATGTAACTGGGGTGCCATAATACCACCTTTTCCTCTATATAGTGATAGATAAAAAATCTAAAAATCTACATTTTAATTTATTTATTCGATTAGAACACGGTTAGAAAATTTGTTTTAAATTTAACACACGTGACCTAAACGGTCCACTTAAATTTATGTGTTAATTTAATACAATCTTATGTTATGGGGTTTTATTTTCGAAAGATATCACATAAGAAAATACTACGGTATATGTTACGTATATTAGATTTTTGTACGCGACATATAGATTTAAGATCTAGATCTTGGTACTTTTTGCGTGACACGACACGCTTCCAGTGAAATAGAAAATTCTGAGAGCGCAGCACAGGGATTTCCGAGGTTGCAAAAGGAAGAAAGTGCGTGTTTGGCGTCTTCTAATGCTCAGTTTACATACACTAGCGGCAGTTGAGACGACTTTCGGACGTGCATATGTACACACTTGAGTATTCGAATAAGTGGTCGAACATGTCTTGACACATTCGAGTCCATCGAGTCAGGTTACTCGGCCGAAACCTCGAGCCGGTTGGTAGGGTGTGTAAATCGGAGCACTCCAGGGTATAGTTGGCTTTGCGAACGACAACATGTATGCCCGTAGGAGGCTCGGAAAGCTCTCGGAGAGGATGGCATTCTTTTGCGCTCTCCCTTCCGGCACGCTCAGCGAAGCGCGACCAGACGAACGCGCGCGGCGGTTTTCGCTAACGAGCCGTGAAATGAATCATACATTGTCTCAAGCAGCGCGCGTCGTACGCGTTCACACGTGCGCCCGAAATCGAGAGGAAAGACCATCGGCGAGATGTGGAAGGAAAGCGGCCCGATTGACCGTGAAATTCGCTGTCGCCGTCGTCGCGCCACTGCGACGAGACTCTCTCTACCGAGAGCGACCATGGCGATTATTATACCGGTGTTGCATTTTCCTCTCGTTGGCGGATCCTCAAAGTGCATCCAATGTACGACCCTCCAGCGATACATCTCCTTTTTTTAAACCGTTCTGCTGAAACGAAGATGTAACGGATTGTTGTGATAAGTATTTTTTACGAATACTTGAAAGAGTAAATGATTAATTACGTTCATCTTATATTAATTAATATGATTAAATGACACGACGTCGGAAAGCCTAAATTTTTACACTACAAAAATTTTTGATAATAATTAATTAGTTTGTACGTTAAGTGGTGCATATTTCTGTAGGGATAATTGATTTGCACAGTCATTTGATTAGCGAAGTTATGAACCCGAACTCAATCAATATACTCCACATTCTAGAATGTCAAAACTTTTTGCAGTATTACTCATCGTGTTTGAAATTCCTGCGTAATTATTCTGATGATCGAACAAAATTATTTTCGGATCTGTATCTAGCTAAATTTTTAATTCAGCAAAATTTTTTCGTTCGGAATTGAGATAAACTACTCTCTAAAATTTTTTAAGTGACTCTCACTCTGAAATCTAACTCTTTAATATTGAGTCATTCTTTTCCAATACTTATTCATTTTTCACTCTTTAAAGTGAGATTCCATTTCAAAGAATTTAGAGAGTAGAGATGTGCTTTTTACGATTTATTTCGAGAATACACTGACAAAGGTCGGTTGAACGATGTACATACGAGGGTCGTTTGAAAAGTTTTGAGCCACAACATGAAGATGGCATTACTCATCAAAACCATTCTGGTACTACAATCGTACATGCTTTGAAAGATACTTGTAAAAATTGTAGCCATTGTAGACGCTCAGTTGTTGTTGACAGTCATTTGTGCCAGTCGATGTCAGTGATTTTGTAAAAATGGAAAAAAATCGAATATATTTACATTTCCAAGGCTCTGTTGAAGCGGTTTAAGCGAAACGAGTCGGATTTTTTGCGTCGATTAATAACTATTGATGAAACTTGGATCCACTACTTCACTCCTGAGACGAAGGAACAGTCAAAACAGTGGATTACATCCGTAGAAGCCTATTTTGCAGAGCAAGATGCCAACTATTATTTGAATGGGTTAAACGGGTGGGAACATCGCTGGGAAAAGTGTATCGATTTAAAAAGAGACTATGTTGAAAAATAAAACTGAATTTGACTGAAAAAATACTTGTTTCTATGTTAGAAAAACTTTTCAAACGACCCTCGTATATCAATACAGAAAAGTAGATAACTTTCGAGCAACTGAGAAGGGCAAACGAAGTCACGAATTGTATATTGATGCGACGTGAGGTATCAATAGTTTATCCTCAGAAAAACTGTCGCGAATAACGTAAGAGGTCTGTTCTTCATCGGAGAACTCTCTGAACTGGTGCACACGATGCAGTAAGTTGAAGTGAAACAAATATAGTTTGTTTCACTTTAACTGATTGCACCAGTATGCACCAGTTCAGAGAGTTCATTGATAAAAAACAGATCCATTGTTCCAGTAACCAGTAATAAGCAAAAGTCTAACATAATACAGAATAAACGTTCAAATAAAGTCAGTAACGAGCACACAAAATCTCATATAATATCAGCACTGATTATAATAAATCTGAAATATATAATAATATAATTTAATCCAAACACATAACTTACTTTAAGAATAAACAAGAAAATAGGAATAAAAACTACATCATACATATTTGATATACAGCTAGATAATTTATTTTTTATTTTCATATTTTTAAAATAAGAAACAATAATGTATTATATGCACCGTAAATAAGAAAAAAAAAACAGGTGTTTCTGCTCTATCATTCTGATTTTTCTTTCTCTGCGAAATCCTACTCCAGTTACGGCTACACGTTGCTCCTCATCCTAAACGTCGGAAGTTGATCTTAATATTTTATCATTCCGCCGGTAGTTTCTCGATAAAATATTTAAAAAGCTGCTCGTCGTCCGAAGTTTAGTGTTCCGTTTGAAATGTTCTGCAACTGTTGCACATATTAGATCAGTAGACTGTATGAAAACAAAGTAATGTTTAAAACTTAATTTATCAGAAAATTTAACGCATAAATCTCTTGTTCAAAGATGTATTTATAAAAATAATTTTGATTTATAAAATAAAATTAATAACGCCCGGTTATAGAAAATATGTATTAAAGACATTCTGTATTTTAATTACATTCTTTACATTGAGAAAAAAATGTTTTTGGTAAAAACTCATTAAAAAATCGAGAGATAGGGCTTCTTCTCCGAAATTCGAAGAATGCCAAAACTTCCTGCAGCGTATAATTTTTTTCTGAGGACCGGCTATATGAAACCGAGAATTTCGGATGACATTACGGAACCCGCTGAATTACGGCGTCATTAAAATTTCTTCGCGCAGAGAATCCTGACAACAATCGTTCCTTTTTCCTTTTTTGTTTCGCCACGGAATCGCGCGTCGTGGGTGTGCCTGTCGACGTAGTGCTTTAGGTGATAGCAGCTATTTCCGGTTTCTGCATCTTTCACAGTAACACGGGGTTCGAATCTGTTCACGGATAATTTGCGAGAAAGCGTCGTCGATGTATCATTCGCGAGACATGCGCTTTTCGCTTTATCAATATTCTTCTAAAGTAATGCAACGTTGCAGTCTCGCACTGTTTAATAATTTAAACGATATTGCGTTATTATATGATAATTATTGATAGTTAATTACGATTATAATTATTGACTAATTATATAATTATCATTTATATTTACATAATTATTGCTTTAAAGAAAAATATAAAGAAAATATTAATTTGTTTCCAGATTCGTTTTTTACTATGTACTTTTTTAATTGATGTTGATGTTAATCGTAATTTAAAAGTATGAGAATTTTTTCTTAGAATTTACCTTGATAGTCGTGGGATAACATTGTATTTCAAAGAATTTTAATGTAAAGCTCTCTCATTCATTAATAAAATTACAATGAAGTATAAAATAAGTTTGATCAATTTTACTGAAGTGCATGATAAAAATCTTTAAAATATTGTATTGTACCACAACTACCATATTTTCGGGGGAAATTTTAAAAGGAAATTCTCTCCGTGTATGTATTTAATTGATTTAAATATTTATTTTTCAATGTAATAATACACATGCACGAGCACTGTAATTTGCATTAATCGAATTTTCATTTAATATTTAATACATGTGTCACGCTGTCACACATGATAACGCGAATTTTCCATCGCGAATGAATTTGCATCGTAACATGAAATTCTACGGACCAGAGATCGACGGACCGTTGCACAAATCGGGAATTAGGTTTGCTCAGGCTGTTCACGCTACGCTATCAACTTGGGTGAAATCGCTCGCTCGTGGTTATCGACATCTCGAGAACACGATGCAACGCGTCGCGTGTCCGACGTTCTCTAGGAATTTTCTGCTCCGGGGAAAATCCGCCTAGGTCAGATTATTCCGTTATCGCGGGAGAAATCGTGGAGTCGACCGATAGCGTCCGACGGCACGTCGGGATTACCCTGTGCACTTTATGGAAGTAAAGCTTACGCGGCGGTATCGACTCCCGATGACATTCGATAATCCCGGGATATAGCCGAGAGCGAACGTGACTCCGCAGGAGAAGTCACTGGTACAAATCGCGATAATATTCCGCATTTTTTAATAATGATAACGGCAACAGAACATCGTATCGCTGGGAACAGGAAAAATATTTATGTCGGCGTCTAATTGGACGTTTTCGCGATAATCCAGATTTTTTAGCTCTTCTTAAATTATTTTCGAAATATTTTATACTATATATGTGTGTATTATCTATATAATTAAAATATTTTTAAAATGCAAAATCTTTAAAGTAATCTTCAAAATATTAATCAGGCTTACGAAACTGCTATATCGATTAAAATTAATACTCAGTTGAAAAAGTGTATTAGAAACACATTCACGTATTTCAAACAGTTAACTCAAATTTTTGTAAATTTAATAGAAAATAAATATATTAGAAATAATATAAATATTATGTGAAAAATTAACACAAAAATGCAATCTGACACAATTTTTAAATAAATTGTGGAAGCATATTTCTTCAGAAAAATTAACCCTTATAACACGTTAAATTAACATTTTTCAATAAAATTAACGTTTATTATGTGTTAAACTAACATATTTTATTCGCTTAGCATTTTTCATTCTGAAAATCAAAATCCGAGTAATAAGATTATGTAAGCTAAAATTATATAAGATTATGAAAAATATTTATTATAAATAATTTTTCACAACGTAATTGAAAAAACGTCCGGACCACACCTACAATATTAATTAGAGATAAATGAACCACACACAAATATCAATTAGAGTTAAATGAAACTTTCAAATATTAATTAGATTTAAATAAACTCTCGGATATATTAAAAACTTAACACGAAAATTTTAACGAAATCAAGTTTTAATACAAATACAAAATGTTTTTACTGTATATTAATTACAACCACTTGAGGAAACTTGTACGGTACGTATATTAAAGTAAAGTATAAAAAACCCGGCTCAATATATAGATTGAAGGTTTTCCATGTATTTTACCTTTTTATCGCGCTTATTTTCTACGCGACATTATACTCCATATGTCAAGCGGCAAAAGTAATTGATCGATCGCGAGTGTCTTGCCATTCAAGATATTTCTGACTTTCGACGAGCGAATATCAATTTGCCGGTATGTGCATATATACCTCCTTCTAATCCGCGGTTGAAAAGAGACGAAAAAAGGGACAGCGGAAAAACCGGAGCCGGCGTCTTCAGTTTCCGGTACGATATAATCATGCCGCGCGGCGCATTATCCGCGGAAAAGCTGGCGCAGCTTCCGTACTGGATGCCAGCCAGGATAAATATCAATTTTACGACGTCTACGGATACATTCTCGTTTGCCCAGCCAAACTCGCATGTTGCCGGCAGGCCTCGAATCCGCGACCGGTGTGATTTATGGACGTTGATCCTCGACTACGTCACGTTTAACTCTAGAAATACCGTAGCTATTTCTCCAGCAGGTAAAAAGAGATATATGATACGCGTTTTTCCATAAAAGTATCGTCTAAGACCTGAGCTCTTAGAGTATAGAATTTCTGTGACTACAGAAAAGCGACTACAGGCATTTTTGAACGTTTATTCCCCTGGCATAAAACGAGAAATCGTTCTTGAAATACACATCGTAAGTGTGAGTTTTCGTTAGTTTGCGTTATTGGATTTTCTTTTTATTTCAACTAGCTGTACCTTTTCAGACACATGCACGCGAACTAGCTATGTATAATACCTATACGTACGCAGCCCTCCGGCGTTACACCCCGTAACTTTACGACTCTCGTAAAAACCGTTTGATGGCGGTGGAATTCTTTTTTTATGCTGAAAAGTAGGATTTTATACGGACAAGTGCAGGCCGTCAGAGAAAGTGAGCTGAATAATAGCGCATGCGGTGAAATAAATTCGAACAGCTCGGATATTAAGGATAGCCAGCTCACGTAACGCCATTGTTACAAACTCACCGTTACGCACGCATTGATAAGCACAAAGTAGAGTAATAAAAGTTTGATCGATGTAGTTCCGTTTAAATAATTAATCGTCTTTATTGTGTCGAAATCATTTCGTATTTATTACATGCAGAAAATAATTATGTGCCGTTCTACATTTCTTTTAAGGGCCTGAAAGTAGATTAACCAATGTTTAGATAACTAAATATAGATGATTCATCAAATAACGTTTATAGAGTTTTGTATTAATAATAGATGTCATTAAAACTTTGATTTAATTTTCATTTAAATCAATTTTAAGTAGTAAATAACACTGAGGCAGAATGCAATTTTTAGGCAAAGCAAATTCAGATATAGACGCGAATGAAGACTTAATTATTTTTCCGTATAAGTGAATTTTAACGAAACTCGATAACATTACGTCGAGTTTCTAGTGAGAGCATAATCGCTTTAGCGAAACTTCGATAAGCGCCTAGCGCTTTAACTAGCCCGCGTCTATTATCACGCCACTCTTCGTTATTAGATAAAAAATTAATGGTCGATCAATCACGATCAATTTCAGGAATGATGTGACTGGCTCATGAGCTGACCGAAGTAGATGCGCTTTATCTCTATTTTCTACAGAATGATCGGTTAATTAGGCGGAGCAAAAAATATTCATATCTAAGATGATTTCTCTTGCCATGTTAAACTGTCAATTATTGTCTTATTAATCTATTACGGCGTGGTCAAACATTTAATTATGAAGATGTGTAATAGAATTAGAATTATTATATGTCGCAATTTATAAATCATGAATATCAACACTGAGACAAATGGATGAACCAAAAGGTTCTGATTATGTCAATCAGAATTGCGGTTACTCAACTATAGAATTTCAATATAGGAATTAAAATTAAATAGTAATAAAATTCTAGAATTTTATTGCTATTTGATTTTAGAATTCTCAACTAGAATTCTATTATAATTCGTCCATTTTTAATCAAAGTTCTAATCTAACATTAGAAGGAAAAATAAACGTTTTCTTCTTGTATTGCTCCGAGAATGTCTAATTATATATCAATGTATGTTGAACGGTCGAATAATCTGTATGAATACGCAAATTATCGTAGCATAATAATGAGTCTAATTAATGTGCTAGACACAGGAATTCCTGTGGTTTTGATCATAATGTAGCTCGCGCTATGGAAGTGCACGCTTGGGTCTGATTGTATATTATAATTAGATCAATAATCTAAAATCGAGGATATGAGAACTAATGAACCTCCAAGGAATTAATATTTGGGGACGATTTCAACAACAATAATAATTATTTTATGACCTGAAAACATTATGAAATTTTAAAATAATAAAAATAACAAAATTTCAAAAATGATAAAAATAGATTTAATAAATGTAACAGACAAATAATAATAAGTGTTTATAATTGGACGATTTCAGTAATCTGAATAATTACTTTACGACCTGAAAGCGTCCTACAATAACAAGAATAACAGGGTTCCAAAGTTACAAAAAGTAGGATCTAATAATAATGAAATGTAACAATAATAGGGGCGTGTATAAATATAAATGTGAATTTAACATGACTATAATCTAAAATGCAACGTTCGTTTAAATAATCCTTACGACTGGCGTTTATAAATACGAAATCTTTCATGCCATCATTATTTATATATATTTGGATCTAATAATTAAATTAATAATCTAAAATGAAAGATAGGAGAAATTCAATAAACTTTTAAGGAATTAATAATCGAACAATAATTTTAATGATTATTTTATAATCTGAAAACAGAATTATATATTATAATAACAAAAATAACATCATTCCGAAATGACAATACGATCTAATAAGTGTAATAAATAATAACTGGTGTGTATAATTATAAATGTGGATTTAAAATAGTTCTAATCCAAAACGCAGCAATCGTTCAAATAATCCTTGCGATCGGCGTTTATAAATACGAAATCTCTCGCGCCATCATCATTTGCTCTTTTGCGCAGTGTTTTGTAAGTCATGTAAGCGAGCTTATTCTGTACATGGACCATCACTTGGAGCCTCGATTTTCTGCTTCATCAAGACATCGCCAACGCAAGCCGGCCGGCCGTATGCTAATCGGGTGCATGGCGGGCAGAAACGCCACCCTCCGAAGAAGGGCGATATGAAGGGAGAGTCCCCTGGATGATCCCTTCGACCGAATGAGTGACATCGCGCGCAGGAACAAGGGCGTGCAGATTTTATGGTGCGGCTTTTTTTTCCCTTTTTGGACCCGACAGCGATTACGCACACGCGTCGTCCGAACGGACGGACGGACAAACGACGATGACGTGACCGCGTGAAATTGCGTGGGCGATGCAGGATTTGTTGCATGTATCGTTGCAGTCGAGAAACGATAAAAAGAATGTAAAAGGGATACAGATTTCGGGTAGCGTATGAATAATTGTTCAACGTGGCTGCATGCATTGCCGATTTAATAATTCGAAATCATTTTGAGACGTCCCTTAAACGGTATTTTACCCTTAAAGGATATTTTACTGTTTAAACGGTATTTTAGAAACGAGATGCTAAGCAATTAACAAGAGGTAATATTAATTGCTTGAAACTTAATTCGATTTCAATAGAAAAATTATCATATTTTCAAGAATGACGTAAACATGTGCGTTTGAAAAAAGTACAATTTTTATAATTATTCTTTTTTATATTTTATGTTTCAATTTTGCATGCCTTCTATTTTTTAAGGAATTCATAAGCATTAAATATTTTTTAATATGTTTTTAATGTTTTTTAAGGAATTCATAAGCATTAAATATTTTTTAATATGTTTTTCTTTACTCACAATTTTCCGATTAAATTAATATCCTGATAAAAGAAATAAATATTTTCTATTCTATCTTTACGCCGGAAATTTCCTAAACGCCGTTTATATACGGGAAAACGCAAACGGTGCGGACTTCCTGTGGAATTCTACCCCATTCGGCGCACGTGACTGCCGAGAGCGGCGATTGCGGCATTTAACTCTCCCATGTGTTCTGCAAAAATCCGGTAATTCGCGAACAGGACATTCTCTTGATATCGATATCCCTTCGGGGCGCATCGCAGTACATCGAGTCGAGAGGCACCCTTTCCCATCCCACTATCCTCTCTCGGTAGCCGGCAGCAGTGCTCAGTCTCTGTCGAGCTACCATCGCGTTCGGAGGTAGCTTGTTCCGTTTTTTTTTTCAGCTCGCTCGCTCGTGTCACGAGCGTGATCGCAATTAGAGATAGTGCATGATTACACCAAGTGCAAGTACGTAATTACATTGTGAACAGTTGAGAAAATTGTGAATCTGCCAGGTGGTAGCTGCACAGCACGTCGAAACCGATGGGGGATGACGTTCGATGGAGAAAAAGGTACGATTCTGTGCGAGAGGGTTGGAACTCGGAGGGGTAGGCACTACGGCGGAGGATATGCGTAATGCGTCGCGAGATGTAGCTCCCCGATTAGAGGTTTTCTCCGAGGTACGAGGTTTCGCGATCTGGAGAATTTTTAAGATTAAAGGGGCTTGGGATCGCGGATATTCAATAAATACGTGATAAAATTCGGCGACGTATCCGCGTGATGTTCAGTGAGCAGCTTGCAATCCGGAGAGTGTGGAGATTGGAATCGTTCAAATATTTGGCGTGTCGAAGGATTCGAATCGGATTTTATTACATCGCATAGTTTGGAAACTGTGATCTTTTCCTTCTCGGATATATTCGAAACGTTGGATGCTTCGAATGGTATTACACGCGAAAGATAAGACAGAAATTGGAGAGTAGACTTCAGAAGATTTAAATCTTAAAAATATGAGTATGTCATACTTGATCATCCCTTCTTTACGTCACGAGTTTTTTTTTTCGATGCTTCTCGCTTCTCGAATCGTATATGAAATAATAGAAAAAAAATTATAAAATTATTTAGAATATTTTTTAAGATTTTTTAATAACTAGGATGTTCTCTATGATAAAAATAAATGTTAAAATTAATATGCATACAGAAAAATATTCTACGGCTAAGAAAGTGATAACTAAATTTATTCTTTTTTTTTCTTTTAAATAACGGTTTATTTTCAAGTAATGGTTATCTTTAACAAAGAATATTTTCTAGATAATAGTCCTAAAATAAACTTATTATAAATTTAAAAAAAATTTCACGTTATCATATACATAAAGAAACAAGAATTTATTTTCTTTTGAAGAATTATAAAAATTGAAATAACGACTTTATATATATAATAAGTAAATTGAAATTATTTTAATTTAATAATCTTGATTCAAGTATTAAACTTACTAGGAATATATTTTGATGCTCGTGATGAACTTATGATAGATTTGCGTATATAAGAACTTTTTAAATACTTAAATACTCAACTAATTAATATTCAAGTATCGTATTATTTTCCTGTGTAGGTTTATAAATGTTTTAATATAAATAGTTATGGCAAAGACATAAAATAGTACATATGAATAATTAATAATAGAATCTTTTTATCTATGAAAAACTGTAAAAGAGGAAGTATATAAATGGAGAACTCACGCGATAAGAATTGCGATAAAAAGGAAATTAATATTCTATTTTCTCAAGTTAAGTAAAAAGTCAATATGATATTTATGGAGTAACAAATTTAATCTTCTATGTCAATCTCATATTGACTTACAAGGCTAACTGCCATTTTGAAATGTAAAATTCTCTCTCGCACTTTGTATAATGCATATGTATTATCCTGTATCACGCAAAAAATATTTTGCTGCTCCAGCTAGAATTATAGCTGATTTTTGTATCTGATAAAAAATTATGTATCATACGCATAGAATTTATAGCACAAATCTAAATTCTATTTGTGTCATTTATATGATTAGATGCAATACATATACAATATCACAGTACTTGCTAGAAATTTATTTATTTTAGCTATTTTTTGTACTTAGATAATTTTTGCTATAACTGCAAGATCACTTTTTTGAGTGATTGATTATGACTTTTCAATGATTTAAGCTTCAGTATGTTTCAGTAGATTAAATAAAAGTGTTATCGATTTATTTCGGTTTTCTAGTATGACACTATTCTAATTTTTATTTAATAATGGAATGCAATGACATATTTTTCTATTAAAATCTAAGCCTGTTCAACGGGCAATAAAGAGCGGACTATTTGACGGATAATATTTTCATATCAATGACAATAATAGGAAATTGTTATATTTCAATCAATTTAATCTATATGCTAATGTTATTTTATAATTAGAATAACAAACATTATTCTAACCCAGCAAACGAGCTGACATAACTCGTCATCATTGATGTATTTTACGTTAAAATGACGACATGTAACGTCAGCTTGTTTGCTGGGTTAAAATAATAACGTCATTGATGTAATCTTGTAATAACGTCAAAATGACGACAAATAACGTCAACTTGTTTGCTGGGTTAGTGGCTATAACGCCGGTATAACACGTAATAATAATTAACAATAGCGAGCGGATTATTCGATGGATAATACAAATCATATTAATATCGATAATAATAGCAAATTGTTATAGTTTACAATCAATTTATTATATTTGAGAATCAATTTAATCCATATACTAATTTGTAATTAGAATAATAAACTTGACATTTTTAACAACGTAAAAATGATGTTTTGTTTGCTGAGTTAGAGAATAATGCTTATTATTCTAATTATAAAATATTAGCATATAGATTAAACTCTCAAGTATAAAAATTTTTGTTGTTGTCAGTAATGCAAAAATATTTTCCGTCAGAATCCGCTCGCTATTGCTCGTCGTTATCACCGGCATGCCATTATAGTCGTTAATCAGGAACTATTTGTCTACTTTCTCCGCAAAAATATTTCGCTCGTGCGGTGTGATCGACCGTAATTTGAGCTAAAAGATTCCTTTCATCGATAGGATTCAAAGATCCCCACAGGTCGGTGCATCGAGCTCTGGCGTAAGTCTCCTCGCAATTTCTCCATGAATTTCTCCCGGTAATTTCTAAAAGAGGCGCTCCTCCTCGCGGCTATTACGTGGCTCGTGACCTCGCGCGGAAAAGAGCTCGACGAGAGAATAATAAGCCGGGCGGCGCAATGAATGAATCCGTAGGCGCCAGAAATGAAGAGGCTGTACGCGTCTTGCGATTTTCCGCGCGTAGATATTAAATCGCGACGAATCCCCGGCGGAAACGCACGTAGCGGTATGCCTTAACGTTCCCATTACGTCGCGCTTCCGGTGATCAGATAACCCGCTAGAAAGCTGGAGTCGCTTCTTCGTCATGTTCACGGTTCAAGAGAATTTGTACACGTAACAAGATTGCTATTTCGATATCTAGTATTTGGATATTTTATAGACAAATTTTATCGCGTTGATATTAAAATTACATTGTGTTATAACTATTTAATTTTTTAGAGAGTTAGAAAGGAAACGAATGGCTATAAATGCAGTCTTTGCATGTAATAAATGCTTTTATATATGTAGATAATTTAGTTTTCCCTGTATAAGAATAACACTATATTACATGTTAAATATATACATTTATTTTTAGATAATGTTATTTTTACACGGAAACTAAATTATGCACACATATTTGTAGGCACTTATTACACGCTCTTGGATTTACAGTATGAAGTTTTTAGAAATTTGTATAAGTAAAGTTTTTACATATACATGAGAGGAAAAATTTCAAAAATTTTTTAATCTCTTAGCTGTTTAATTTATATACATTAGCAAAAAAAATTATAAAAGAGGAAGAAGTAGAATGTCAACACACATTTTAGAATTAGATAAAATATGACGTAATTTAAGTAACTTTATTTGTGTGTGACACCAGAATACAATTTCTTCTGTGATTATTCTAGTTATTAGCTATACAATTGCGCTCTTTAAAGATTAAAGAAAGAAGAAAACACCCGCGCTTCTATTGTGTTTTTATTATTTTCAAAAATTTGTTACAAAGGTACTTTTTAAACGAAATTTAAATATTTATTAATATATATAATTTTATAGAGAGATTATATATATATTAATAAATAATATATTATATTATTTTATTTAATATATCATATTATTTTTGGAACGTAAATTAATAGAGGGGCTAAGAATATGCCCCAAATTGTAGTTAACGCAATCAAGTGACCCTGACCTGAGCAGCGGTGTGGCGAACCTTAACGAAGGTTCGTTCCCACGATTGGCGAGCATATATATGGTCGCGGAGCTTCCCGAACTTTGAAGCGTCATAATTTGACAACGCCCACGGGCGGAGCGTCGTAATTTTCGAGTCTAATGATCCGAAATATCCTGATGTCGCATTTTCAACGTGATGCAAGTGGTTCACGATTTAAGCGAAAAAAGAGAGAAACGAGATCTCGAAATGTCGTTTGTTCGCACGAGAAAGGGGGTGACTGCGAAGCACGGCGGTTTAATCGACACGATCCCAACTTCGACTTCCTCTGCTTTTAAGAGCAAAGTACGTGTGAGTTATAGCACCGCACTGCAGTGCAGTGCCGGTGCAGTACGGCTGCAACGAAGGGCCGAGTGCGCATCCACATTCGCGCCCTTTTAAAGGTATTGTCAGCGACTGAATATGCGCGGTTCGGTGACAATAACGACTGTTACTATCGTTGCTTTTTTCTTTTACCACATCGATCGATATCTCCTACGAGAAAAATTCTCGACTACTCGAAGAGAATACCTCAACTCGAATAAATTAAATCTCGCGCAACTCCATAGGTAATAAAATGTTTCATAGCGCATTGGTTCTTACAAAGACACGTCTGCCTATCGTATAGGCAATAAAAATTTACATTATTTCTTTTCCTTTCTTCTGAACGTTTTCTTTTCCTTTACGTATCTAATTAAAAGCTTTTAGGATTTAATCTCGCGAAGGAAATCTTCTGAGCAGGGAAAGAAGAATATATCCCGTGGGTGCAGTCGAGAGCTTCGACTCAGGATCGAGTGGGTGGAAGGTTATCCTGGGAGATCGGAGACTGCGTTCGCGAGACTTCTCTTGAGAGTGATGGAAGGAGGTTTTCCGCCCCTTTTGCAGAAGGGGCTACGATTCGTTCAGTGACCATAAAGAGCACGTGATTGTCTGCTCTTGAAAACTCCCGACAAGGAAAAGCTCTCAGATGAAACTTGATGTGGAAATTTCTGGTCTATTTATAATTGTTTTATCAGAGATTTTTATTAATTGATACAATTATTGATAGTTGTTCATAATTTTTTCACGCCATTAAGCGTAATAAAATATTTTCGTAGAATAGTTTGAGAATTGTTATTTTTTTAATTTCTTTTTGGCGTTAAATAATAAGCACATAAGGAATAATTTAAGAAATTATTTTTTGCATTAAATAATAAGCATTCACGGGGAATTTTTATAATTATGTTAATAAAAAATAAATGTTCAGTACTGTGTGTGAAAAATTTTGTAATTTTCTGCATTGAGAGGAAGAATGGTTGTAATTACTATAATTTAACTATAATTTATAATCATTTTCAGTGCTCAAGAATATTTTTTTATATAACTATAAATATAATTATTATTATTAATATTATAGTAGTAATAATAATTATAACGGAGTTCTTAATTATTTTACTCTGTAATTATAATCACAAATATGAAAAATTTTTTCTTAATATGAATCTGAGTGATTCAAAGAGAAAAGTACAATCCAAAGCGTCTATCTCGAAAACAACAAACCTTTCGATACTCAGAGTAAACTCAGACTAAATTAATATGGCAAAGATTTATCTCGAAGTAGTATTTTCTTTTAGATCCGAATTCATTTCTTTAAAGCGACTAACTTCCGCCGCTTAAAAAGCAAGCGCGACGGCACCTGATCCTTCTCACATAGTTCCGGCAAGGTTGCCGTCTCTCAGGAGTAATACACATCCCTTCGCGATCTTCGCGATTATCCAGCACGGAATAGTGCAATTTTTCTCCCTCGAACGGCAACCTTACTCGACATTTTCCCGGAGTGCAAGATAAAAACAAATCTTTCGCGTCCGTTACTGGCAAGAACGCTTCATTCCTTATCTAGATCGTCTAGACCGTTCCACCGACAGTAGATTCGCGTTGTATTATTACGTGATACTAGCTGAACTTCCCAGACAATTGCCGCGAGAGCAAGACTTTTGCAAAGGGATGAAAAAGGGCATTTTCAAGGGTGATGGATAATTCGTGGGAACATTTCGTAGGAAGGATGTGTGCGACAAGGGTTGACAAGGGATAAGGGGCGAGGAATGAAACCCTGGGAGAGGCAGAGACAAATTTATATGTCGCGCGAAATGAGTTCCAGACTGTCTAATTATTTTTTAACAAAATTACTGATTTTTTTTTATTCAAGGAAATTATTATTTTTCTTTGTAAGAAGCGTACCTACTTATTTGTGATCTAATATTAATTAGCAGAGTTTCGAGTTTGAGAATATAAAAATAAAGATATTAAAATTTCCTAAACGTTACTAGGTACATTTATTTTTATTTTCTTGGCATACCTATAGAGAAAAATGGCTGCGTCTCAATTCTCGATGGTCGGTTTTTAAATTCAAGCAGCATCCCGCCAACTGTATTGAATACTGCGAGAAAAATGGAGGCAACTTCGAGAGAGGATCAAAAAGAAGGAAAACAGAGCCAACGAAAGTCGTCTGAAATTCCTACAAGGCGAGGAGACACAAGTACTAGTGCGAAGCATGTCGGATCTCAAGACTTCCTTCGTCCCCTTGGACTTCCTCCGTCTCTCTGTCTTTTCTCGTTTCCTTCCTCTCCTCGCTTCTTCATAGTGCTGATCTGTCGCGATTTACTCGTACGAAAGCCACCCCTCGGCGTATCCCATGCGGCAGTCGGACCACGCGTGTCGTCATCTGTGCCTCTATTCGCATGCAGACTCTTCACCCTTCTCGTAAAACGTTTCTTCTTTCCACACCTTGAAAAAGCGACGTAATTTCTATTTCAAAGAAAATTTTATTGTACACATAAGATGTTTCATGCATGAATCTTTTTCATCGGTTTAATATAGATTCTTTTTTCAAGAGAAACATCAAGACTTCAATGAGCTTTTTGTATTATAAGTAAATAACAAAGTAAAAGAATTTTTTAAAGTTAAGCGTTTTACGAACGCAAATGTATCTACACATCATAGTAAAATGGTACACGAAAAGATTTTGCTGAAGTATCTAAAAATTTAACTAAATCTGAAAATAATTTTATTGGGCCATCAAAATAATTTTGTAGGAATCTCAAGCATGATGCAAAGCAATGCTGCAAAAAGTTTGAACATTCTATCGTTCAATTTGAGAATCCTACATAATTATTTTTACGGTCAAACAAGTTATTTTCAAATTTGTCACTGTTAAATACTAGAGGAGCAATGATAATCTAATCCCTTGAGTTGATTAAAAATAACATTTTATTAACTTCTGCTTGTAAAAATGTAAATCATTCTATTTCTATGATTTTTTTTAAAGTAAACAACGTCCATATTAACACTATTAACGTTTGCTCTTATTATTAGTAAATAATAAACTAAATTTGAGAATCACATTTAATATATTTATATTTTCTTGAGTTTTATATTTGTATTTATATTTTCGTGAGTTAAATTATTTAATTCCATTGTTTTAGATTAGATTATAATATACCATTGCTTCTACTCAATATGTCGTTATTGAGTAGAAGCAATGGCGAATAATATAGAAATATCACTATAAATGATTAAAAATAACTCAAATTGTGTGGTATAATGGGACATCATGGATTTAACAGTGTATCTAGTTAAAATTTTAGATATTTCGGCAAAACCGTTCTTCCCGTATATCATTCATGTAAATCATGTAAATGCAAATAGAATTTTTAATTTTCAATGCTGTCTCTGGCCCAGTAACGTCAAATTAAAATTCTGAACTTACATAATAATAACTTTCGAAGTTCATCTTCCATTCTCATCGAGCCGAATTAAAAATTCGTCGCGAAGATATAAACTTCTCCCATTTTCCACGTCTATTCCCGAGCGAATACTCACGCCGAACTTTCCGTCGGCTGGAAAATCACGCTCGACGAGAAATTTCGCGCTCGAAAACGACGTAACACGTCGGCGAGAAGTTTTTACAGGCCGAGAAAGAAACTTACAAGAGCCGGTGACCATGTCTCGTGTTTCCGCATTTTTCATATATCCGAATTTCTTCCGTGTACCCTCGCAATCGCGTATAGCCAGCCACTCACGTTTCCGTCGTTTTATCTTCGTAGCGATTTTATTTCTCATCCTGCACATGGCATTCTCGGTTTTCCGCGGTAAGAAAATATCTACGGCGCAACGTCAGCAGTGCAATTGCGATATGTCTCGATCTTTTTTTTCCCCTTTTTTATCTTCTTTTATGTACATCGATGATGCTTTTTTCCAGAGCATTTTTCCAGAGACACAGAAAGTGCTCCCTGCGATATTTCTGTAATGAAACCGCGTCTGTTCTCGAGATGCTACATCGATGAAATTACAAAAAGAGACAGAAAAAAATCGATACATGATAAGAGACTGAAAAAAACTGCAAAAAGCATAAACGGAACAATAAAAAGATGAGAGTGTAGCGAATTGTAATAAAATGCAGCAGATAACAATAGTCTTTTTATTTGTTGCCAACCATACATTATAAATCGATTATCATACTATCTAAAGTTGTAAGCTAGGCATTATGGAAATGCATTATGGAAATGAATTCATTGAATATTGCGCTAACAAACGTGAAATAAATTAATATCTTAACTTTTATATAAGAGATGGAAAAGCCATTATACACAGAGAAAAAGATTTCTTTGGATTTAATAAATTTTATTGTATCAAATAAGTTTGTTATTTGGAATGGTCCAAATAAACAAACCAATGTTTGAATCAATAAGTGCGATTGTTTGAATTTCAAACAATGTATATTTTTGTCTTAAATACATCATTTATTTGAACAGATAATGTCCATCTTCGGCATTCGCGTGATCAAATTGTACTGCACAAACATAATTGATATAGCATATAGTGCTGTTCGTTTAATCCTGTTGTTCATATAAGTCATTGTTTTCGTAATTTCGGCCAAAAAATATAATGGTTGTTCTAAGAAGGCAATTATTTGCATGGATCTCTATCATAATCTCTACTATAATCTCTATCAATATATTTTGCCATTTTCAAACAAATAATTTGTTTCATTGTTTGTATTCATTGTAACCAAATAATATATTATTTGATTGAAAGATATTATTTCAATTAATAATGTTATTTCTGTCAAACAATAGAGTTTTTCGAATAAAACAACAAAATTGTTATTCAAACAAATAATATTTCGTACAGGCACATGTTGTTTCAATAAAACAAATTTTAGTCAAATAAATAGGAATACTAAATCCAAAGAAATCTTTTTCTCTGTGTATTGACGCTAAAATAATACATATTTTGTTAACGTTGTGACATTTTAAAAATAAATCTCTGCTCTTTAAAGATTAAATGCGTTTACGATCCAATACCGAAATAAATTAGGAGAATATTTTTATCTAGATATCGCTTTTTTTTTACATTAATGTCAAATATATGGAAACTGCTTTTTTTCTGATATGTCGAACGATTGATTGAGATGCCTTAAAGTCCGTCGCCTTATATAGAAAGGATCATTTCGTGGACTACTTATTATGCGGCTTAAATGGCCCGACGAGAACGTGTCGCACATGAGAATCGGTTCTGTCGAACGTTACGGACTTATAATTTACGAGGACGCAAGCCTCTGACAGCGGTAGACCGTAATGAATCGTAATAAGTCCTCGGTCATTACGCAATTATGCCCGATTATGCGATTCGCCGGTTCGGCCATTAACGCGATCGATATTATAATTAGCATTGGAAGATCAATCTTCTGAAAGCGATACATACGCAAAGACATAGTGAAAAGATTATGAAAGACGAACAGAAATATCTTTCACTGCAGTTGTTTAAAAAATTATTAATTGTATCGAATCAGCAATTGCTACATTTTTTATTTCCATTAAATTATATCCAATACAAAGTTTAATATGAATACAAATTTTAAATAAAATGTCGAATATTTACGCATTACTAATTTACATATTATTTATTTATTTCTCATATTTTCTATATTTTAGCCCTCTCTCTCTCTCTCTTCCCTTTCTTCCTCTCGATTTATTACTGTATGTTAATCATGTGATGCGTAAATAACCAGTACAAAATGTTTGAGAATCATTAGATTGGAAGATATTGATATCTGCGCGCAGCAGTCTTTTTATGCAAAGCTACCGCATCTCGCTCCATCTGTAATTGAGAATGAATGCGTCAAAAGATTACCAATTAGATAACTGCTGGCTCGGATAAATTGATATCGATGGAAGACGAGAGTCCGCGGCGCGGTAATGCTAATGTAAGGCTTTGTTATGATATTGCACGGCAGGAAAGTGCATCGAATATGTCGGTCGAACGCGATTATTATCAAGCATCGGATTTCATCGTAAAGCGCTTTCTCCTCATATCGTATCTCGTGCCCACCCTAGCTGTATCGTCATTAGGGTCTCGTTGCAACGTGTTCCGCTGCAACTGCGCTCTCCTAAATGACGTATCGCTCGACTGCAATTTATTCCACGTCACCGCGAGACCCGGTTTTATTTGCGTTTACAGCATGGAGTTTCAACCACCGACAAATGAGGCTCTGAAAATGGCGTTTATTCGTTTAGCCTTCAAACAAGTCGCATAGTAATGAAAAGTTACTTCTATTTTGAAAATATTTAAATGTTGCCACACACGGAAAATTGCTGAAGTATTTCAAAATTTAAGTAGATAGATGAAAATAATTTTGTTGGAATAAAAATAATTATGCAGAAAATTCAAGCATGATGAAGAATGCTGCCAAAAATTTTGACATTAGCTGCGCTCAGCAGAAAAAGCAGCTTTGCAACTGTTACAAAATTCTTTGATATGATTGAGTTTGCTTTTAGTTTCTCATTGGATCTAAATTGATAAACCAATCACATTAAAATCTTACGATAGTTGGGTAAAGCTGCTTTTTCCACTGAACGCAGCCATTCTATAGCAATTAGTTTGAGCGTATTACAATGATAGAAAAGTTTTTGTGACGATTATAATTATATATTACCGTAATTACGGTTATAATGTTAGCAATAATAATTATATATGTATAGTTCTTCTAATAAAATTCATATTTGGTAGCGAAAATGACTACAAATTATAATTATTATTAATTATTATTATAAAAGTAGTTATAATTATTATAGTTTGATTATATATATATATATATATATACAATTTACAGTAATTTTAATAATTATATTCACGTTACTAACTAGGTATGTATACCTATATATTATAATTTGTTGAGATATATATATATATACATAAAATATTATAGCAGTAATTATAATAATTGTGTGTGTGTACAGTAATATATAATTATAGTCGTAAACACCAAAAATTTTTCTTTCATAGTATACATAATTATTTTGATAGTCCAACAATGTAGCTAAATTTTTAGATACTTTAGCAAAATCGTACTTTCTTTCTATGCATTGACATAAAACATCATCAATTTCCTAAAAGTGCTCTAAACACTTCTTTTCAAACTCGTTGTGTGACATAAACGAATCTACATTGACGAACGCGACGCTTTGATTTTGACAATTGCTCTTATTTGGCGTTTGCGAAAGAATTCCATCGCAAAGCTACACAAGACTCGCTATTGTACGGGGCCGCTTATCAATTTGTCGTGCGGGCCTCGGCAGTATTTGCAGTAACAATCAGACTGTCGACGAGAGTGTTGGGCGAGCGAAAAGCGGATTGTCCCATTGTTTTTGCGCCAACAATGCCGGGTGCAACGGGGTGGCTGATTTAAATTAGTCCCCAAAAGAGAGGGTGACGCTACAAATTTCGACAGGGGGGCGACGGGAGGGGGAACGCCTCTTGCTATTTCCCCTGACGTATCCTGATTAATGTTTCATTTAAATTCACGAGCGTGCTACCGGTGCCGCCGTTGTTGCTGTTGCTGTTGCTGTTGCTGCCGGGAAAACCGAGAAGCACCGAAACAAAACGAGCCGAGAACCATGGCGTTCATCCCTTCGAAGTCGATCGCGCGTACCCTTAATCGCCCGCCCGTCGCCCTTAATTCTTATTAATGGTTCTTAACGCGCTCCGGAGATAATAAGCGACGATAATCGATATGCGTCTGCAGGATAATACCGACTGCTTGCTTAATGCGCCAAAAGTTTTTGTCGTCGAGTAATTCGCTCTCTATCGTTCGGCGGCTTCATTCAATTGCGAACAATAAGGTGTGTAAAAGGAAATTTATGTAATTTTCTCACGAGGTATATCGACGCGTAAATCAAAGTACACGTTCCCGAAACATTTGCGATTGACTTCAGGCAGTTTAGTGATCGAGCTCCTACGAGAAATACCGCGAATTCCAATCTCTCAATAAGAATTTTGTTGATTAAATGAAAGTCCATTCGCTCTTGGATAAACTATTCGATCTGCCAGTCCGACTCACACCATGCACTTGCGTGATAGTCAGCTGGGAATCAAAGGAATTGATTTATTCGATTCTCCGAACGACCGTCGCTCGATCATTCTCGCTGGCCAATAGCCAGTATCAACTATGATTGCCTATATTTGCACCGTAAGATTCTTCAAAAACGTTTTCTCACTTCACAGAACTTCGCTCTTTCTTTCTTTCTTTGAATATTTATTAATAATTGAAAACTTTCTCTGGATATTCGCGATCAAATAAGATAAGAATTATTATTCAATGTACTTTTGAAGTTTTTATTATATGTCACATTCTAAATGTTCATTAATAATTGGAAATATCTTTTGAGCATTTCTTTTGAGAAATAAGAATTATTATTTATTTATATTATTTAACATATTTTATTATTTGACATATTTTTGTAAGTCTTTTCCGGACTGTTTTCAGAAAATTTACATATTAATTATTAATAATAGAAATAATATACTATATAATTAAATAATTTTTATATTTTAAGAAAATATAATTATAATCTTAATAATAATTTTTTAGAACTATAGTTAATTTTTCTAAGAGAATATAAAATATATCATTTCTAATATTAATAATACAATATTAATAATATGTAAACTATTATAAAAATAGTGTATAAGAAAAATCTCATATACAAAAAATATGACAAATAATATAATATATTAAATAAATAATTCTCTCTTATCTTATTGAAAATATTCAGAAAATATTTCCAAAATAGCAAGCATACTTGTAATTATTGTCATTTATTACTACGTGATGCAATTGAAAAAAGGGAGTTTTATTTCTCGAAACAATTTGTTGCTCGCATTTGGCTGCAAAGCCAAAGAAGTGAATTCGTTTCCCAGTTTTGTCTGTGGCTCCGAATGATGGATAGAAATCCTAATGACATTGTCGCGATCAGTTCACGCGGAACAATCCAGCAATCGCATGTTCCATGCTCCATTCCGTCGTGTAATGAACTTCGAAAGTCACGAACGATGCTCCCTAAATCATTTACTTCTTCCCTCGCTCTCAGATAGGGAACTATGCATCGTCAAACGCGGTTACGGACAGCAAGAGAAAAGTCTCTTCGCTGCAAAACTTGGGATTTCGTTCAACTTTTCTCATCGCAACGAATTCAATTCCGCGAAATTTATTATCTCCTGAAATTTCATCAACGCGATATTTCATGGAGTGACCTTACAAAGAATTGACTCGAAAAATTCGACCCCTAATCTGTTCCGGATAAAACTTTCTTTTTTATTCCCTCATTACGGTGTAAACAACTATAAAGTACACGATTTGTTCTCGGATTTAAATTAAAAGAAAAATGGATTGTTAATGAAAGTATTAATTTTTATAGCATCTTATGTTTTTGCCGTAAAATTTAAAGCGGAAAAGTATATGTTAAAATATTGGAGGTCTTGTATCAAAATTAATTTAATCATTTTTCTTTAAAAAAAAAAAAAAAACCGTGATCTTTATTTTAAGGGATTCAAAAAAAGAATTCGTCCTTCGATCCGATTATATTTGAGAGCGCATTTTTCAGCCGATTATATCAGATTCGTGGGGTCCCTCTTGACGTGGTATTTCAAATTTCCTCGCGGCCGGATGCCTTCACGACGGAGAGGGTGCATTCTCCCAGGGAAATCCTTATCGACGTCCCTTTATCGGTGTACCCTCTTTTCGGAACTCCCCTACGAACGTTATTACCGAAACCGACGTCGCTCAAACGCGAACAAATATCTTACTTCGTCTCCTGTAGGCGTCAAATGTTAAATGGCGTGCCATCGACGTTCTCGTATGACGGACAATATAAAGTGAAGAAGTCACTCCGCAATGTTGAAGCAACTTGGCTCCGACAGTCGAATATAAATGCTGTCTTAAATTAGCAACAAATTAAAATTGGCAACAATATAGACTGGCGCGATAAACATGGTAATAGATTCTCGATCGACGCCCGTCGAATTAAGATGAATGATTTCTCGCTTTTCTCGTATATAGGTATTTCTCGTTGCCACGAGAAAGATTTATTCGATCGGGAGAGAAGTAGGTCACTTGAATTAACTTTATCACAGTCTTAGAAACTCCATGAAGTTTGTTCAAAATTTCTTTAAACCAAGACGAATAGAGAAATTATATAAAGTTCTATTTACCGAAGTGTGTCCTGGAAATCTAAATCGCGTAAAATCGGGAATTTGATGAAAACATTACGACAGATTTTCTGTCCAGATATTCGTGCCAAGTTGCAGTAAATCCTTGATGTTTGATAAGAAATGCTTGAAAACTCTATTTTCTTTTCCTTTCTTTCCTTCTATCCAATTTATATCTGTGCATTTATAAATGCTTTCTTTTGCTTTTTCTGTTAAAATATGTTACTTTTACTTATATACGAAAAGAACAGTTCTGCTAAAGTATCTAAAAATTTTTGTTAGGTACACATTAGAAAATAATTTTATTGGACTATCAAAATAATTATGTAGAACACTCAAGATAGTTGTTAGAATGTCAGAATTTTTCGCAGTATTATGGTTGAATGTATAGGTATAATTATTTTAATGGTCCAATAAAATTATTTTCAAATTTGTCTAGCTAAATTTTCAGATACTTCAAGAATTGTTTTTTCCGAAAAATATTTGAATCTAGCTCCATTTTTAGATGGAATTACTATATATAGGTAATTGTTACAGAAAAATACAAAGTTGAAATTATTGTAAATATTCTGTAACTTCATAACTATTATATTTAATTAATTTGAAAATGTTTTTTGAAAATGCAATAAAAATCTTATATTTTAAATATATGCAAATAAATGAGATAATCAATTTTAATTAAATAATGAAAAAATTGTGATCCTATTCCAACAAAATCATTCTTTCTCTTTATATAAGATAGAAAATATTCGAACAAATAATATTATTACACATCTTGATAATACAGTTCGACATCTCTCCGCAAAGGTCCTTTGTCCAATTTTTATTCAACGGGATATAGTGATTCGAAGAAGCCAACAAAGACGAAAGGCTCTCGTTACAAAGAGTCAAATGTCGAGTATTTGTTTGGACGAAGAGCCCCTCCAAATCGAGGTGGATGTCTCGATTTATCCAGACGGGGGAGACTAACGGGGAGAGGAAGGAGATCGATTGCATATGATGCACGATTAGTGTGCAGTCGGAAAGTCGCTAACCGACCATCGTGCGGAGGCGTTCGACTGGATTTAAACGGACGAAAATAAGCCACGTTTCTCTCGCAACACCCAGTTGCTGTCTGTTGCACACGCGTTTGACGAACACGTGTAATATCGATCACGCCATTCGCATATCATTCGCAACGCAGCGCATTCACGCGTTTGTCGTCGAATTAAATCGACAACCTGTGGACGAGGACGCACACATCGATTCCTACCGTCAGACGAATCGTCGCGTTTGGTTTTTAATCCGGCGTCATTGAGGTGCTATATAATATTATACGGATGATTTTAAGAAGCTAATAGTTTTATGGAATGATAGATAATTTATTTTAATATAGATAATAAAATAAACTATATATATTATATAATATATATCATAGCTATAATAACTATAATAATAACTAATATAATAACTATAATAAGTATAATATATAAAGCACTTTTATTTATTGTAACGTAAAGCAAGTATGTACACAGAGAAAAAGGTTTCTTTGGATTTAGTATTCCTATTTATTTGACTAAAATTTTTTATTGAAACAACGTATGCTTGTATGAAATATTATTTGTTTGAATAAAAATTTTGTTGTTTCATTCGAAAAACTTTATTGTTTGACAGAAATAACATTATTATTTGAAGTAATGTCTTTCAATCAAATAATATATTATTTGGTTACAATGAATAAAAATAATGAAACAAATTATTTGTTTGAAAATGGCAAAATATTGATAGAGGTTATGCTAGATAGAGATCCATGCAAATAATTGCCTTCTTAGAACAATCATTATATTTTTTGGCCAAAATTACGAAAACAATGGCTTATACGTCTAACAACAGGATTAAACTAACAGCACTATATGCTATATCAATTATGTTTGTGCAGTACAATTTGATCATGCGAATGTCGAAGATGGACATTATCTGTTCAAACAGAAAATGTATTTAAGACAAAGATATACATTGTTTCAAATTCAAACAATCACACTTATTGATTTAAATATTGGTTTATTTGGACCATTCCAAATAACAAATTTATTAGATACAATGAATTTATTAAATCAAAAAAAATCTTTTTCTCTGTGTAAGAAATAGGTGTTCAAATTTTTCGAGTCATTATGACTTAGTCTCCATTACGCCGAGTTAAGTATTAGACGTATAGTCTCTGTAAAAAATGACTGGAATTATAAATATTTATATTTTATATTATATTTTTCGTATAAAAGATGAATATAATATATATATTTGAAACAGTTCATTGAGATCAATATTATATTTAACAATACAATTTTAATTTAAATGAAAATTTTCTTATTTTATCTCAATTATTTTTTTAAAACATGTCTACCTATTTTGAAATAATTTTTAATTACATTCTAAATTGCTGCCAAACTTTTGTATCTACGTATTATTTTCAAATACAATGTAAACGAATTCTAATTTTTTTATTTATTAAAAAATACATCCTTAATTGGATCGTGACTATTTAATTTATACCTGCTCGATAAACCCTTTTATGTGTAAAGGGAAAATGAATATAAAAAATGCATCTATAAACATGACATTACTTTGACATTTTTAAAAAGGGTCTTCATTGTTTTAACACCAATTTTTATTAAGTAATTAAGTTTTAGAAATATAATAAAACTTCACATCAATCGATTCTAGTATTACAAAAAAATCTTGATAAAAAATTCAGATTTTAAAATATCTGTATATAATGTTAAAAGTAGAGATATACCCACTTATTTGTGCCTTTTATCTCTCTAGTTTATACCATTTAGCGTCTGTAAAACTCGTTCTTAATAAACAGAACGACAATTGAGACTAAGTAATAAATCAATAAATATCTATTGAATCGTCAATGGCGAATGTCTGACAATGTCTCTCGAAAGATTCGCTGAGCTTACGCGTTATAAGCTTGTCGAGCCGATGAATTAGGCATGTGTGACGCATACATTAGGCCGTTCTAACGAACTCGAGGCCACTCCGACGAACTCGACGAAGATTATTCGCTTTTTCGAGTCTGTCCTCGAGTGGTGCTCATTTCTATGGCGAAGGAGCGGCGATCCTTTCGATTTCGTCGCATCGGAAAGAGCAGGATCAATGAAGATTATTGTGTCTTCTTAAGATCCTTGATCATCAGGATCCGACGAAATTATTCATGAGTCCTCACGACAATAAGCCCTCTGTAAGGGCCTCCTCTCGTCGTTCGTCTCCTGCGCTACAAAGAAACTCAGTAATAAGGGTCGACGGCCGAAGGGTGCCTCTTTGCGCAATAATTTTTCCACCATTATGCGCTGGAAATTGCGAAGGTAGACCGTTTTTCAATTTTCGGCAATGTTAATTTTCCGAGATATTCAAAGTATTCTCTAATTTTTTTTAGAGTGAAATCTCAATCTTAAAAAACGAGTGAAAAGTTACTCCAATTCCTTTTTCCGAGTAGAATTTCACTCAAAGAAAGGAAGTAGAATATTTGAATAATGGTACTTGCTATAATCGTAAGGAGAAACATGCGAATGATATTTAAAAATGAGAATACAATGATAATTTTAATCGTTTAAAATAACAAAAATATATTCTATGAATTTATAGAAGATCAGATCTGATGACATAGATCTTGTATTGAAATCAGATTTGCGAAAAGTAAAATTTATATTCGACTTTTTTAGCATATCTTTTATAAATCATAGAAAGTTTATGTACTATCCTTGTCTCAGCTGCGTTGAATTACACCTACGTCACGTGTATACAATACATTATCTATATCTAGTTCGAGATATCTTGCGAGAGAGAACGGAACAGGAATAATAATATTCTTGAAAAGATTTATTCGTCGAATCCTCTCTTATGCCTTATCGATTTGGGGACGATTTTCCGATAAACTGTGAGTGTTCGTTCGCAGATACGAAAGGGTTGTGGCTGAAACACTGGCGCTTAATCCCATTACAACGCTCCTCTAAATAGTCGAGTTAGTACGAATTATGTAGCCGGCTTCGCGTTGATTACTGCAATCTACTCGCAGCAGGTCCATATAGAAAGCAAGAGCAACAACAGCTTTCGGTAGGGGATGCGAGTCGGACGAAGTTATCTAACGTAAGGGGAGAAAGTAGCAAAGTGAGATTCATTTATCCCCGTAATGCAACGGTATGAAATATTCTTACAAGCTCGCCGCACGGAACTTCGCGTTTCTCACACCTCGTATCTTTCGAGCCCCGTTTTTTACATTTAATCGTCAGAGCTCTTTCCGAAGTACTTCGTGTTGTACATGAAAAGAATGGTTGATGTATCTAAAAATTTAGTTAGATAGAGATTTGAAAATAATTTTGTTTTTTTGAACTATCAAAATAATTTTACAGAATTCTTAAATTGGTTGCTTTACTGAAAAAAGAATTTGGTAATAGCTATCAGATGTTAAGTGAAATAATTTCAATTAAATGTTTTATATTAATATAATAAAAAATACAATTTTACCTTTGACGAATTTTTTTAAATTATTACCAAAGACTGATTATATTATTACGCGCGTTTAGTAATACTTATATATTATAATATATTTATAGAAGAGTAAAATTGTTTTTTATTATATTAATCGAACATTTAATTGAAATTTTATTCACGATTTAGTAGTTATAATTACTAAAGTTTCTTTTTAATGTGGAATATCAAAACCTTTTACAGGATTATTTATCAGGCTTGAATTTTTTACATAATTATTTTGGTTCAACAAAATTATTTTTAAATCTGTATATATCTTTTTTAAATACCTTAACAATTTCTTTCCTTGTAAGTATATTTTTACGCGAAAAACAAATGCAACAAACAAAATTAAATCTCCCGATGTACAAACACTGTGTGCGTTATCTTTGTATTGCGTATATATCTCTCTCGCTTTCCAAAAACTCGCATAATGAACGGAATGCTTTTAAGTGATCGCAAAGAAGAAAGAGAAATTCCCCGGAGGGATGTCTCGAACCGCCCCGGAGGATTTCGTCGTTGTGAGAATAAATCTACTCCGGGGTAACTTTGTGTCCGCTAACGTCGAGGCGTCGTACGCGACTTGACGAAGTTTGTTAAGCAACACAAAGAGAAATTCTTAATCCCATTTTCCCAACGCTTCCTTCTTTGCGACGCCTGACAGATTTGTTCGTTCGCAGTTGGATTACAATCCGAACCTCTTCCTTGAGTCGAGTCCAATAATCTTTTTCACGTGTGAAAATTACAGACACTTAAACTCCTCTTCTATCTTGTCATTCGTATAAATCAATACGTCGAACTACGAAAGAAATAAAGAAGTTCCATACCTTCAAGGGAAACAGTAAACGAGATACTTAGATAGAAGATATCCGTTCGATATTCGCTCTTTCAAAGTTAGAATGTAACATTGTCTATTCTATCTTCAAGGTACATCGACATATTCTATACTAAAAAAAAATTTAGTAATAGCTACTAAATCTTGAGTAAAATAATTTCAACTAAATGTTCGAAAAAAATAATTGTACTTTTCTATAAATATGTTATATTACACTGTTCAACAAAAAAATACTTTTTTCTTTCCAAAGTACGATACTATGTTTCCCAAAGATTTTTTCTCACTGAACACAATGTCATCTTCAGAATTTTTATATTAAAATTTTTAGTAAATTGCGCTAGTTTTTTTTATCTATTTCACCCCAATTCATTAAAAATCCTGATGTACTCATTTGAAAGTTCTTGGATTGTACTTTTAGATGTCATAGATTTTATTCAGAACCAAGTTTTTGTTTTATAAATGAAAATAGCCAGAAACATTTTTTGCGCATTTTACTTCAATTTACTCAAAATCCTGACGTGCTACGCAAATTCTACTAGCGACATTGTGTTTAACGCAAAAAATTCTTCGGAGTATGTTCTATGGTACTCTGAAAAAAATTTGAACAGTGTGTTATTAATTAAGTCTAGTAATTTTTATAAAAAAGTTATTACAAACACAGGGATATAGTGTAGTTTTGAGATTAATTTTATTGAACATGATCGTTGTTGATTATTGAGAAGATTCAAGTATTTTCAGCTATCCTATCTTACGAATAATCTTTGCTTCTTACGCATCGAGATATAATTTCGCTGTGACGCGTCAAAAGGGGATACGCACTAATATTGACAGAAGTAATGCCAAAGCTAACACCCCAAAATACAGCAACGTGATCCCTGTAACCAAGCACGCGGATCAAACATAATTATGTCGCGATCCCAAGTATATTTGTCGAACAACTTAGCGGACAACACGATATTTCATCAGAAATATATAAATCAATGTGGCATATATATATATATATGTGTGTGGAAAAATAGATCGAAAATAATTTTAAATATAAGAATTTCTTGGAAACGAAAAGTACAAATTGAGCGATGTTGTGTAATTGAAATTAACAATTTAATAACAATTTAATTTCATAAAATTAAATTTGAATTTAACCGTTTTGTGTTGTAGAAATATATGTTGTAGAAATGTATATCAATAAATATGAAAACCGCTGAAATCCGTATGCTGTTGCCTAGCTTTAGCAATTAAAGCAGAATCGTTGCGACCTCATTAATTGGACTAGCCGCATAGTTGTGAAATTGCATAATTCTGGCTGTCTGCCAGTGCGAACCGCGCGTGTGTCTTTGCTGGGATTATGTTACATATGACATTGCGCAAAGCGCTCGCACATGTTTCATGTAATTTGATTTCAATTTTCCAGCAGCGTCAAATTAATTCGTAGCGGAATATATCAACATTTTATAATCGATATGCAGAAAGAAACACAGAGAAAGAGAGACGAACAAACGGATTAAGAGATCAACTTTAATTTGGGAGCGAAATTCATATTCTAGCTTTAACTTTGTATTGATTATCGATTCGAATCATACAGCAATTGCGACGCGACGATATGTAGAGAAGATGTATTTGCAGATATTATCTGGGAAACAATGTCTCTAAATTTTATGTGTGTACACTGAGAGGAAAGTTTTTGATATTGTGAATATAATGATAAAATATTGTGGTTAAGACCCGGTTGTTCCACCTTTTGGTAAATTTTACGTGTTGGGTAAGTAGCAAGATTACCCAATTACATGCGCGTATTGCCAGATTTACCTAACAGGTAAAATTTATTAAAAGGTGGAACAACCAGCCCTAAGGGAGCTCTATTTTTAGTACTATTATTATTAGTTATTACTACTATACACAGTGAAAAAGTTTGTGTATTTATGTTGGAAACGGTTCACTCACGTTTGTGTTAACAGTTTGTGTTGAATTTTCTAACACATTCGAGTGTTAATTTAACATAACGTGATTATGTTATTTAAAGATTTTTTGTGAAATTGATATTCAATGTTTCTTAGTGTCAAAATGACATAATTTATGAGTAAGTGAACAAGTAACATAAAAATAATGTGTTTTAAAACGTAAATTTTAAGACAAATGAATGAAATATGTGTTAATTTAACATATCATAAATGTTAATTTTCTGAAAAAAATATGTTCCCACGGTTTGTTTACAAACTGTAATTTATGTTAAATTCAACATTTTTCCCAACGGTGTAATATTAGTACTTTAAATATTATAATTGGTCTTATATATCAATAGAACATATGATTATCCAAAAAATCGAACTATAAAATTATAGATATCATATCATAAAATGAAACAATTATATTATTATTATACAATTATATTATAAAAATTAATTATATTATTTTTTATATTAAAATTATAACTATAAATGCAATTAAATTATTACTAATGTTATAACAGTAATAACTATAAAAAACGTAGCTCTTAACCATAATTACTTTATCATGCAAATATAGTTACCAAAAACTTTTCTTTTAAGAGCTCCTGAGGTACATAATTCTTACACGCCGCATTACGATGAGTTAAGGTGTTAAATGTTTCTCGCAAGAAACGAGCAGCTTACCGAAACGTTGCGACGGTGTAATCTCGAGACGTTTGTCTTATCGCTCTTACATTACACGAGAAGCGAGCCGTTGAAAGCGCACAAGCGACGAAGTGTGCAATCTCGTGCTTGCACGTCTGCATGCTGCGGATGTACGCGAGAAGAGAATCCAAATTAAATTCATCGTATTCAACGTGTCTCGCAAAAATAAATCTCCTCTTCTTTCTCCCGAGATTGGCGAGGCTAAGGTCGCATCTGGCGAGAGAAGAGCATGTCATGTAAACTGTGCGACAATCATGACAGTTTTTTTTTGTTTTTTTTTTTAAATCCCAGCTGGCTGCGGTCTCTGACTAAAGAATATCTTCTGCATCCGCCTCTGCACGCTCAACCCGTGCCTGGCTGCGCTCTTCTCGCGTGCAACGTTGCAGCAATTTTTATCGGGCATTCTGCATCGTTGTGCTTATCGTCGGCCACGTCCAACCTCGTTAGAAGTTTATTAATTACTTCCGCGCTCCCACCTGTCGTCGCCTTGTAATATCATCTTGTAATTAGTTCTTCTTTGTTACAGCGAGTAACGCAGATTAGAAAAGTATTAATTTAATCTCGTTAAATTGACTGATTCGATTACTTTATCATTCTCAATCCAATTATACGGGACAGCTCGAAATAGACTCCTGTTTTTTTTTTTTTTTCCCCGATAATATCCGGGGAGACTAACGCGATTGTCGCATTCAGGTTCCGTCACGTCGTGGCTTCTAATTCGGGCTCGAAAAGGAAAAGAGAGCTGAAAAATAAAAAGGCTCGAGAAAAGACGATGACGAGAACGAGGCGACTGTAAGCGACAAACTGGCGTCACTTCTAAAAAAGCTACGACGCCGTTCTGTTAGTGATTCTCCTCGCGTACTCGTCCAACTCGTAAACCGGCACGCCGCACGTGCACATGTGCCCTTGCACCCGATGCACCCGACTGTCGCACGTGCTTGCTCCTTGAGAAGTTGCATTGGTTATGACAGTAACTTCTCCGTCAATGAATCTTTAATGAATCCTTCCCGAGAATCGCGTGCATAAATTTCTCTCGGTTTTCGTTATACGCGTTGCATATGTACGACGGACAGCTTGTCGAAACTAACAGGATATTGACCTTTACGAATCGATACTCTGCAAACGATTGCTTTTTAATAAATGCTTCGAGTTGTTAATTAAAACAAAGAGCTGGCGTTTTCTGATACGAATGCATGAAAAGAACGATTTTGCTGAAATGTATAATCTAAAAATTTAGCTAGATACAGATCTAAAAATAATTTTGTTGGACCATAAAATAATTACGTAGGAATTTCAGACATGATAAACAATAAGTTTTGAATGCAAAAAATTTGATAGTTAACAATCAGTTTGAGTGTCCTTTACCTATATAATTATTTTGATGGTCCAACAATATTATTTTCAGATCTGTATCTAACTTTTAGATACTTCAGCAAAATTATTTTTTCTATGTATATAAGGTTTGTATCAGGAGGAAATGACAGCACTTTGTTTTACAATTCAAGGTATTTATTAGTTAAATTTTTAAATACTTCAGCAAAACTGTCCTTTCCGTGTGATTAATAATATTGAATCAATAATACTGACAGTATGCATCATTATTTTTACAATTTTACACGATTAGTATTATTGAATTGTGTTTCAGCTCAGCTTTTATATACCTACGTAGTTGTGCAACTGTCTGAATTATTGATGCGCTCTTTTTACAAACTTTAAACTGTCAATAATACTGTTAGTACCATAAGCGTATCCAGGATTCCAATCACGGAAGTAGACAAACATTTATCTTCATACAAAACTTATTAACATATTTATATTAAAATCAGCTTTCGAGGATCTCCAGCGAATTTTCTTACGAATAACTTGTGAGCCATAAATTGAGTAATAAACGTTAACTTTTTTATTAATCAAAAATTATTTTCAAAATTTATCACAATCACCATCATCATTATTAACGTAATTATAATAGAATTATGTGTATCCAACCATTACAGAAACTTATTTTTTGCGTAATCATAATAGAATTATTTGTATCCAATCATTACTGAAACTTAATTTATTCTAATTTTTTGAAATTTTGTAAACACTGAAGGTGGCCTGACAGAAGGTCGAAATGTATGTTCAATATTTAAATATATCATTTATTGGCTCATGGCCCTTATTATTAATTTGTTTATTTCAAAATTTAATTGTTTCTCCTTGTCAAAATTTAAGAGAGGAGAGACAAGCGCTGTCCCTTGATGACATAAACACGAGGTGTTTTAAATTCATATCATATTGGTATTAATATTAACACCAATCGGTGAGAATTATATAATAACATCGCGTGGTATTAAATCCACATCTATATTTTTCAGAATGTACTGACAATATTATTGACCGTGTTTTATATATATATATATATAAAAAGTTTATATGATAGTCGATATAATCGAGGCAAGCTCGGGCATTTGCGAAAAGGCAAAGCCGCGCGATCGATCCGGAAGTTGCAGGGCTGATAAAAATGCAGAATCGTGCGATGCACGCAGCTGCGATGCACACGCGATTGTCGTGGATTAACAATTTTAATCGTGACTCTTTGATTCGTTGTCGGCACGTGTCCGCTTTTTTTCTGTCTGCTTTTTTTTTTCGCGCGTCGATAATTACAAGTCCATACGAACACGAAGCGATTTATCGAGCGATTTGTCATACTGGCTGGTAGTTTACTCACGCCCGCGGCCCAACTTTTTCCATTTTCCCTTTGTATCAATGCCGGTAAATAATTACCTGAAAATCCGCTAGCGAATTTCTGTAATACTGCATTCCGCGAGCGTGATAACGCGTAGACCGGCATCGATATTCCATCGCGATTCGAGAAATTTCAATGCCGCGGAGAATGTTCAACAATGAAACGAGGCCGGATTAAATATTTACTCGACGAGAAATGAAATATTCCGCGCTGATATTTTTACATCTACATTATTTTTCTATTCTTATAATTAATATTCCGGAAATAGCTCGATTTATGTATTTCGAACTTTAAAAAGTCAAAAAGTTTTTTGAGAAACTAAAGCAAATATAAAAAGCCATAAGAAATCAAAGTGAAAAAAGGCAATTAGTAATAAAAAATAATAAGTCAACAAATTAATATCGATGAAAAACGTACATTGTTTATATTATATAATATAACAATAATACATAATATAATTTATACATATTGTAACAGAAATTTTGTATATGTTATACAATAATATATGCTAATAAAATTTTTTATTACAAAATGAAATATCATCAAATCAAAATTAATAACATCAATTTTTTTAAAATTATATTCCCCAGTAAAGAAAATCATTTTTTAAGTTACATGATTTCGACTTATTATACACCGAAAATTTTGTCGTGATAATACTTTGCCGGCCGATTCATGAACATTGTATTATGTGAAAATCTGCTACAAGAAGCAACCCTCTTTATCCTCTCTGGATCGTTAGCTTCTCTCCAAGCACTCATTAATCAGCTCCAATGCCTTGTCGCGGCATCGATCTTCCGTAGACGTTCGTTCTTGTTACAGTTCAGTTTAAGTCTGATGTCGATTTACTTTTTGTCTGTGGAAAATTTATCCGAACATACGTTGCGTCGTAATATATCCAATATAAATTGATCGCAGTTGAATGTAAAAATGACTGAATAATTCTTGACCTTAATTTTTTTTCTCCATTTCTCGGATATCTTATTGAGATTTGTAAAAGAAAATAAATAATTAATAATACTTTTATTGAAAATTTAATTATTAAATTTATTAGTGACATAATTTCTTGAAAATATTGCATTAACGATCGAATAAATATTTCTTAATTTAATGTTCATTTATTTGACTTGAAATTTCACTGAAAATTTATCTTCTAACTCTCGAACGATAATTTAAAATTTTATCTTTTTTAGAAAAAGATTCGACTTTCTACTTTTTATGTAAGAATCCGCTTCCAACGAATTTCCCGAATTTATCGAATAAATATATACTTTCCCCTCGGCAGTTCCGGACTATCGCAAAATCCGTCGTCTAATTTTCACATCCTCGTCGTCTAGGAGGCGTCTAAGAAGAGCCCTTTCATCACCGGTTACTAGATTACAGCACCCCTTCAACTGGGAATGCCCGTCTCTTTCAAATCAGCCACCCTAAAAGTGATCGTCGAAGAGCGGGCTGTTCGATTCTAACATGTCGCCTAGAAATTCGCGTTACGAGACGTGCAACCCTTTTTATTTGCCGGGAAATAAATCGCGTTTCACGCGAGTGTATATTCGACGTCATTCGCGGGACAACCTTAAGGGAGTGCACCCTCCCGGAAAGATAAACGCCACCCTCCGCTCGTCTGCACCGGACCGGTCGTTCGATAAACTCGCAGCGGATGCTTTTGCTTGACAGCATTCGCGATGTGTCGCACGAATATATAGGAAAAGAAGGAAGGCAATTGTCAGATGAAATCTGCACGTTAAGAGGAAATCGAACGATAAAGGTAGGCGTAGGGGAATGAGAAAGTGGAAGAGAAAGAAATCATTTAGTTTATGGCCCCAAAGGAATAACGTCCCTTTAATAACGTTAGTCTTACGCGAAATATCAGATATTCGGAGGATAAAACTGCTAGTTGTGAAATAATATCGTAATAAAATAAATATTAAATTATTAAAATAAAAAATTAGATTGTTAACTCTCAGTACCCACATTTCAAAAAAGTTCCTATCTACCCACATCCGGGTATTTGCAACCCAGCGTTTTCTTTTGCTTGTATCTCAAATTGTAGTGCATCGGTTTTAACTATAATAATTTTTTTTTAATGTTTGAAGACTGAAAAGAAAGAATTTTTTAGTTAGAAAGTCGAAAATGTCATAACACGAAAAATATTTTGCAATAAGTGAAAAGGGATCGGATAAAAACGTCTGAATGAAAATCGAGGGGGTTACGCTAATTCTTTGTGGGTATTGAGGGTTAATAATTCTAACAGAGATAATAGAATGGAACTACATGGCTATGCATAAATTAGTATTCTTTTTAAATTTAGTCACGAAAGCCAAGTTTTTAATATCATACTGAGTGAGAAATAATTTCTGGTCGAAAATGAATCAGAAAATTCTGATTATAATATAGATTCAAACAGAAAATTTTGATTTGTTCATTTTCAACTAGAATTCCAATTGACAATACCAGATTTTTTTAATAAGATTTCAAGTTTCTCCTATTGTTATTGGACATATGTTATCGCCGTTTTCTGTCTCGCGACGACTATGCGTCCTTCCGTTCTATCATAAAGCACGAGGTACTCGACGGGCACTCTTCCGCAATGAGTGCTCGCAATCCTGCGATAAAAATAAAAAAGATAGGATGTAGACATCTCTCTCGCACAAAAGGTAGAGAGGAATGTCCGACGATAAGGCGACCGAGTGCGACGGGATCCTCTCTCCATCAAATCACCCTCGGACCAATTCTCGGACCGATGCGACGATTGTTACGTCTCCTTGCATCGATCTGGACACCCTGTAGATCCGGGGGTTGGCTGGGGGCGAGAGCTCCGAGGGTTGCCATGACGACCACCATTGCCCCGCCACTGACAGAGGTGCTCAATCGAACCCTTTTGGTTACTTGGCCGCATATGTTTCCAACCCCCTGCGATCCCTTCCTCTCGGCACCCCTTGATCGCTCCCGTCGAACGCGGTGGGGGTGTCCTGACTTCGGAAAACTCATCGAAGTCCCGAGTCTCTCTCTATTGTCCACCGTGACTGACGCGAAGTTTTGACAGTTCGCTGAAGTTGAAATCCATTCGTTGATATTAACTCTAATGATGCAATCATAATAGCTGAATAAAATTCTCTTAGAATTATTTATTACGCAGAATTTAAGAAAGTCGAATGAAGTCATTAACTAATTGTCTATAACTATCTAAGTATTAGTGTAATTATTGTTAATTATCGAGTAATTATCGATTTTATTATTTAGTTGTATAAACAAGTTTCTCTTCTTGTCTGTAAATTCAGAAAAATGTTAAACTTTTATTTGTAATATTAACGTCATATCTACAATATTCATTTTTCAGCAAGCATCTCTTTTACGTTTAATATAAAAAATAAAAAAATATATTTCGCTGACAACCTCGGCTCTGACAATCCTTTCAACTTTTGATTCACCCGTACGAATTGATTGATCGCTGTGTATCGCGGCATGTTCGCTCGTTCGCCGAAAGCACCGAGAGATAGAAACAGAAAGAAAAAGAGAAGAGAGAGAGAGAGAGAGAGAGAGAGAGAGAGAGAGAGAGCGAGAGAGAGACAATTTGGCCACTAAAGGCTTTACCGCGCGTAACCACCACTCGGTATGGAAATTCGAATTTTACCTCGTCGTCGGGGCGCTACCAGCCAGGCCGACGGCCTCTAATGAAATTACAACCCCCGTTATACAACCGAGAGAATTTTTTTTCTCACAACGGAAAATACGAACCGAAGGGAAGTTTCCGCGCGATCACGACGAGTCGTTTCGGCGGTCGAATATACTACGGCGCTTGATTTCATTCCGACTCGAAGGAGCTCGTGGATCTATCGGGCGGAAAGTGGGCGAGTGGGTGGATTATATTTATTGACTGTCAGCGAACACCTGGCGCGGATGGTTACGACTGGTTAAATTGGCCATAAACGTGATATCGGCGAGATGTAAATTCCGTTACGGCCTGCCCCGAGATCGATTCGCCTCCCCCTTTGTACTATGTCACAACAGTGTAGCGCAGCTATAATTTATACATTATTATTATTAGTAAAATTTATAGATATTTTTTAAAAATACGTTAAGTCTATTTTTAGAGAAGAATTTTATTGAGTAAGGAACTATAAGAAATTATGACAGAAAGACATACAGAGAGATGAATTCAGATATATATACTAGATATTTTAAAAATATGTTAGGTAAACATGTATTTAAAGACAAGGATTTTACTGAAATAAGAAATGATAAGAAACTATATGGTAAAGACTAAGGCTAGTATTATAATCGATTCTTATTTTAAGACCGTCTTAAATGAAATCTTAAGATGCTAATACGACTCTATGATTGGCTTATGACATCTTAAGATTATACTTAAGACTTTTAGAAAAACAGTTCTTAAATATAAAAATCGACTATGAATATCGGCCGTAAAGATAAATTTAGAAATTATTTCACCGAGTATAATAAGAGATATATTACAATATTCAGGTTATTTAGTCTAATATAAAGAGATATTGCTACGATTGGATTTGTTCTGTGAGATTAATAGTCATCCATTTCGATCTTGAAATATCAATTACTGCTCAATTACTTCCTTTATTTCGATTTCGTATAATATCAGACTCGATCGCCGCCAAACCGCACATTCGAGACGGAAATTAATGACGAGATACAGCGGGATTATCTTGAATTTATTCTCGGACCATTTCACGTTGGCTGGATAATCCAAGATTCAACAGAACTCGAATCCGCACTCACGTGAATTAATGCCCCTTACGAGCAATTCATCATGCTCAATATAGCGCCGTTAATATCAATCGTATCTTCGTTGAAAACTGCAAAGACATCAATCGTTAAATGATGATAACTTAAAGTTTTTAATAGCACGGAAAAATATTTTAAAGATACAAAATGTTTGTTAAAATTAAAGGTGAGTTAATTGGCGATTTAATTTAATAAAATATTATGTGTAAAAAAATAAAATAAATTTAATAATGTTTATTTTACATAATATAATTTTTCAGATGTCTTTATTGCACAGTAAATTTTTTACATAGATTTATATATTCTGAAAAAGTATTCTAAAATGTTTTATCCAGTTTTTATCAATGTTTGGAATATTTTTCCATGCGTAATGCCAATGAAATTGCAAATATGGCATTTTTGTATCTCATGGCCAGACAGACAAAGATAAAAATGTGAAACTAAAAGTGGCGGATGGCGAATTAAAATTCCTTCGTGAAAGCACGATGCAACGGATGGCATGTCTGCGATGTCGATTCTTTTTGTGGCACTGGAAAAAAAAGACAAAGAATTTCGTCTGCATTATTGTGGCGCGGAATTGTAGCGAGGCGTGAATGAATGGATGATACAGTTTCAATATACGAGGGTCCTGGCTCCCATATCCTGGACAGGCTTGAATGAAATTACTGAAAGCAACGCGTTAGAAAAAGGGTGCACCTCGTACCCGGCTATTGTCTTCGAATTTTATATTTTATCGTTCATTTTTGTTTCTCCCCTCGTCCTTACAAAAGGATGCGGAAGGATCGCCGCGGAATATGATGCATATTATCTTGTCCACATCGTCCTGTGGCTATATCGTCTATGTCGAAAAAAATTAACGCTCTCATTATCGTCGTTTACATCCAATTCCTACGTCGTTTCGGCCATCTCTCTAAAACTTTTAGATCTGATTGCACCGTCACTTTGACTTTAAGCGAGGTTTAAAACTCTTTTTTTAAAGCCGAGAGAGAGAGTTTTTCCCGTGTTTTAAGCCTTGCTTAAAGTTAAAATAACGTTGGTGCAATTGAAGTGAAATATCACTCTTAGAGATCGAAAATTAAGCTGTTTTTTTTTTTCAAGACTGACTCAATTTTTACTCTTTAGAGTCAGATTCCACCTCAAGAAAGTATGATTAAAATATTTCTCTATATGAAAGATTCCCGCGTATGTACGTGTATGGCGTTTCAAGTTTCCCTGTCTTCAACTTTCTTTCAGATATGAACTTGTGAATTGTTCGTGGATTTTGCATAAGACTTAACAATAAAGACGAGATTGTCTTATCTCGAGATTTATTTCTCGGGAAAAACTTACGCAATGATAACAGAAAGAGATGGAAAGGGTAGATAAAATTTTTATGAGATTTTATCACAATTTTTATCGACTCGTATTTCTTAGATTAACATACGTCTTCTTTACACTGAAATTTCATGCATTTATTATCATTCAATTATCGCTAGCGATGTTCCCATTTCCATGGGTGAGTAAATTATTATACTTTCACGAATGGAGAAGCCAAAGAAACCAGGATATTGCGACGTTTGCAAAATTCATCTGGCTGGAATAATCCATCAGCCGATACAGCCAGATGGCTCTTAGCATTTCCAGAAACCAATGGGACTCTTTCTCTCTGTCTATCTTCTTTCCCGATATATGCTATCTCGCAATCACTTTCCCGTCGTCAAGTCTTCTTCTCTGTGTAATTCTTTTTCTTTCGCTACTCCTCTTCCGTCAGACAATTTTTCTTTTTTTTGTCGACGTGCAGGTAGCTCACCCGGCTCTGCGTCGATCCGCATGAAATTGCACCGCAAACGATTGGCTCTTTGCCCACGACGGTGGATTGATTCGGCCCAAGAGACGAAGGGCTGAAGAGGGAGGAGAGAAACGTAGGAGGAAAAACGATTAAAAAAAAGAGCGGCATGACTGATCGAGCAGGGAGGATTAAAAGAAACGCAGGGAGACTTGCGGGGGGATTATCGGACGGACGCAATGCAAATTAATTTTTGAGCAGCTTTGGCCACCCCGAAAAGAGCTTAAAACTTCGTGGACGATCGCACCGGCTCCATGGCGGTTCGATTTCCGTGTTGTTCACTTGCGTTTCCGACACCGGCTCGCTATTCCGCGATAGCCGGCGATTTACGGCTCCATCGATGCTGGTAAACAGAGTGATGGGAAAAATTCGGAAAATACGGTCTTCTCTCGCTTCCACAGTCGGGAAATTCATTTTCATGGATGATACGGCTGACAGTCTCAAAGGAGAACCCCACGAGAGAATGCCTCATGAATTTACGTGCTTTTCCCGCTAGCTCTCTCGCGCGCTCGCGAATTCAATTAAATACGCAGAAGAAAAGAGCATAATGAAAGCGTTTGTGAAAGACGCGGTTGCGCCTCGAATTCCCGCGGATTGCCCAGGTCTCATTAATTAAATCTAAATACCATAAGCAAAATTTTCATTTCAAAGACCGCAGATGCGAAATATTTCAGGGCTTTTTTAATTGAAAGAAGAAAAATGTGATTTCATCCTTGTTGCAGTTGATGCTGTGATTTATCTTTAGGATTAAAAGTTTTTTTTCTATCAATATATGTACATAATATAATAAAAATATATAACGTGTCACATTAACCCTAAAAGTACAAGCTTGTTATTAACCCGTTGTAAATTAATATATTTTTTATATAAGAAATGAAACTGAATTTTTTTTACTTTTTAACAATTATCCTTTGAATGAGTAAGAAACATTGGTACTATTAATGTTATGAACTATTTTTGTAAAAATTCCATATAGAAAGAATAATTTTATATATATAAACTAAAGTATCTAAAAACTTAAATACAGATTTAAAAATAATTTTGACGGAGAACGTTAGCATGTTTTTAGCGCATATTACTTTACATTTTTCTTTGTGCAAACAACATGCACTAGAAATCTGGAAGACTTTTTTATAATGTCTTTTAAACATGTACTTTCTAAAGTTTTAGAGCGAATTTGACTCTGAAGAGTGAAATCTTTCTTTTGACTATTGAAAATTATACCACTTTTTCAACACTGGCTCAATTTTTACTCTTTAGAGTAAGTTAGTGAGATTCTACTCCAAAAAATTTAGAAAATATGTATGTTCCAAAAGACGTCTTTATGTCTTTATGACGTCTTTTGGAACATACTTCTCTAAATTCTTTGGAGTGGAATCTCATTCTAAAGACATGCATGTTGTCTGGGTAGGAATTTAAGATATATTTGGAAAATATAATCGAGCTAAATTAAAATTCTACTTCCCTTGCACTTGTTTTCGGTATTCTTATTCCAGCCTTTTCCAGATATATCCCAATCCAAAATTAGCGTTCGCTTTACGATACGTAACTGACAATAATCCGATAAAATCCTTGTTTGTAGTGAGAAGGCCTCATGTTAGATACAGTTACTACTATCCGGGGTTAAATAGGACGCATCGATCATTCTATAAATAATTCCAGAAAACGATAATGCCAATATTGGCAGCAAACTCAATGCGAACTAATCTTTCCTCTCATATGGAAAGACCTTGGGCATGCGTTCCGACGCGCAAAGGAAACGAGATAAATCGTGTTAAACGCGTACATTAAATGCAACCGACAGCAGACTCGGCATTGCAATCATGACGAGCGCATTTTCTTTTATCATTGTTCCATTACACCGCCACCGTTCTTCTTTCAGTCGCTCGTAAGAGACGACTTAATGTACCGTCCTTCATTTGCCGGCACTTTACTCTCCTGGAGCGGGAAAAGTGGTTGCGCATCTCGATTCGAATTTAATGACGCGTGAAAAACGCAAAGCGCATTGGAAAAATCTGCGCGAGTGTATCGAGTTGAAAGCTCCCATGGCCATTTGCGAACCCGCTAAAAGCTCGCAAGTATCCGCTAATTTTACAATGTTAACGTTCATTGCGACGCGCAATCGCGAATAATTAAATAATAATGCGCGGAGAGTGCAATTACACGCGAAATGACGAGACTGTGTTAAAAGGATTTTTGATATAAACTTCACTCTACGTGAACATTAACACTAAATCTAAAAGATCATAAAGTCTGACTCGCCACAGTTTATTAAGAGTATCACCAGTGCTTTTAGCCGAGTCCGCAAAAGTGTCGTATGTTCAAATGCGAGACACTCGTGCTTCTATCTAGCCGCAGGATAACACCGGATGTCCCAGTTTCCAACTACTGATATACGGTCTCTTTTTTTCCCCTGAAAGCGTCAAGAAAAGCACGCTGTTCCGGTGGAACAGACAGATAGTTTTATCGATCGTATATACTTTTATATATTAATCTTTTATCCCTTCGTGTTAAACGCTTCGCTTGAAAGTTTCTATTTTAATCTTTTTAAGTTTATTAATGTCGACTCTGATTTTTAATATTAGAAAAATAATTCCTTCTTTCTGCGAATACTAATATTTATATTTAAGGATATCTCTATGAGAGAAAAACTTCTTTTTTATCGTTATAATTTTATTTGCTGAAACTTAAAAATTACACTGAAAAAATTGGTTATTTTAACCAAAATTATATATATCTTTTTGTATCACTTTACAAAAAAATTTGTAATTTTTTCATTTTGTTAAAAAATACGTGTAATGCATCCTTAATCACACCTACGTATCATGTTAATCCAATTGTGCTTTTTTTCTCTGAGCCGTACATACCTCCCTCTCCCTCTATGAGTAGCCATATATTCCACCCCTATGGAATATATGGCAAAAATGCTAGGGTTTCAAAGAGTTCATTTCTTAATACGAAAAATAATTATATATATTTCGGATTTCTAATATTTTTTTCATAATAGACAGTACAAAGTTTTTACTGATATAGTTCGTTTACTTTAAACATAGTAAACAATACTCAATTTATTAAGTTTTTAATAGGTGTGGCGTACCGGAGTTACCCATCAGCTAAATGTTCTGGTTGCGTACCAAAATATTTGAATAAGTATAATCTCTCTCTCTCAGCAACTGTTTATTTCCCCTAAAATTTGTTTAACCAAATACACATATCTTATTAATTTAACTTATGATTGTTTTTATTTATTTGTTTGTTTGATTGTGTAGAAACTAAAAGTGGAATTATGGTAATAAAATACTCTAAATAATTTAGTTTTATATGTTTTCTAAAATTAATTGATCGTTTACATGTATCCGTTTTATGTATTGATACAATTTGCATCGTCACAAGTTTCGCAAACGCCAACGGCAACGCGATATCCTGGCAACGGGTGATAAATGCGTGGGGTTGCCCTGAAAATGGTACAAGGGGATGGGCATGCGAAAAAGAATTCGCACCCTCCTTTTATTTTAACGAAGCGCCATTTATGGAGGCGCGATGAAAAGTTTTCTCTCCTTCCATGGAGGCTGCATGCTGTTTTTTTTCATTGTCAGGTTGAATCATGTTCGTCGGCATTTAAGGCGCTTTCGGTATACTCACGAGAGAGAACCTGGTTATTCTATTATTCCACAACAATAATAATTCTACTCTTGCATTTCTCCTTTTTCGCGCAATATCTTTCGCCTCTGTGTTGCAATTGTGGCATGCTACTGCGAGAGGGTGGGCTCTATGAATTTTTCAAGACACCGCGGGAATCGCGGGGGTGTCACTTTGCATTGCATGTCGGTCTGTTTTCATACTGAACAATACTTCGGCAATCTTCCCCATCGTTACTTTTTATCGTTTACCTTTAAGCCTTAGTTACAGACATTGGGTGTGGGGGGGGGAAGACTTTCTGCATCATCATCTCGACATCTGCAATCTTCTTCCGAAGTTCGGTCGCGTTTGAAGCTCGAGCTTCATCTTCCTCACATGAACGCATCCCATCCATCATGATTCACGTTATTTATGCAACGATTTAAATTCTTAATCACGTGTCGTATTCAATAGTTAAACACAACGTCGTCCTATCTCAAACATTACATGTACTTGACGTGAAAATACAGCGGTATCTCGAACTAAAAGTCAGACCGTATTTAATGTTGAATATAAGTACAAGACTTTGTTTTTATAGTTCTATTGTATCCCTTAGTAGGGGTCGGGCTTTCTGTCGTGAAATATTCACACACGTGGTACAAACTGCGAAGATGTGATTCCCGGGATCGCGTTTGGACCTTGTTCTCGTTGAGAGGCCGTAAAACGAAGGAAAATGCATACCCTGGGGACCCGCCCTTCTCTCTTACTGACTCTCTCTCTCTCTCTCTCTCTCTCTCTCTCTCTCTCTCTCTCTCTCTCTCGCATCCTTCTTCGACCCTTTATGCAGATCGCTCCACTGGCTTTCAACCTCGCATCTCGTAAAAGTCTACCGGAGAGGTTTCGACCGAATTTTCCGGCCTCGGGCCTCGTGAGAAATTCAACATGCGCCTCTCGTGCGCCTCGCGTGTGCGAATTATACTTGTCGCGAGAGTACGAGAGCGCGGAAGTTGTTCGCCGAAGGCAGATACGATGCCGTGACATAAAACGAGGAATTTAAGCAACTATACGAGAACGATGAAAGTTGGAATTGGCAGACAAAATTACGTGAAACCATTTCAAACGGCTGCCGATGCGAGTTGAAATGTCTCCGCAAACGTTTATAGACGCTTTAAAGAGAAACATTCCTTTGGAATTCTTATTTGCAATTGCTCTTCTTCCCTTTAATACAAAATTTTATAGCACTGTTGTGTCTATATAAAATTATTTTTTTCTTGATAATAATACTTTTTTTGTTTTAATTTTTTCGTGAGTTTTCTTTCTTTCTTTTCAATGCAAAACTTCGCATTGTTGTCTATATTATTAAATTTTTTTCTTAATAATATTACTATTTTATTTTATTTCAATTTTCTCTTGAGTTTTTTTATCTTGATGTATTTTGTAGCATTCTTATAATTACTGTCATATCGCTTTATATTTCACTTTGGCATAAATTTTTAGATTATAATATCCCTTGTATTAATGTACAAAGAATTCAATTTACTACTTAAAAAAAGAACATAAATTTGAGATAATAAATGTATTCTGTTTTTCATTGTTTAATAGCGATACGCATATAACAACTGATTTATTGGATACATCAAATTAAGCAGAAATATACAGAGTATCCCGAGATTCGCGAATCAAAATATCACAATAACAAAGTTTCAAAAAATTAAATAAAGTTATTTATAAATTTTTATTTTAAGCAATAATTTGTGAAATAAGAGTTAATAAACCGTAAAAATATTTGCAGCTCCAGCTTATGTATTTAGGGGCGTTATTGCCGGAAAATCTCTCTGACGCGCGACGGTCGGCAAGCAATTTTTGCACGAATTCCACATTTTCGTGTGACGGGGAAAAATGTCGCGTCCCGGTGAAAGAAGCGCAAATATTATTCCGCGATACGGTAGTCACATGACACTCTTTGTTTTTGAGTTACATCTCGGAAACGTATACGACGCGAATTCCGCTATCGGATACCGTAGGGACATATCGTGATGACGGAATAATAAAAGCGCAGAATTTCGAGATGATGGAAATGTAAATTTTGTGGTACCGAGGTCCTTCAGGGACTTATCCCGACTCTGGGATTCGCTTCTGATCGAGTATGCGTTTTACGTTCCACTCTGTCGTCCGTTCGTGATAAATTGAACGATAAAAAATAGACGAGTCCCCGCGAACGGATAGCGCGAGAACTCCGCAGCTTATATTAGAATTACTACGGCGATCGATGTCGTTTAAATTAAAATTTATGGTTCTTGCATATTAGAATATATTTCCTCGCGCGAATAAGTGCTCTTTAATAATAGTTTTAGCGTAGCCAATAGCAACGGATCAGATTGAATTACATTAAAACGAATTGCTTTTGAATAATTAATCGCAATCGTGATACACGGAAACCACGATTTTTCTGAAATATCTAAAAATCTTGCTAGATACAGATCTGAAAATTTTTTTGTTGGATTATTAAAATATGTTGGACGCTCAAGCTGGTTTTATTAATATTTAAATTCTAATAAAATCGCCTTGAGCGACCTACATATTTTGATAAGTTCAACAAAATGATTTTCAGATTTTATTTAGTTAAATTTTTAATGTAAAACTGATTTAAAATTATTTAAAAGTTGTACATTGATGTAACATTTCACATAGAAAAAAAGATTTTGCTGAAATCTACAAATTTAACTAGACAAAAATTTGAAAATAATTTTGTTTGATCATTAAAATGTTTTTATAGAAAGCTTAAGTATGAATAATACTACAAAAATTTTTTATTTTAACCAGCTTAAGTGTCCTACATAATTATTTTGATATTCCTACAAAATTATTTTCTGATCCATCCAGCTGAATATTTAGATATTTCAGCAAAACTGTTTTTTTTTTTCGTTTTTTATTACTGTCGAATATTCGACCGTAGTCGATACATTTATAAAGTGTACAATCGAATTCGGAAGTATCGCTTTGACAGAACCGTGTGGTAACGCAAAGCTGCTATCCATTCGCTCTTAACGAGCGTTATTTGCTCGACCACCGAGGCAACGCTATTGGACCTTTGTGTACACTGATGGTCGCGTAACTGATAGATAATTATTTCATCGCCCACACATTTTGGAGCTCACGCGCGTGTCCCGTATATATTTCTCCCGTAGTTTAATCCTCAACTATAATAGATCCAGTAGGATTTAGGTTGTCTCGGTATAATACAAGCCGCACCCCTAATACAGGCACGCACATTTTCTACCCCACCGTTTTTCATCGCATCCAGCCGGGGAATTATCAGACGAATTCGGAATATAGGTCTTTCACGTCATCGTTCACCCCCCATTATTACGTAATTGTATCCTTCCTGATGCTCTTATCGTAATAAAAATTTCTTTACATGGCGAGTGCTTTACGGAGGATTTTACAGATTGATTCTGATTGATCAATATATACTGATTGCTAGATGAAATTTACGTTAAAAGGAAGATATAATGTTGAATGAAAATTGTCTCGAATATTGAATGAAAATTACTTTAAAAGGTTGAAACGGTCGTGAAGAAAGGAACGCGGAAATTATAAGATCCTTCTTTGCATCGACATAGAAATAAAGCTGCTATAATAAAGATATGATATCGAATAAAAATTGTCTCGAATATTTATTGAAAATTACTTTAAAAGGACTAAAGTAAAGTAAAGAACGGAGTTGTAAGAGTATGAATAGTTCTTTCTGCGTCGATATAAAAATGAGATTGCTAAAAAAAGATAGAACGAAATACAAATTTATTACTTCAGCTTATGGTAAAATAAAGATAGAATAGAAATATACTCTTCGAGTTTACATTAACATAAAAATATAATATTAATTAAAAATTGTTTTGAATATTAATTGAGAGTTACCCGAAAGGGTTAAACTTAAAAAAAAAACTTGTAAGAGTATTCCCTGCGTCGTTAAAATGAACGCAAAAATGAAATCGCTAAAATATAATATTGAATAAACGTTATCTCGAATACTAATTACTTAAGTGAAGACAGGAACACACAAAGTTGTAAAGGTATTCTCTTTACATCAACGCAGAAATGTCGAGTTAAATTTCGCGTTAAGAGAAAGTAACGTGTTGCGTTGAGGGAAAGTTCACAGGAAAGAAAGGAGTATTATCGTCGTCGAAGAGAAGTGATGCTCGTCAGGAGAGAATCTCGCACTTCGTCCGACATGATGAACGAACAATTGTAATACTCGCTGAAAAAGGCGCCTCTCATTCCTCTCCTCCGTTCACGGTTAACAGAATTACGCGACTCGTAACTCCTGTGTCTCGCAAATTCGCGCCAACTAATTCACTTCCTTTCGTTCCCGCCGTTGTTAATTCTCCTAGCTCATAAGTACGGGAGGTAACTCACTTCTCAGAGAAACTCCCGCGAGCACTTCCCCGAAACTTCGGTCGAAGTTTTCGGACTCGTCGAAGTGCCGAACTCGCTATACGGACTTGTGCCTCACTCTGAACTTGAATGCTTTTTAACGAGCATCATTAGTAACTTTGCGACCGAAGGACTCGTAGTTGCAATTAATTCGAGAAGCGCCTTCAGATTCACTTCTCTACATTCAAGCTACTCCGACAAAGGGAACTCGCGGAGTTTCCTCGCGAGGCGTGCTTTATTACTCTTTAGATAATGTTGTTTTTAATTAACAAGTTTGTTTCGCTTGCAGTTAGCGGCCCTGCTGCAGCGTAAACAGCAACGCTCACGAAATTGTATTGGCAATCTTTGAGATTAACGTCGGCATCCAAGTTAACTAACAAACTTCGTAATTTCTCTCATTCCATCATCCATTCGCAGTCAGTTTAATCTCCGTTTTACATGCCCCTAGTATTTCAGATCGGTGTATTTCCGATTATTTTTCGGAAATGAAAAGAACACATCCGCGATGTTAAATCCATAGATTGGAATCATAATCCCTATATGCGTATTTTAAAATGGCTTTCCAGCGAAACCAACGCGTCGTTTTTCCAAGATAAACATATATGCGTCACTCGATCATGTTTAACGTAGAGAAGTTAATAGCGTCGCATTGCTTTCAACGCGCAGATACGTCGTCGGAAAAAACAAATACGTAACGTATTCATTTTTGCTAATTATCACCAGCCACTTGTTCCCAATTTTTTCATTCTCCCCTTCGTGTCTATGTCATCAGGGCGTCGATCCCCACGTATTTAATCGCAGATTTTATGACAGAACGATGTGGAATCTAAATTGGGGCCACTTCGCTCCTCGTCGTTCGAGCTGACAAAAATTAAACGGGGTTTCTAATTAAAGCGTATTCGTCGCCGAGCATGAGTCACACCCCGCGCTATCCTGGGAGCGAATTTTTCGCAGTGCCGCACCCGCGAGAGCCTGACGTGTCGTCATCGTCGGGGAATCACCCCCGAGAAACGAAGGGATCTTCTCGTCGCGATGAAGTGTCAAAAGTGAGGACATTCGGTATCCCGAGCGCGCACCCAGGAAATTGCCGGCGTTCTAACGATTTATTTTGTAGGTCCCGTAATCCTTCATAAGATTCCATAATTCCTTTCAAACTTTTTTCATAAAAAATTAATTTAAAAATGAAATATTTACGAGGACGAAATTGAGTTTTTATTGAAGATATATTTATAATTTTATTTTTTGCTTTAAATTAATAATTATAAATACATTTTTTGTTATTAATAATATATATATTTTAATTGGAAACATTTTATATCGTATTACATTTTATATTTAATATTTTTTTGTCGAATAAAAATTATTGCTTACATTATTAAATAAAAGTAATATTAAATAATTATACTTAACTTAGGAGTAATTACCTTATTTTTTTACGTAAGTAGGGTATTTTTACATCCTATTTAAAATCATTATTAACAACATATTGTTCATTAATAATTGTTTCCTGATTTTTATTGACATTTGAGAACATATTATGGATATGGATTTACGATTTTCTGGAAAAAAAAAGTGAATAGAAATCAAATAAGTATTAAACAGAAGCAGGTTAAATAAATTTGTTATGACAGTATTTCTTAAAAAGCAAAAATAAATAGTCAAAATAAAAAAGGAATAAAATCAATATCCGTTTTACAATTCATTTTCTCGTCGCTGTAGAATAAAAACGTTTCAGGTGACTTGGGTTAGATCAATTTTTTGGGGGTTAAACCAATTTTATTGTTTAACTAATATATTTTTGCACATTATTGTACATTCATCTCTACTAGACTTTAATCGAGAACAAGGATCAGTTGGCACCCACAATCGTCGTTACATCATAAAATACTGTCCGGAGGTAATCCACCCTTCCCAAAAAGCCCTTCCTCTTATAAGGAATGTCTGTTGAATCGGTAGCATAGCTCCCTTGGGTTAAAGGGTGGTTCCTCGCGAACACCGGTATAACCAGAACGGAAGAATGTGTTTCGGTCGAGAGGAACTTTAAATCACATCGCAAACGTATAGTCAGCACCATTACTTCCAACTTCTTTCAACTCTCTCAAAGTTTGGCGAGCTTCTGCTGACAAAAGCCAGTTTCTCCAGTTTAAAGAAAAGACATGAATTATCTCTTTATCATTACGTAAATCTCCTTTTATAGACGTTTATTTTTAGTATATGGCGGATCGATAGATGTTGCACTGTAAGCTATTCCACAGGCATGTTCTCGCGTTACTTAATTAAGTAATTAAGTACGCGTGCCTTGAGTACAACGTACTCCGTTGTTGCCTGCTGCAAGAGCGATCCGTAACAGAGAGAAAAAGTTATTTGATCATTATGCATGCATACACTCCGCGAGTTGTGCAACTGCGCCCCTTGCTCGCGTGTGAGATGAAACGACCGCGAAGACAGATTCTGAATTGACATGAATATTCCGACACGAACATTCGCCTGACTGTGCTGTTTCATTCCTACTTATGCACCCTCGGAATTTCGAGTTTCGCAAACTCGAGATCAGCGAAACTCTGAGCTTCGGATCTCCAGGATTTTCAAAATGCGAAAACCGAATATTTCAAAGCTTCTTTCAAATTTGTGATCATTTGCACATTAATAGCGATCGTTCGTACATTAGATGATGTTTGAAGCAGTTTTTATTTCTAGAGTTTCGAACTTTTAAAATATATGAACGTTGAATTTTAAAAATCGTTCACGGAAAGAGAGAGAAAGAGAGAGGAGAGAATTTTATTAAAATGTCTAAAAATTTAACTAGATACGGATCTGAAAATTATTTTGTTGGATCAAATTATGTAAAAATCTCAAACAGTGCTGCAAAAAGTTTTGGCATTCTAGCAATCAGTTTGAGCGTCCTACTTAATTATTTTGATGGTCCAACAAAATTATTTTCAAATCTGTATCTAACTAAATTTTTAGCAAGATACTTCAGCAAAGCCAATCCTTTTCATATAGATATTTTACGTTTTGAATTTGTAAAATCGTGGATATCTTTAGATTTGATCTTTCGAACTTGCATCTTCGTATTTTCGAGTTGTGCACATTTAATCTGCACTAGAGACTCTTTAATAAGAATCTGGATATGAGAAAGCCTCTTTTGATTGGTCCACCATTTTAACAATTCCTGAGAGATAGAAAAAGAGAGAGAGAACTAAACAAGAAAAAGATAAAATGAAAAAGAGAAAGAAATAGTAAATGTCCTCTCGCAGGTATGAAGGGTCTCTCGCAGATTTTTGTTAAAACTACTATACCCTGCAAATGAAACTGTGGCGTGTCCAGATTCTTATTGGAAAGTCTTTAGTCTGCATCTTCTCCTATGGTTACGGAAAATACTTTTACAGTGGGCAAATGTTATCATCGCTTCGTTTCCCCCTCGGAAACCGAAAGAAAGGTGTCGGTCGTCGGGTCCGTGCGAAACTCTCGCACATCGAGGGGTCGAGATCTGTCCCACCACACTGCAGTGTCAGTGAATTTAACCACTCCCTTCAGCCAGTAGCTTGGCACCTTTATTTCCGGCGACATGGGGTCCCGTGGGATGTCCGGGGAGGGAATCCCAGCGGCGTTGCCACCGCCATAATTTCCGTCCGCTTTTAATCCGTCGCACGTGCGTCCCGCAGGAAGAGTCGGCTGACTTCTCGCCGCCAGGAAGGTCTCGCAGGAGGAAGAAACGGAAATGCGACATGGCTGTAGAATCGGAGCTGGTATTTTTCCGATGATACCTCTCTCCGGAGACCGCGACTCAATCTTAGACGGCGATACACAGAAAGAACGATTTTACTGCAGTATGGCTGAAGTATGATTGAAGTATATCTAAAAATGTAGCTAGATGGAAATAAAATATCATTGTGGCATGTCTGAAGGTACCAGTTACAAAAGTTCAATCTGTTCCAATGATCTTGAGGTAATAAATTTTGCACTTTTTGAATGTGGTAGGGATAGCGATTATCTCCTTTTACAGTTCGCCAAATTGTTTGTGGTGACACTCCCAATACAGCCGACGCATTCCGAACGCTGGTCTCAGGATGATTGTCAAAATGTTGTAAAATACGATTCCCTGCCTGCAAATCTCTTCGTAACGCTGCTTGAAATCGGTTGTTTTCTTGTCGAATTGAAAATGTTCCAGTCTCTCGCAATCTATTAAATGTCAACATAAACACTCTTCGGTTTGGCACTCTTCTGTTTGGAAATCGTCGTGCATATTCTCGCACCGCCTTTAAAGCATTACCGTTGCAGAAACCGTATACAAAAACCATATCAGCATATTCACTATTAGAATACGTACGCGGCATATTGCAAAAGACAAAATTCATCTACTGTTAAAGGCTTTCAAAGAGCGACTGACAAATTCATAACAGAAAGTGGAAAATGTAATCAAATATGTCGGTGCTAGATATGGCAAGAAATGTAAACATTTTTTTTCGATTTCTCTGAAACGGAGCAAAAACGAGCATATGTCTATAGGACTTTTTTTCTTAGTTTTTTACTCCTCTACACGCTCCCGAAGTTTTGCCATTTAATTTGGAAACACCCTGTATATATTTTTTTTTAATTGTATCTACTTCAGTCATGTTTCAGCAAAATCGGTCTTTTCGTGTAAATAGTCTGTTAAATTTGTCTTGCTTTTATGATGTGAATCTTCCAAGATCTCTTGGACTTAACTATCGAAGTTCCAAGTATCTCCAACATTGCAGTTGCTTAGAAAGTACAACTTTGACCATAAAGTACATATTAACATAAATGTTTTATATCTAACAGAAAATAAATTAAAAATAGTTTATTAAAAAGTAAATACTCATCTTTAAAATAATTTTAATATTTTTAATACTCCTTTGGTTTTTATTACCACCTTTTCCAAGAAAAAAATGCGATAAATTGAGGACGCTTTATACTTATGGCTAATACCGTATAAAATTTTTTACTTTTCTACTTTTTAACAGTTGAAGACCGATAGATTTTAGCTTTAAAACTTGAATGTTCCCAAATTTTAAAGTTTTCCAACAGATTTAAAGTCACAAACTTATGTTTTGAGAATTGCAATATTGAAGATCCAACATTTCTCAGTTCCATAAATCTCCGATTACTCCTCCAAGAATGTTCAAATCGAAATAATTTTTTCGAAAAAGATTTAATAAAATACCCAAGATTGAAAAAGTTCAATTTGTCAATAAGATCAAATTTTCTAGATTTTTTATCACTGCCGCTGTCTTATTTATGGAATTGGATTGCGAGAAATATTTGTAAAAATCACAGCGAACACCGACGTAATAAAATATTAATGTATTCAGCACGATGGGAAGTGAAATTTTCATACGCTCGTGTGGACTTGATCGCGTGCGCGCGACTATGTAATGAGCGCAAAATCGTTGATCAAGATCCAACAAGAAATCTCGAGTTACGTTGCTTGTAATACCGCCGAAACGATGTTACACTAAGCCGTACACATGTACCAGACGTGTACGTGTGTACCCGATAAGGGTAACATTTGCATATACGCGATTAGCGTACAAGTCGTAGATCATACGACGCTTAAGTTATTTCCTCTTTATTACGGAAACAATTCAGGTGAAAAATCACCTCACTCTAGCACATGCAGAAATGAATCCAGAAATGTTTATGCACCATTTGTCTTATAATGAGACTTTGATCGATAAAAATTCGAGTAAAGTTTAAGACAAATTAAAATTAGATTGCTAAAATTTTTCCATGCATACGGAAAAAAAAAGTAGCTGTCGTAACTAAAAATTGCATGTGGTAACTAAATGGCAGATGTAAAACATGGACAGCTAAGATATAGGTATTATAGCTAATGTTTTAGCTGTAATATCTATATTATAGCAGCAACAGCAAACCATTTCGCTGTAGTTTATAAATTTATAGTTACGGCAGCAAATATATTATAAGAAACTAAGATTAGCTGCGGCAGAGAAAATCTTTTTTTTTTGTGCAGTTAATCTATTGATAGCGAATTCGATTGGAGGCACTGATACACATTAAAATTTTTATATATTGATCTAATTTGAGTGTAAAAGTGAAGTACAAATATTTTGAATAATAAAACTTCTCATATATATTTGATGAAACAGCAAAATAAAGTATTGAGGATATCACGGTTTAATATTATATATGTATTAGATGTACAAGTATGACTTTACGGATTTTTTGATAAAAAAAAAACGCATCGATTAGATAAAAATCATTCTTATTTATTCAAAGTATGCTCGATCGGAAGCCACAACCTTGGCCCATCTTTCAGGCAATAAACGGATTCCACGCTGGTAAAAGTCTAGATGTTTTGAAGCGATCCAGTTATCAAGCCAATTTTTGATTTCTTCATAAGAGGCTTCCATCTTTATCATCCAAATCAAAATCATTGCTCCTGAATCGTTTAAATCATTTTTCACACATGCTTACCGATGGAGTATGTTCTTTGTAAGCTTCTACAAGCAAACGATGACTTTCAGCTGCACTTTTCTTTAGAAAAAAATAATGAAGTAAAACTTTCCGCAAATGGTGTTTTTCCGGTACAAATTTTGACATTTTCAATGCGATAAAAATAATACTTGTTTACACTTTAGTCAAATGAAATGTACGTAGTTTAAAACTACGTTTTAAAGCTGCGTATACACCTTTCAAGTACATGTATTGCCAACTTCAAATAAATACCAGCAGTATAACTATACCGCTATCTATTGAAAATCCGTAAAGTACTTGTACATCTAATATATTCGTATTAAACATGCATTTTTACATTGATTTGTTCGACTACTTTAATGCACACCAATGCTCACTAGTGCCTACAAATCGAAATTTATCATAAGATAAACATATTTAAATATAATTGATAAGAGTTAAGTAAAAGTTAGATATAAGAATGATGTATTTTTAGGGTTTTTCTCGTTTAGCTGTACCTTTTTATCGTAACTTTGTCCTTCTACACGAAAAAAATGATTTTGCTGAAGTGTCTAGAAATAGATACAGATTTAAAAATAATTTTATTGAATTATAAAAATAATTATACAAAAAGGAAACTCAAACATAATAAGTAATGCTGCAATTTTTATGTTAAAAACAACAGTTTGGCTGAAGTATCTAGAAATTTAGTTAAATACAGATTTGAAAATAACTTTTTTGGACCGTTAAAATAATTATGTAGGAAAGTTAGTGTGTCATGATGAGTAATTTTTTTATTCTAGCAAAACCAGCTTAAGCATTCTATATATTATTATTTTGATAGTCCAATAAAATTATTTTCAGATCCGTATTTAATTAAATTTTTAGACACTTCAGCAAAACTATTGTTTTTGTGAACATTTACTTTTGTGATTTTTAAAAATATTGTTTTTCATTTTTCCTGATTTTATTAACAAGAAGCTCAATGCTTCAATGTTCTAAGCAAAGCAAAATGGGCTCCAGATTAAAGTTCGAAAATTCATCGTTAAAGTTAAGATGGGGAATACCGAGACACCCTGTACGTGTCTCATGCATATTAATCGACGCGACGAGACGTTGATCCGCCTTAACAAAGGCGAGCCTTGGGCCAAAGGAGGACTGTCGAAAGGAACAAATCAGTCGATACAAATTTTACGACGACGTCTCTACACGTAAACGTTGATTATATATATATATATATATATATTATAGCCGTGAAACAGGCACTGCTAATTATACGCGCATGACTGATGTCACGTGTCGTGAATTAATTGTGTTCAGCGTGCACGCGATGTTACTGTCATTTACACGTTCATTCTAAGAGCTGTTAAGTAAAGGGTCGTGAATTTTCGTCGAATCGCGAATCCCATCCTCGGACCGCTACTCTCAGTAATTAACGCGTCGTTGTATGTCGTTTGTTACGAGCCAGTGTTGGAATTCCCTGGGCATCTGTTAAATTAAAACAAAAAGGTGGAAACGAGGAAAAATCTCCCACAGGCAGGTAACACTCACAAAGATTGCATTATAGAAGTACTATGAATTTAAAAGACACAGTGTTCCAATAACATCGATATTGTTCTTATATGTATTTTCTAATTAGAATAGTTAATTAAAGATATATATATATACATCTAAGGTTTTTAATATTAAATATAATTATTTAAGGAATCGATCAAGTATTTTCAGAAATAATAATAAAATCCTATGCAAAAAATGCAAAAACTTATTTTATTTTAAAATATGTATTTTTTATTTAAATATTTTTATATAAGAAAAAAAGAAATAAATAAAATTATGAAAATTTATTTTATGTTTTCTTTCCTTTTTGTTATATTAAATAGTTTTTTGGTATTTTTAAAACATTTGATTAATTCCTTAAGAGAGTAAGTAACTAGTTATTACACACATTTTCTAAATTAAACCGAGGAACCGTGCTTAAGACGCTCCAGACATTCGTTGGATTAAAAAAGGTATAAGAGAAGAGAAAGAGGCAAGAATCTGCAGGTGGCACCCAACTCGAAAATAAAAGTTAAATTACGTAAGTGCGCACCATGTGTTCCAAAAAAAGAAACAGAGGCGGTTATAGCGTAATCAATTGGCGCTTAGTCTTTTTGTGTAAAAATTTGAGCAGAAATTTCTTAGCAATTTTACGTTGTAATAACGTATTTATTTGTTTTAAAAATTCAAGAATGTTACTAAATATTATTTAATTAGATTTAATCAGTAGAAAATATTTTGTATTTGTGCAGTTAAAAACGATCCATTTTAAAATTCCTTGTTAAAATTTTTCATTGAATTTTTAACATATCCGAGTATTGATACAATGTATAATAATTATATTAAATGAATATTTTTGTTAAATTGATATTCAACATTTCTTAGTGTTAAAATAATATAATTTATGAGTAAATGAACAAATAACATAACAATATTTTTTAAAAACGTAAATTCTTAGCTAAATGAATAAAATGTATAATATTAATTTAACATATTATAAATATTGTTTTTAACGACGAAATATAATTGCTTATAAATTGTGTCAATATTACGTTGTTAATTTTTTATATAATATTTATGTTATTTCCTAATATATTCATCTTGTGTTAAATTAACATGGAAATTTAATTTAGGATATGAAATGTGTGAAATTTAATCAAATTTTTATGTAAGAAGTTTTTTTTATGTGCTTTAGCAATAAAGTACAGGGATATACTATTTCCTTTCGAACCCTTATACGAAGATATATTTCTCTCTTAAAATTTCGAATGCAGCTACATTTTGTGATATGGAAAATCACTAAGTTCCATACAAGTACTCTGAAATTCTATCCATGTATACTGGGGAATACCGTACACGCATTAGGGCAATTTCCATTTCACCGAGGGGAAATACTAGGCGACCACCCTGCAACGGGGTACGATGATTAATGGCCGATATGTTACGCCGAAAGTTTCCTTAATATTCCGTGCATTCCCGGCATTTCGATTTACGCATCGCGAACGACAACGTTAGTAATAACATTCTGCGTTTATTTCGACGTCCCTTAGCAGTAGCTTCTAAATTATTTCTTCATACTAAAGGAAGCTGCTTCTCGATATCTAGATACATATACGTCTACGTATATACCCAATAAACTCCTTACTTTAAGACCTCTTAAGACAGATTACACCTTAGATAACAGCTGCGAAGATCATTCTCCCCTAATACTTAATAGGTTAAGTATTATTTCAGGAGTTATACATCAGGTATGCTGTACGATTTAGATAAGCGGATTACACTTTTACGGTAACCCGCGCGATAATCTCGCGTGAATTTTGTGCTGACTTGGCGAACCTTTGACCGTGAAAGAAGCAAAATTTCCACGAGGACCAGCATGTCTCCCCGGCCAGGCGATAAGCCTCGCTTTAATCAAGTCAAAAGTTATCCCCGATATCATCGTTATTACACACCGGCTCGACCACGATAAATTATAGGGGCTGGCATTATACAGGGTACACAGGGGGTGCACTCACTCGAAATCCCGTTCCTTCCCCGTCGCAGGACCGCCCGTTTGCCGGTACTGTAACGAGACTAACGAGCTCTTGTCTCTGACCATTCATCGATACTGCGATACTGCTACATCCTGGCCAAAGGAACCCTCGTTAACCCTGAAAATTACCTCCCCTCCGGCCTCCTCTAACTCCGTCTCGACATTCTCACTGGAGTGTAGCGATGTGTCATTTATTAGTTTAATCCTTTGAGCCACCGGAGCACTTTCACCTTTGAAATAGAGAGTATATCGAATTAGTGTTAGCTGTCTTGATGATTGATATTATGGATATCAGTTATACATAAAGCGCAAAATATATATAAATTAATAATATATTAAATTGAACCATTTGCATTAATTGTCTTATATTGCGAAGATAAAATAAATGTGCATTTAATGTTCTGATGCATAATAGATAAAAAGAGAAATTTATGATAAAATGAGAAGAAATATGGTAGTGAAATATCAGACATACAATAAAAGAGTATTATATTATACGGTTTTCTTGAAATATCTAAAAATTTAGCTAAATATAGATTTGAAAATAACTTTATTGGACCATCAATTATATATAGTCGCTCAAACATCCTACAAAACGTCAAAATTTTTGCTTTTAAAAATAATTATCTAGAAAACTCAAGCATGATGAGAGAGATTCTAAAATAAATTTTTTAAATATTTAATTTTTATGAAGAGCCAATTTTTTCCGCCTACATTGTACTTATTTGACAATCACGTTCATGAATATAGAATCGTCAGTCTCAGAAAAACAAAAATTTAAGGGGCTAATTAATACATTGAATGGCCGACACCAAGAAAGAGAGAGAAAAAGATAAAGAGAGAGAGAGAGAGAGAGGGTTCGATCCACTCCATAATTGTCAAACTTCATGAATTGAACATGCAAGTGGTTCAAAGTGGATCGCTTTGTTCGCCCAAGGTCGACATGACGGCGCAGGGAAGAAGAGGGATGAAGTATAGGGACGGCGGTCCTAGACTAACGAGGATTCCTCTCCGAGTTCCGGGGGTTGGTTATCCTTCTAGATGTCCTTAAATTTCGCCGAAACATTATGGAAATGAAATCCCGGGACTTGGTGATGACGACGACGAAGACAAGGGCGAAGGCAAGGACGAAGGACTAGGATGGCGAATTTAACTGCGTTATAACTTCCGTGTTAGCATACGCAATCGGATCATCACGACCGGCAGGCGAGCAAGCGACGTCTTAACGAGCGTCGCGATGCCAGATGCGATTAAGAGATCTGACGAGCACTCGTTCGCGGCAGTTCGCAGCGAGCAGAGGAAAAGATATTCCACGTCGCTCGATATGCCATCTTGGAAGCGCTTTTAATCAAGAAATTTCCCTTAAGCGAGGAATAAACCCTCTCTAACAAATCTGAAAGTTCGATATTATATATCATCTTTAGCCAATTATTGATTTTTGCTCGACAGTTCGCTCTGAATATTAAGTTGTAATATCCTCTAATATAGTAATTATAATTGTTATAATATCATAAATATAATTCAATATAAATTATAAAATCTTTTCTAAAATGGAGTTATTTTGACTCGCAATTTTGTTCAGTTTTTAATACTTTAACAAAACCATTCTTTCCGTACGATGTTTAAAGAAATTCTTTATTCTAATTTTTTTAATTGCAATTTTCTTTTTGAATATTGAATCGCCTTTGGAAAAGATTTTTCTAGTTCAAGGTAATTAACATTTTTAAAGTGAGACTTGATTCTCTTTTTTATCCCATTTAGATCAGAGCCACGTACTTCCTTCGAATCGATCTATAGAAATCTTCGTCTTACAGGACATCAATCCTTTCAGTCGTTTTCTATTCAGGTTTTTAATCGTGGTTTTCCGAGCGAAGCTCGATTCATCCATTCTCTAGTCACGATGTCATTCCCGCGAGAAATTCGTCGCGTTCGATTTGGGGATTCGCCGTCGTTGTCGTTGTCATCATCGCCGTCTTCGTCTTCCGGTTTCTGCTCACGTAGGACGAAACCTTCGAGTCGGGGGGTAAAAGAAGAAAAATGCGCAGGACGATTCAATCGCGTCGACGACGATGACGCGGGCGCGGTCGACGAAATATTTATTTCGCGAAAAGCCCTTTCTAGTCTGAAGATTGATAAGCACCGCCAAGATCGAGGAGTCTGGCTTCGTAAGTAAATATGCATTACGACGAAGTTTACATATATCCATCTACAACTCGCACATAGCATGCAACTTTTGCACATAGCATGCGGTATATACGAGGGAAGACATACGTGAGATGGTTCCCGGCTGAGAGAGGAATCATATCTGTTCTGTGGATGATGGGGATGAATAAAAAATGCGCAAGGAATAACGAAGTCGATTTGTGGATTTTAGGAGAAGATGGAAGGCAATAACTTGTAGAAATAAGAAAACCGATAAGGATACGGGAAAAGCGGAAAAGAAGATGGAATTCTTTCGTATCACGTTTCTTCTGTAGGCGATTGGAACAAATATGGAGTATAAGCAAGGAGAGGCTTGTAAATTTTATGATAGAACGTAAAACCAAATAGCAGAATTGATCAGATAGTAAGAAAGTAAACGAAAGAGAAAGAAGAACAGGGACGAACTAACTGGCGTGAAAGTGGTACTAAAATATTAACAATATAAGTGAACGAGATCGTATAAAAGTGGAAATATAAGCGAAAGAGGAATTTATAAATTATTGTAAGCCCTTTTAAGCCGAAAGGGCAAAAGCAGAAATTTGTGATTATATTACGCTCCGCCAGTCTGCATTTAATGCCTCACAAAATTCTGTCAGCCGCACGGAGCTTAATTAACTCCGCTAATTCTGTATGTAATGAGATTATTACATCCGAAAAACTTCCGACGTGCATGACAAATTCAAGTTGGCGATCTAGCTTTAAAAAACGATGCGTTCAACGCCATTTTCTTACATCTGAGAAGTTTCGGGACGATGACGGAAAGCCATGATTAAAACTCGGTCGGCTGGACTAAAGCCTCTTCGATACTTCTTGAAAGTTGATGCGACAGCGCCTATCCGCTTATTTCCATAAAGAGATCACTCTACCGCCAGTTTCCAAAATCTGCGGCCTCTCTGATCGTGTTTATGCAAATTTGTATCTCCTCGTCGAAAGCATAAGCTGACGATGGCAAACAGGAGCGGCGACTCCTGTTCAGCGTAATTGAATATTATAAATATAGAAGGCTCCAAAAGACTTTAAAAGTACAGGAACCTCAAAAAATAACGCTTGTTCTTGTAGCACATGTATAGGCGACAAGATTTAATCTCACCTCTAAAATTTAAATTCTATGACAGGAGAAACTTTAATATTGAAATTTTCATTAAGATCTTTTTCTGCAATCGTTATTAATTATTAATGATTGTCGTTGGGGTAAAAAAATCTTATTTTGTAACAAAAAAATACCGATAAAATTATTTTAAACTCAATAATAGCTAGGAAGATGTTGAGTTTACAATAATTTTATCATTTTGTTGTTGATGAATCATTATCATTTATAGAATTCTATCATTCTTAACGATATTATTATCGAACATTTGTATAGAAAAGGAAAAGTCATCTACACAATTCAATAAGATTGTTAAAAATTACAGAATACGCGATCCATAAAATCGTATGACGAAATAAATTTTGTAATGCTTATTTTTCATGCGATCTTGGAAACGGTTTAAATCAGCGCAGTCTTCCCGAACACGTGGCGCATTAATTATTCGGTCCGTTAAATTGCTCGACCCCCGGTGGTCGATTCCTAATTAAGTTTAGCCCGCTGATTACCACCCCCGGCCGTAATGAGAACGGTCGAAGAGAATCAAGTGTCTCACTTGATTTGAAACTCAATGAATGCGGGTAGAAAATTTATCTTGTCGAAGTCCCCAAGAATTAAAGGATCAAAGATTGAATTTTGCATTTTATTTGAATAACAAAACTTAAAGAGAAGTTTATTTTGAATCTGTTATCAAATCTCGAAGCGATAAGTTTCGTGTATCTCCTGCAAATAGGTATAAAAGTCGGCATTGAAACGAGAGATCGATGACGATATTTTTTTTTCTCCACTGGCGATCACATAAATCCACGCTTCGCGACACGGGAGTTTACACGGTGGCACGCATATGTCTTCCATTACAGATTTATTGTCTCGCGAGATCAGGGAACGGCGAGGGTTGATGGCCCGTCGTTCGTTCACGTTAGAGATAAGAAAAATAGCGTAAAAGCGACGACGGACCACTTAGTATGTTAATACGAGCTCTCGTACGTGGCCGTGACGTAGACTATTGACGATCCCGTGGAACGAGTCGTACGAGGAGCGTGTGTAAATAGCGATGTAACGCGATGCTGTAATAATCGTCCCACGACAAGCGCCTCACAGTGATCTACGAGGTAATCCGATCAAGAGAACTGGAGGAAACTTGATACTGACGATCGCGATCGTCTATCCACGTAATGATTAAGTCTAATCGTTGGATCAATTATAATTATGCCATGACTGTAATTACATCGCGTTCCATATATATATATGGAAACATATATATGGCTTTGACTTCAAACGGAGTTAGATTACAATAACACATGGAAAAAACGATTTAGCTAAAGTATAAATTTAGCTGGATATAGATTTAAAAATAATTTTGTTGAATCATCAAAATGATAATTATGTAGGAAATTAGAGCATGATGAGCTACAAAAGATTGACATTCTATGCTGTAATTATTTTTTGTTTTATTTCTAATTAAATTTTTGGATACTTCAACAAAATCGTTCTTTTTGTGTATAAAATAAATGAATATTGATATTTCGAGCGAGATTTTATTTCTATATAATAATAATAATTTTTGTAAATTTCATACATCTCATCCATACATCTTTATGTTTCCGAAATACATTCGTTAATTACTATTCGGTATTAGAAGTGAATTTTTATGCTAAAGCAAGAATTATATTATAGGATATAATTTCATATTATTGAAGTACACATCTTGTACATAATTTGTAAAATCTTCGTAACATTTTGCATTAGAGTTTTTCACACGACGCAGATAAAATTTGATGAGATCATCAATCCTAGGATATATCTTTTTACTTTTTTACATTCACGTATCAAACTTCTCTAGCATAGAAGCAGCACTCTCGATCACCTCTCAATCGCGATGATCGCGATTCGTAGCAAGATTAAACGAGCGAGTCTCTTCTCGTTGCAGAGGTCCTGTTTCACCGTGAAATGGAACGTTCAAGCAGTGAACGTGTGCGCAAATAACGTGATCGCAGCCGGTTCCGGCGGACGATAATCGTGGGAAGGAGTCCTCTGTCCACTTGGGCATTTTCGACGAGGCACCGCTCCGTTAGCCGACACTCGTGTGCAACATGTTCGGGACGAAATTGCGCACGTGGATGGAGGCACACATCGTGCGATCGAAAAAGAAGAAGGACCGGAAGAAAGGCGACAAGGGATTCGACTCGAACTGCAACTCTCCCAGGAGCCACAGCGCCAACAGATCGCCCGCTTTGCATCAGGTGAGCAACCTCATCGTAATTTCTCGATCACTTTCCGAAACAATCCCAAGTAAATGTTACTTTGATGTTTCATGATCCTCCTGTATCTCTGATTTCATAATTTGATTTAAATTACACTTTTTAATTTAATTACATTTTTCAACAGCTTTATATACAATTATCTATTATTACAATAGACTCTCTCCTTCTGCATAAAAAGAGCTCGATATTACAAATTTTTCTCCGAAAGAAAGAATGCCTTTTTGGAAAGAATCTCTGATAACAAGATAAGAAATTCTTGATGTACTTAATCTTATTGCAGTTTTATGCAGTTTAAAAATAAAATACAATATTTTAAGATTAGGTTAATATTCTTATCGTGATGTACTATCGTGGTGTTATCTATAACACTCACAATCAGTACAAATAAAATTACCTTCTCAGTACAATTTCCAAAAGTTTGGAATTCTCTTTATCGTTTCGACAGTCGTTTCGTTGCGAAATTTTATATGAGTCTAACGTTAATTGCTTTCACTCGCGATCGCTCACGAGTACTCAGCCCTGAAGTATCTCGAAAGGTGCACGCTCGTCGGATTCATCGTCATTATCGGCGAACTAGTTTGCGAAGTGCTTCCCCTATTTTCCTACTGCTTGCCAGCGTTTGCTCGTTACCCCCGTCCGTTTCTCCGCTAACAGACCCTTAGGTTGGCGTTTTCCGTGGAAGGAGTTGCCAGGGCACGTCGACGCTTATCGTTAAGGCGGATAGAAAAAGGGTTCAGTATTCTTTTCCAGACACACCCCGGCAGGCGACTAGTCCTGCGTTCTTTCACGCCATCCATTGCAGATCGCCGCAGTAGCCTCAGATTTTGTGCAGTCATCGGACGACTGTCTTACTGAAACCGTACATTAATACAGACAGTATTGAATTCATGAATTTTCATACATTCTTTCTTTTTATTGTGTGCCTTTTGGATTATCACATAACACGTGAATTTTTGAAGATCATTAATATTTTTGATTTTTGAAAGCTGTTCCGAAGAATCTGAATCTAAAAGATACTTTGTAATAAATTTTTTAAAGTGTCTCTTTCATCATTTTGAAACACATTTAATTTCTACATAAATATTTCTATGTATATTCTTTATTATTTTTTAGTGAAAATAATTTGATCTGTTTCGCAAATACCATCATTTATATATATATATATATATCTATTAATTATTCAATAAATTGATTCAGTACATTATTTATGGTTTAATATAAACGTGTGTTAATATTATCATTGAAAAATCTGCAAAATTTGTTCTGCAAAGAACGATTTTGCTGAAGTATCTAAAAATTTAGCTAGATACCGAATCTAAAAATAATTTTATTGGACTATCAAAATAATTAAGACGTTTAATTTATTTGCTGGAATATCAAAACTTATTACTCATCATGTTTAAAAATTTTATAAACATAATTATTTTTTTAATTTAATAAAATTGTTTTCAGATCTATATCTAGCTAAAATTTTTAAATACTTCAGCAAAATTGTTCTTTATTATTATAATGGTTATTATCGATTTATATTGAGTGGAAATATTGTTTATATGGAAATATCGTTTATTGAAAGAAAATTAACTGCACAGAAACAAATAAAAAAATTTAGGATGCAATTCGCGAGTATGATTCAAAGGACCTTTTAATCTTTTCCCCAGGTACATCCAGTGGATTCGCCGACGAAGAACGTGGACGGTATCCGGTTGCACGGGGGCAACTACGGCGCGACAGTGACCACCTCGTCCGGCACTTCCGGCGGTACCGCAGGAAGTGTGAGTCTCTCCTCGCCGGAGAGCGCGTACTCGACCGGCTATTCAACCGACGGCACCTCGCCCGGCACCAGTTTTCCTCCTGAGTATTACATCAATATCAGGACCGGCACCCACTACTTTCAGAGCAACGGCAGTAGCGGTGCCGCCACCACAGCCAACAATAACAATAACAATAACAACAAGATCAGGGTGAAAAGGCCACCAGGCAACGCAGGGGATCACCTGCCTCCGGCCAGTAGTAGTATTCTATCAGGAAATGGAAGAGTCGAGGATAGGGGACAGTCAACTGCGAGCACGACGAACATGACCAGAGACAACGGTCAGCCGGAAGTTCGAACAAGTACGCCGCACAAGGTAAGTGCGTTGTCTATAACTTCTGAAACTTGAGACAGGAGATAACACTTTGCGTCCTTTCGAAACTATCAAAAGATGTATTCGCTCCTAAAGGAATACATTAACGAGGAAATTCTCTCGGTGTAAATTTAACTATGATACTTTTCTTTTTAATTTTCTCATATAATTTCTTAAAAAATTAATCAGAATTATATCTTTGTTACTTTAAAAACAAATATATTATAATTATAATAATTATAATATAAATTATAAATATCTTCTTTTAATTAAAGAAGAAATAGTTTAGTTGGTGTTATGTACGATTATTCTCAATGATATATTTTTTGCTTTTATCCGTGAAGAGAATGTTAAAACTCCTACTTACTCACTGCAGCCATCTTGAATTGCAACGTCAGAAACAACGAAAAATACCTGAACAAAATTCTTGCATAACTATATTAAAATGTGAGCATTTTTTAGTAAAATAACACTTGTAATCGATAGAATATATTTATTATAAATTTATACCGAAAATTCTCTTTGTGTTTCGGTACTCAATAAATAACCATACCTATTATTTGAAATTGAAATTGAAATTGAAATTATGCATAACCAGAAAACGAAACAAGCTATGTGATAGCTGTCAAATTGAGATAAATATAATTTTATTGTGTTCCGAAATAAAAGGAGAGTTTTCGATGTATTTTACAGGTGTATTCTGTTACATGCAATTGTTGTTTATTAAAAAATATTTCTATTTTAATATTTTTTTTTAAATATTTTTTTTTACAAGAATTTCAATATGTATTTTCTTGCTTCTGATGTCATCAGTTCAATTTTAAAAATTAATCGTGGTGAATAGTTAAAAACTTTAAAAGTGTGTGTGTGTTTTTAAATTATTTTATATTAATTTTTTATTATATCATTTTACTTAAATCAAACTCTGTGTGTGTGTGTCAACGTTTTATTGTATCAAGCACACACTTGATTCAGCAAATCTACAGCCGTAATATATAGACAATCAGTTTTCTATATTAAAATAACAAAGTTGTATAACTGAATAAAATTAGCGATTATCGGTAATCATATTCGTTGTAATAAAATTTGTTAATACAGCAGAGATAATTTTCTATGAAAGTCAATCCAATATATAGATAAAAAAATTTTTAACAAAACATGCTAGCTAAGATGGCGTTTTATTGTTGTAATGAAGAAAATTTGTTACATTATTAACAATTTTTATATCAAAGTATTAACTGAATTAGCATACTAATTGCTTACAGACATAATTTCTTCATTAAACTATCAAATCTTCATACAGAACTCGCGCTACAGCTTTGCTGAACCACCCAATCTATTTTTTCCACATATATTAATTTTAATGGCAATGCAAAATTTTCGAAGACTCACAGAATCATTAAAAATCGAGAACTATCGCGCGCTTTGAAAACTGTGTGAGAATCTTCTTAAACAAAATTCTAGTTCAGATCTGGTTTGAGAAAGCGTCCGCTATTGCGAAATTTCGAGATATCTTGATATGATGTATTCACAAAAGGAGAGCGCGACGCGGCTCTTCCGTCAAACGCATCACACTCCATTCAGTCCTCAAATAGTTTATAGGCCGAAAGTAAATGCGCGCTTCGAGTCCGCTGCACGAGATTGCTGTCGTTTCACTGAAACGCACCCCCGGGCGCGACGTCTTGTGGGTGCTTGTTCGCCGCAGGGTCTTTGAGGCCGCGGGTTCAACGACACCCGGTCTCTTTCGCCAAGCAGGAAGTATACATTCTGAAAGTAGCATTTATCGTCGTGGCATGTATTACGGAGAAGAACGGGAGAAAAAGAGCCAAAAGAAGGGAAAAGAAGGCTTGCGAATCCCTCTCTCGGTGGATCTCGTGGATGCTGAGCTTACCTGCGAAGCTGTGGTGCGATGATCCATTCCTTTATTCTCGACGCATGTATTTGTCGCGGGGAAAAAATATTTATTAGCCGCATTTTCGCGCTCCTCTCGAAACGCGAAGGTGAAAAAGTCTGGATAACGTTACTTTGCTCTGCTCTTTCTCGAGATTCACTTGCGCGACTCGAGAGAGAGAGATGTATTATTGTCGCGAAATGCGCTCCAGGATATCGAGCGTTAATGGGTGGCAGGAGTGAAAAATGAATCTTTCCTCTTCAAGGACTGTGATCGATTGCGTGTCGCGCGACTCCGTTTCTTCACAATGAAGAGGAACGGTCGAGTTTGCGATTTGGGTTGGCGATAAGGACGAAAATACAGAGGACAGAATGATGAGTATGAAAAGCCGACTTTGAGGGGTTGAATGAATGAACGAATTAATTTTTATGCGTATTTTTTAACGGAGCAATAAGGAAGACGTATCTCCGAAAGTTATATCTTATACTGCACAGTCTAGAATAATTAATTGTGTATTGTACAAATTAATTAGTTAATTAACTCGGGCCATGATCGGCCATGGAGTTTCATTTAAATAAAACAATGTAAATAATTTATAACATAATCTAAAAACATTTTTTATAGAAAAACAAAAGTATGTGTCACTGAGAATAATCATTGCCGCAGCTAAGCCATTCCTTCTTCAATTAAGAGAAGATATTTATAATTGCATATTTATCTGTAATGATAGTGAAGAAATTCCTAAAGATATATCTATTTATAATACTATAAGAATAATTAATTAATATAAATATAAATTAATTATTTACTGTAGGAACTAATTGATCAAGTTATTTGTATAATATACAGTTAATTGGCACTGCATAACATACAACTAATTAACATTAATTATTCTTGTCTCTAGTAAATAAATAGTATATCTTTGGAGAACTTCTTCGTTATTGCTATATTAAAAAATATGCAAAATTATTATAATTAATTTATTTATTTATATAACATGGTTTAATAGAAAGAATTTTACTGTAGATATTTTATGCTGATGGCTCACCGGCAAGAATGCTCACAAATGTTTCTTTTACAAAAATCGGTATTTTCATCCTTCTGACCAACGATCGCTAAAACACATACTTTCTCATTAAAAAGAAACGACGGTTCGCCAATTTCGTCGACGTTAGCTAATTTTAAGCATAGTTCGACCTATCTTCTATTCCTTTTTACATCGCAACACATTAATCATCATACACAAAGAGGAAAAGATTAATCAACCGTGATCGATAAAACCAATGAAATATAAAAGCCCCGTCTCTCCTTTCGTTGTCTATATATTTCTATTCTAAATTGGTAGAGTGCAGAGACATCGACGAATCACGGTCAAAGACAGCATCAGCAGAGGCAGCAGGAGAACTCTCATCGCAGAACGGAGTCTTATTCCGCCGATTCAACGAGAAACAATTTGCCAGTACCGTCGTCGATACCACCGCCGCTGGTCTCACCTCCGGTGCAGTCGCCTCGCGAACGCTCCCGCATCCGGACGAACCCATGGCTGTCGGCGAACTCGTCCGGATCTAGCACGAACGGCCTGAAATCGCGGCTTGCTTTGGATGAGAGCAGCAGCAGTTCCGGCCTGAAGCTCACGGAATCCTCCGGCAGTGCCAGCGATGTCAATCTGAATGGCAGGGAGCCTCATGGCAGGAGGGAGCATCGTCAGGAGAGCCTCAGCGCAGGCCGAAGCCCGTAAGTAGTGCTTTTTAATGTTTTGATATAATTATCATTGTAACAATCTAATTTTAATGACAACAATCTAAATTACATTTTTTTTTATAATTCCAATTTAATTTTTTTCAATAAAATAGCTTATTATCGATTTCTTAGCAAAAATAAAGATTGGAACGTAAATCGAGGAGAGTGACAAAAGCATAAAAAAAGTTTCTAGAAGACAAAAATTGAGACAACGAAACGTAAAAATAGAATGGAAGCTTCTTTTATATTACGTTGTCCCTTTTTCGCCTCCTATAGAAGTTTCGTTTGTGCTTCTATCACTTTCTCCTCGACTTATGTTCCAATCTTTATTTTCACCAGGAAATCGATAAGCTATTATGCATACATTTGATTGAAAAAGGTTTAACCGAAAATTTATTCAAAAAATCTAATGGCTAAAATTAGATGATTACAATGATAATTAGATGAATCGGATTAGATTATCTGACTGAGGATAGATGAAAATTAAAAATAGACTGCGGAGAAACGAAATGTGGAAGCAAAACGCGAGAAATTTAAAAGTACCCGATATATTTCTGTAGCTGTATCGTTGCTCTTTCGAAACTTATCCAATTTCTCATAGGAAAAACTTCTAATTGCGTAAGTTGCCGGCGGACGGCGTATCGAAGAGTTTTTCTTTTTTCCAAATCCATCGGCTTTTCCAGTCTTTGGTCTGGAATTGACCGAAGCTAGTGGCTTAAGCGAGAAGCCAATGGTTAGAAAAGTTCCGCGAAGCAGAAAAGATCCGCGAAACTGCGCTTTATTGGCCGCCGACCCGCAATTATGGAAACGGGCTTTTCCCCTTTACGCCAGATTTAATTTTTAATTCCCAGTCACAAGCTGATTACACCTGATACCGACGTAATTTCTTTTGCAATTTGATTATCGTTGGTTTGCGAATCGTGCTTTGCTTTGCAAATTGCATTTGCACTTTATGCTAATTGTATATATTTACATTACCATGTTCCACTAAAATGCAATTTTGATTAAAAGAAATTTACTGACGACACAACGCACACCTTAATTTCTAGATATTTACACCATTGCTTTAAAAAAAAAAACTAAATTAAGAATTAAAAAAGATAAAATTTGCAAGCTAAATTAAGAGTGAATAGAAAAAGTTCAAATAAAATCTCGTTTTTGTTCATATATCATTCATTTTATATTTTTATACATATATCTTTTTCTTTTTGAATGACTCTCTTTTATTCGCATTTGCAGTTTAACATTTAAATTAATTTTCAATCAATATTTTTATATCCATGATAGTCCATTGAAACCAAAATTGTTTTATTATAAATGAAATTTAGACCAGTAAGAAAAAATCAAATAAGAAAAAGAATCCTATTTTCCTATAATCCTTATATATTATTAATCCTTATTAATTATAAATAAAAATTAGACCGATGAAAAAAAAATCAGTTAAGAAAAATAATCTTATCATCTGTCAAAGTGAATTTTGACTTAATATTCATATGCAAACTTTGCAAATATAATACATTTTTCAAAAATTTTCATGATACGTCTTGCGCAGGATTAATCAAAACTGGAGAATCACATCGGGCATGGATCTCCGACCGAAGATCTCTTTGGCTCTGCAACGACGAGCCAGCAGCAGCAGCAGCTCGTCGGCGTCCTCGGTTACGCGCAGCGTGCGCTCGTCAGAGGACGACATCACGCTGAACGAGATGATGGGCAAGTTCGACGAGAGCTACGTGTACGAAAAAGAGACGGACATTCTGTCGGACAGTGACCCGACTGACTGCGAGGATTACATCGACTCGCTATCAGACATCGACACCGGTCAGGATGGTGGCGACGAGAACGATCCATTTGAGAACGACGAACTTGATTACATCGATAACGGCTCATTTCTCGATCTGGACAATCTCGAATGTGATGGCGCCGGCCACTTTCCCAATACCGGTCACTGCACCTACTTCACTTTTACAAGCGAACTAAGCCGGCGCGGCAGCAGGCTTCGTGAGTCTTTTCTCAAGCGCAGAACCAAGGACGAGATCTCTCAGAGGTGAGCTCCGAGAAACTTAACTTAAATTGTCAAGGACTTATAATGTTTTTGACTACAATGAACCATACTTGGGATTGATGATGTCACATGCTCTATTATTAGTTAACGTTATAAAATTAGTAGAGCATATAACGTCATTAATTCAATCCAGATTGATAACCCATTGTAGTAAAAAACGCTATTAGTTTAGTATTTTACGTTGTTTGTAACATACCAAACGAGTTTAAATTACATTATTTATTTTTGTTACATTGCGTAACCAGAAACGTAAATGCGAGAGCCAGCATGAAGAGACAGAGCGCGCGACATAGAAAGATGGATGATAAGCAAAGTGAGAAGCGCAAGAAGAGGATATCGCAACGTCGTAAGCCAAATCTAGACCGATGTGACGACGAGACGGCGAATCTGAACCGCGTGCTGGTGGAAAGGATGCTCCTGAAGAATTCAGGATTCAATCAGGGCAGCAGAAGCGTGGGCGGCACGCCGATGTGCTTGCGACGCAAGAAACACGATGTGAATAAGAATCTCTCACCGATGAGACTGAATGGCAATCCGTCGGCCATTAGACCCGCCGTGATGGAGAACGAGATCGTGAAAAGACGGTCGAACTCGGTGAGATTCTAATCTATTCGATGTTACATCAAGTAACTAAAAAATTGTTTTTTAAAATTCTCATTTTTTTAATTACTTATAAAAAAATGGGTGCATAAAGAATAAATAAGAATAAATAATATTTACCTTAAAAAACTTTTATTCCTTATAATTATTACATTAAAATCACATTTCAAAATTAATATTACAAAATTTTAATGATTCAAAATATTTATCTTATTTTCTAGAAAACATATTGTACTTTTTAAGTTGTGTCGTTATTATAGCAAATTAAATGAGAGCGATATATTTTATTCAATCTTTGTTCGAACTAAAAACTAATTATTTTATTAGCATTTTTTAGTCTTGTTTTTTATCTCCAGCTCTTGAGATGATATTAGTTATATTCGTAGTAAGAGCTTAAATTATGTTATTACTTTTTTTTTTTCAAGGTAAGTTACGTGAACGGCAACATAGTGCGACGCCACGTGGCCGGCAATACGTACATGACCACATTCGCGTCGGAGATCGCGCTGATTGAGGCAGACAAGGAGGCCGATCGCAAATATCGCGAGCTTATCCTGGAGGCGGAGAATATTCTGGTGAGCATGCAGAAGTACCAGAGTCCTTCGCCGTGTGTGCCATCGCCGTCGCGCAAACTGCACAACGGTCTGGCGAACAAACGCGTCGAACTCATCAAGAACACGGAGCTGAATATTGAACTGGCGCTGTCCAAGAGCCGTAATTCCCAGCCGGAATTACAGAGCGGCAGTATTCGTGATCTGGAGCATACCAGTCCCAAACGGCAGTTCGCTCAGCCGTGTTCTCCAATTCATCGATTTATGGAAAGGAATTCGCCATCCAATTTCGCGCCGAAAGAGCCTCCGCCTGTATTTCGACAGCACGAGATGTCCAAGTGTCCGGACTCGCCGGCGATGACGCGCAGAACGACACCCCAGAGCTCGCCCAGCAGGAGTTTGATGAACCAGCAGATGCATCGGGCGCGTAACGGCGAACCAGAAAGCAAGGATGGCAACAGATCATCTCGGATCGCTTTGAATTGTAACGGCGGGATGAAACCGGAAACCGTGAATGCGAACAATTCTCTTGGGGAGAAGATACATGTGAACGGGATGATGCAAGGCTCTCTCGGCGGAGGTAGAAAGGAATTTCGCTCCGCAAGAGAAACGACAAAGGAGGAGGGAGTGACGTCCAGCTCGTCTGATTCCGAGGAAAAGTGCGACGTGAGACGGAGAGCTCCATTGATGACGTTCAGGTTATGATAACTGCTTAATAGAAAAAATCTTACATAATTTCTAGATTGCAATTTAAAACAAAACTAGAAATATTAATCTCTTTATATTAAAAATGTTTTGTTATTTCTTCAGAAATTGATTTTTGTCTTTGTTATGTATATCATTAATTATTTATATTTGTAATATTATAATATTTATCAGGAGAACTGACTTAAAATTAATGTATAGAAAGTTTGCATTCGATATTAATGATAATTATAATATTATAATACTAATCTAATGCCGATACTGAATGTGCAGTCGTTAAATAATATTTATGACAGAAAAACATCTTTAGATCAGTCGATATGGGTCCCATCAAGGAAGGTTCTTCCTACTGCCCGCAAAGCGAGCCAGTGAAAAGAAAAGTATACGCCGGAAGCGCGACATATGGCAGAATACAAAAGACATTGGGTGAACATGTTATGCTGAGAAATTCTGACGGCGATACAGCAACCGATGATACTGGTGTGTGTTTCTTTTATATCTGTCTCTTTTATAAAACGCAAGAATTTCTTTCTTTGATAATACTAGCTGCATCAAACTCAATGACACAAATATATAAGATATATTTCGATACATATAATTTTTATCTCTCAATGATTAATTATATGATTCAGTAAAATATTTAATATTTAATCTCCTGCATATATTATAACATTTTTTTTAATTTAGTTTTAAAATCGCGTTGATTGTTTCATTCTAATTTTAATAGTTTTGATTGTATCTATCTATTTATTTTGTATACGCAGATGACTCGAGGAGATCTCTGAAGGAAAAGGTAGCGCAATTGCGGCAGGAGCGATTAGCCGCCGAGGCGAACGCGAACAACATTCAGGACTCGCAGTTCTTTCAGCACCAGCTATCCCAGCTACGACGACAGATGCTGATGCAGACGATCGAGGGCTTGAAGCGCAGCCTCGAAGATCAGTCGGCCACCTTGAAGCAAACTTGCTTGGAACCGACGAGCCTGTTGACCGACGAGCTGCCTTGAATCCGACCGGCTGACTCGTTTCCGGTCTATTGTGCCGCACGATCACGATTAACGGCGTCTACGACATCGCCCTGTTCCTCGCGAGGGGAACAGGCTCGCCGGACGGACAAGATCGAAGTTACCAGTCCTGTCCTCGGCGAATCCGCGATTGGTCGAGCCGCCGCGCGCTGCGAGAAGTATTGATTAAGCGCAGCGTTTATTCCATGCGCACCGAATACCGAATTACGATGACGCGATCCTCGGGCTCGACGATATCAGCTGAGTGCGAACTGAGCACATCAAATCTCTATTTTTCTGTCCGTCTACGTGATATGAGAGAAAGAGAGCGAGAGTGAGAGAGAAAGAGAGAAAAAGGGAGAGAGAGAGTTGAAATTGAGTGTGTCGCGTATCCTCGCTGGGCATTGTTCCGCTCTATTGTTCGTTTCGCGCAGTAATTAACGTTTCTCACGAACCTTTTTTTTCGTCGTTTTTAATTTGCAACTTCGCGCGAGTAGGCCAACTTTCATTTATTGCTTTAGGTTAATCATTTTACTAGTTAGAATCTCATCGTTCGATCTATCAATGCGGTGCTCGCTCCGAAATTTCTTTCCGAAATGACGGTAGACGAGAAATTCTTGCAGATCGTCGAATTACAATAGATTAGTCCTAAAACGCTAACGTGGAATTATTAATAATCGATATATCATTATCAAATAATTATAATAGAATAATTAATATTATTAATCGCTATCACTATATTAAATATTCCTATATTTAACATTTTTTCAAATATATATAGTGCAGAGTGTAATATTATCGATCATTAGTATATTATATACGGAATTTGCAATAGGAAACAGGGAGAAAGAGATAATACGCACTAGGTTGAGATTGTACTAGGCCCTTAACAGAGTCCCCGTTAGCGTTCTAGGACTGGCTTACAATTAGACTATTCAACATCTAACGGGCCTATTCACACACGGGTGTCTGTCTTTGAGATGCTTTAGAAGAAACAAGGAAACATAGCGAAAAGTCTTAGAAAGAAATGTCAAAAGTAAGTCATGCGAATGAGTATAACAGTATCAAAAAGCATAGATATTTAGCATATATCCATCTAACGGATTTAGAAAATCACGAATTTAGCCGAATACACTAGCAGATAGGCGATTCAAAACGTATATAATCGATTTAGACATTAGAAAGACATTAAATGATATGTACCCAAGGAATACGGCCCAGTATTGATCGAGATGGATTGGGGAAGGATAATGCTGCTTGACACAGTCATAATCACGCTACTATATACGATATTGTAAAATTTCTTAAAGATATTGAAGTCAAACAGAACAATTTTGATAAAAAAAAATGATCAGTAATCATTGGCTTCGTACGAATTCCAGGTGTTCTCGATGTGAATGTTTTGCGAATATTCTCACTTTTCGTGATGCCAGTACGGCGGCTACAGAAAATCTAAAAAAAAAATACGAAGGAAAAGAATCATAATGATACCTCTTATTATTTCGAGCAAGACATTTGATCTTATTAAATAAAAAAATCGTTGCCAGTTCATATTTGGGAGATTTTTGATGGCCGATGATCTTTAATGACTGACGATGTTGAGAAATGTTTTATTGACCGTTTGAGCCTCATCGAGACAAATAAAACCTCCTACATATGTAAGCTCCTTAAGCAAGATATATATCTAATCACTTTTATGGATATAACTAATTTTTATAAGCACTTTGTGAAATATAACTATTTGAAAAATAAAAAATTGAGGCCCAAACAGTTAAATAAAGTAAGCAAATAGAAACAAGCCATACGTGGAAATGCATTAATAATGCATTAATAATGCAGATTATAAGAGACGAAAAAGTTCAACACCAGATGAAGGTGTAAGTCACGGCTTTTTCCTTCCCCAGCAGTCTCGATTCCTCCAACTTGATCTGTTGCAGAATATGATGTTTATGGCATGTGCACCTTTTCCACTGCGAAGTAAATTGGACGCGATGCAAGAGGCAATTGTAAAACAAAGCTTTTCATTTCCAATGGAGAAAGCTATAATTTTGCTTCTCGCATTCGCGTTCGATTCTTCTCATTTGCAAGCGCCACTTATTTTTCACACAGAGGACTATTGATAATCGTTCCTCGCCGTGAGACATAATGGGAACGCCATAACCAGCTAGCTTACACATATTACTCGTAATGTTCCTATTTCCATGCGATATTCGTATCCCCGGAAACGAGATCTTTCCCCGTGAACAATCACCTCTGTTTCTCTGGATAAAATAAGCATCCCCCAGATTAGTATACCAAAGACGATAGCTTAGCTAGATAGTAGACTAGAGCCGTTTAACCGATCAAAAAGCGCACAGCGATGCATATTCGTAATATTAGAAGATCATGGTTAAAGCGTTTTTAGAAACCTCGATTTGCTAGTAGGATAATTGTTCGAGTTACGTCAAGCGGATTACAAATCTTCCATGTGAGCCAGAGTCAAGTGCATTTCATTCCAGCAACAAATTTATGTGGTTTTTTAAGTTACATTTTTTAATAAGTTACATTTTTAAGCGATTTAAAAAGACACGTAGTTAATATCTCTATTTTTTAAAGAGTACATTTGTTTTGAAGATTTTGAAAGCTTGTGTTATTTATTTTATTTGTTGAATTTCAGTCGATTTCTCGATAATTTTGGACTCTGGTTGTATCGTCGACACGATATGTTCGGTCATAGTGATATTTTTGTGAGAATAGACTGATAGCGTTATCGATTGTTAGATTAAAAATTTTTAGCGGTTACTTACATGTGATTCAATACGTTAAAGATTCTCCGGGAACGGCGGATTGTAATGCGCACGCGATATATTTATTTGTGTTAGATATTAGGAAGCATAGTAAACGAAAGCATTAGACAAATATAGCGTAGCATTAGTGCATTAGGCAATCGTCAAGTAAACGAAGTTACACGTTTGTTTCTTCCTCTCTTCGTTTCTTTCGAATTTGTGATTTGTTGTCATAAATATTGTCTATGATTTCTTTTCGATCGTGATTCATCGTGATTTTTTCGTTTGTAGCTTATTGTGGAGATAGAACTGTGAGAGTTACTCCGATCGTAAGCGAAAGTCTTTGCGCGATACGCCGAGTATCGTTGAGTGGGAAGTTGTTCGAGAAAGTTTTATACGTGAAAAAAAAAGAAGACACTGTATATAACATAATTTTTTAATCAAGGAATATTTTAATTTTTTATAATCGTAAGGCGGGATTAGTGCGTCGTTGTCATAAGTTCGATGATTTTTATGCGATCGCATCGACATTCCAAGAATGCAGTTTGCGTTTGGTGACGGAGGAGAGGCAAGTTGTCCGGATTGATTCGCGAATCGGTGAACCGCATGGCTTTCCGAGCATCGCCCTTGCCGCAAAACGACACTAGTCACTCGATTATTCACGCAGGGTATGGATTGGCAACTCCGAACGTGCTAAGGAGGCAAAGTGGAATTATTGTTGCAAACGACATCTCTTGTGTACCAAGCCATTTATGAAATAAAATGGTTTTTTTATATGATTATGAATAAATTATATTATGTCGTTGGATTGGTACTGCTTTTACTATTTGCCTTGACGAAGAGGATCTCAAAGACATTTCTGTGCGCGCAAAAATATTACTCCATCGCCTGAGGACATACATTTTTACATAAAGAAAAGATAATCCAAATTACAAAATGACTGTACGTTTATTACAAAGCAATAATTCTTATCATATAGCAAGCTGTGCTTCTTTGCACAAACATATTGGACGACTTGTGTCGAACGTATGTAACAATATTTTCTTAAACTTTAAGTCTAAGTAAGATATTTTTTCATGAGGTCTAACAAAATTATCATTAACTATTATATGATGAATGAAATCTGAGTTAAATTATCCTGATGAGAAATCTAACAATCCTGTATAGTTTTATATCATTTTATATATTAACAATCTGTGCACAAGAAGTGAAAGAGGCATGAAGACTGTAATGCATATCTTTACATATTTACACGTAACAGACATGTGTCAATTTGCTTCGTTAACCGGCAGAAAAATCCGTTATCTGTTATAAAATTCTGATGACCAAAACGCGCAGCAGGTAGGTATATCTTCCAAGTACGATTTTATTTGACCCTCTGGAACATATGCTGAAACTCGTATATTCCAACAGGTTCCATAATCTTGTCGCAGTAATCTTCCCATTCGCCCTCATTCAAATCCACATCGGTGAATTCCTTGCCACCATTCACAGCTTTGGCTACCCATCCTTCCCCCGCGGAGAAATTATCTGGTTCTACACCCCGGCAGTCAAACACAACGATACTCTTAAACTTTCCCTGGTCGTTCTCGGTGAAGGACTTAATTGAATCCTCGATTATCGTCACGGAGTTCTCTCGTTGGCAGAATTTGCACTTGCATACAAAATTGGTCACCCCGCTGCCCCGTTGCAATGGCACCGACTCTTCCAGGGAGACATAGTTCCACTTCTCCGATTTGTTGCTGCAGTTGCAGCAAATGAACTTGAGACACCATCTGAACTCGGGCCCCGACGGCTTCAGTTCCTCGATGTTGTCGAGTCTGCATGTAATCCACAGCGCTACTTTCACCATTTTCAATCGTGGGATACCAGTATCCTTTCTGTAGGAAATAGTCCATCAATTAGTAGCAGCTATGCATATGCGAAAAGCAAATGTTTTGTGTTCAGGGTTCCTAGGATCCTAATTCTTGAAGAATATTGTATATGAATATTCTGTACATTATTACGTATACTATATATTTTCATATGCAATATTACTCAGTAAGCACCATCTGACAGTAACATAACTGTCAGTATAATTTCTTGTCCAACAACATAACTGTAACATAACACAGTGTTTTTCTGTTACAATAATATAATTTAATTGTATTTAAAAATTATTTTAAAAAGCATTTGAGATTATTAATCATATAAACAAATAAAGTTTTGTGTAAATGTCCAGACATAAGTCCAGTCACTGGGACGTTTATCTTAGTTAACTTCAAAAATTCTTTCAAAGCTTCGAATCTTTGAAATTGTCAAAAGTAACGGCCTTACAGTAAAAAGAACAGGTTTATAAAACAGGTCTATCAAAGAATGGACCTCCAAGTTGATCCCCTTACTTACGAGACACCTCCTTGGTGAGATCAAATAACTGTCAGCTCGTACAAGTTTACAAAAAAATTCTTATGCGGTATTGCGCGTTATTGCGTCTGCAAATGGCGAGCTTATCACCTGCGATTAGCGGATTTATAGCAGACAGCAGCAAGTAAACAAACCGATCAGTTCTCAGTGAAATTCCCAGTTTTCAACGTGTATTGTCTCCCTAATTAAAATGCGTTTTAAAATTACGTTAGAATTACAACGAATATATATTTAATAATAATCACAAAAGAAGAGTTCAACATTACCTTTCGGAAATAAATACGTATCCACACAACTTCGTTCCACTCGCACCGAACCCGCGGAGACGAGCCGGCCCGAAACTCGAGACTTCTCCTTTACTTGACGACTCTCGCTTCCAGAAATTGAGACAGGAGGTCGATACGGCGAGAAACTCCAGACTGACTGACTGAATTACTGAAAAGCCGATATTTACCGGATGAATTTGCGCGCGCACGCGCACCATCCATGATTTCACCGGCGGCGCCATGATGGATTTATTCCACTATGTTCCGAATAGTCCGAATGTTCCGATCTGCTGACATCTTAGCTTAGCAGACAGCCGACAACGGCGACGAGTGATATGGATTTGACTGAACGGTGTCTTATTTTCTTCGCTTGCCTAGCGAGTCTCATCGCCGGCTCTATCACTCAAGATATCCTGGGATGCGGCGGCTTCCTGAAAAGTTATACCGATATCGACTTCAGGAAAGTGCACGTGAAGCTGTGAGTATCTAACTGGGCGAGAGGTTAGACCTGATCGCTATATCAGCTGCATCCTAATAAATGTTAACTGAATGTCAGAATTTTATGAAATAAATTTATCAGGTACACGAAGACTGGTAGTCTAAAGGATCACACCGAAGGCGCGCCTAACACTGGTTACTATTTTCTACCTCTGTACGATAAAGGCGAATATGTTTTAAAGGTGAGCTGGAAAGATGCACCATCATTGCTAGTAATTAAATAATAAATGACGCTCGATATACAAGAAATTTTATGAAATTTGTTTATTACGTGTAATAATGTATAGTTTATTTTCAAAAGTTTCTCTTGTTTTGAAAGGAATACGATTGTCATCTTTTATTAATTTATAAAATTTGTATAATTATTAGCTTCTGTTAGTTGACATTGTTAAAAAGTTTATAAAATGTTGTAAAATTAATATTTAATATATCAGGTAGAACCTCCCAGAGGCTGGAGTTTTGAGCCCACAGAGGTAACATTAAACGTAGACGGTATTACGGATGACTGCAGTCAGGGAAAAGATGTTAACTTTACGTTCAAAGGATTTGGTATTACAGGTCGTGTGAGTAATAAATTTTCTCCTGTTACGAGTAATATTTATCTGAAGATTATTATGGTTTAATTCTGATAATTTTTAACAGTAGACCCTGGTGAAAAAATTTTCGCTGAAATTATTCTACATTTTGGAACATTTCAGCGAAATTGCTGAACATTTGCTAAAATTTCACTGAAAGTGAATTGTTTAGCTAACATACTGAAAAATCGTTGAAACTGAACTGAAATTACTCTGAAATTTCTGTGAAATTTTTGCTGAAATTTTTCTAAAATTTTGCTAAAAATAAATTTTTCAGTTAAAAATCGCTGAAATTAAATTGAAATTTTTCTGAAATGCTAAAATTGTGCCGAAAAGTATTCCAAAACCTGGAATAATTTCAGCGAAATCCACACTAGGGGAATTTTTTATATATATTTTTAATGTGAGTTATTTAATTAATATGAATTATTTTCAGGTGATTAGTTTAGGTACTGACTCCGGTCCTAAAGGAATTACTATCTCCTTATACACAGACAGCAATAAACAAGATCCCATTAAATCGATGTTAACAGCAGAGGGTGGCATATTTTACTTTACTCCCATTCAGCCGGGAAAGTATATTCTTGTTGTGCATCACTCCAAGTAAGTGTACAGTCTGATGTTTGATGAATTTATTTTATGATATGAAAGATAGAAAATGGCATCAATTGTCTTTTTTAGATGGCTAATAAAAGAAAGTAAAATTGAAGTAACTGTACAAGAGGGAAACACAGAACTCGCGGATGGCAGCTTGGTAGTATCAGGATATGATGTTAGTGGCAAAGTTACTAGTGAAAATGAACCAGTGGCTGGTGTATCTTTCATTCTTTTTGGTGTAAGGTTTATTTTATTATTTTCGTATTACCAGTATATTTTAACACTTTGACTGCCATGGATATCCAGTTGGATACACATCTATGTAAGTTTAGGGCATCGCTGTACCTCAATTTTAGTAATGAATACATTTGCTATCCACTATCATCATGAATCAAGAATACTTTGCATTGATTTTATATGATATAATATGATTTTTCTAGACAAATCTATCAACTTTACAGAAAACTTTTATTTAAAAATATTTTAATATAAAAAAAATTTACTTGAAATTATATTATATAAAAAATAATAGTATGACGTTAAGGGACCGATTACAAAAATCCACGTGGCAGTCAAAGTGTTATTGATATTTTTCTAAATTCTAAAGTATTCTTTAATAGAAGTTTTCATAGAATAATTTTGTATACCTTACAGAATGGTATTGCCGAGAAGTGTGAGACTACTCCCATGAATAAAAACTTTGAATCCAGGAAACCACTTTGCCACGTGACTTCAGACAATACCGGTAGATTTATATTCCCCAGTCTATCGCCTGGCGATTATAAGCTTATACCTCACTACGCCGGTGCCCAGACAAAATTCGACGTTCAGCCACCGGAATTGTCTTTCAAAGTTAGCCACAACAGCGTAGTTCTTACTCCAGACTTTAAAGTAACCGGCTTTACGGTCGGTGGTTTAGTACTTAGCGCCACGAACGGAAATCCGTTGCAAGGAGCAAAGATATTCTTGTCACATAAAGAAGTTGCAGTCACAGATAAGAATGGAAAATACGTATTAGATAACATGAAAGCCGGCCAATATACACTTAAAGCGGAATCTGGTATGACAAATTTTACAAGATTTCTTTTAAATTAAATCGTTCACTGACTTCTTTGGAATTATTTGTACAACTATTTGTTCCAGCAAATGTACAATTTAGCGAGAGAACAGTCAAAATATCTCCCACCTCGCCTGAACTTCCTGTGCTGGTACCTTCAGCGTATAAAGTTTCGGGAAAAGTAACCTTGTCAGCGAAGGGGACACTGCATTTTCGTCGAATATCCATTCAGAACACAGCTGCTACATTTTATAAGGAGCTCGACACCAATGAGAAAACGGGAGAATATTCTGTATACCTTGCACCGGATAAATATCAATTGAGTGTAATTGTGAGCACGGAAGAGAAAACTAAGGGTCTACAGTAAGTAACAAATGTAAAAATAAATCAGATTAGATGTAAAGGTTTATGAAATTATATGCGTAAGATAGTTACGAATTATAAAAGTTTTATTATATATTTCTAGATTCTATCCACTACAACAAACAATTGACGTGACGTCTCAACCAATTACTAATGTCAACTTTTTACAATTAAAAGCCACATTAACGGGAACGGTGCACTGTTTGTCAGGGACAGATTGCAGTCAGGCCTCAGTTACTTTGAAAATACTCGATGGAGTCACGATAAAGACGGTACAAGCTAAAGGTGTGCCGACATAAATCAACGTTATTATAATGTTCTTAGTGGTTTAGTATAATTTTGAACTGCAATAACAAATATGGTCTTGTAAAATAAAAAGTATTCTCCAATTTTCTAAATCTTGTGTTTGCAGTAAGCTTGAAAGTTAATTTGATTTCAAGCAACCGATGTAAAATACTTCGTACCTATTTGTTATTGCAATAATGTCTGTTTAATTCGATACGATACTATCTCCTCTGTCTGTGAAGTTGTTTTTCATTACTTAGATGGCCAGTATCAGTTCACGGACGTTCTACCTGGCCACTATGAGATCTTCATCGATAACGACGTGTTTTGCTGGGAAAATCCCAGTTATAGGATTTCGATAACGTCGGAACGCGCCGAAGTACCACCGTTCAAGCAAACCGGCTTCTCCATCACCTTCATATCATCTCACGATACAATCGTGGAATATTTCGAGCCTAATAACACGAAACTAATAACTCTACCTCTGAATAAAGGTAGCATGAGGCATTGTGTGCCTAAATCTGGAACATACACTTTTATTCCGAAAGGTTGCCATATATACGAAAATTCCTCCTACACTTGGGATACAAGCAATCTCTCTCCGATCTTGTTGCATTCCACCGAACACACTCATAAAGGCAGTATTATAAGTTTAAGCATGCAAAACGATCTTAAAGTAAAAATTGAAGATGCAAACGACAGTGTTACGTAAGTTGCATTGTACATCTTGAGAAAAATTTTGTATATATTTTTTTACATTTGTATTTGAGTAATATTAATATTTTTATTAATTTCTTTGAGATATATAAAATGTATATACATACATCTTTGTTTATTAATATATTTTTTGATAGGATTGGTCCACTGAAATATGTAAAAAAAGATGGCGTATACAAGTATGAATTTGAGTTTAAGGCGAAAACGGATAATATGTACACTATCACTCCGTTATCAGACATTCTGCTTTTCAATCCACCGTCTCTGAAAGTTTTCGGCGTGAATGACTGTCATAATGACATCGCAAGTTTTGCTGGCGATTTGGGAAAGGTAGATAACTGTTATTATTTTAAACATATAGAATTCATAGCTCAAACGAGAATATTATTTAGATTATAGCCGGGCAGATTTCTCCACCGTTAGAAGGTGTAACTATACGAATAATTGGAAAAAATGACGAGTCTCCAATTCATACTTTAGTTACACAAAAAGATGGGATTTACAGCGTTGGACCTTTAGATGGGAAAATTGAATATAGGTATGTTGGCAATAATTTATTATTATTATTATAACAATTAGTTATCGTAAAATTAATAATTGTTTGTTTATAGTGTTACAGCTGAGAAGGAGGGCTTTGTAATCACAGGACCTGATGCTAAAGGAGTATTTTTGGCGCACAAATTGGCCGAGATTATTGTGCAAGTTTCTGATCACGCTGACGATTCTTCATTGCAGGTAACTCAATAAAATATTAACAGAAAAAAAAAAGAAAATATAATTGTATTATTTTTCAGGGTGTACTCCTTTCTTTGTCAGGCGGTCAAAGTTACCGCAAGAACAGCATAACTAATGAAGACGGAAAATTTATATTTAATTCGTTGTCACCGGGTGAATATTATCTACGACCTATGATGAAGGAATATCGCTTTGATCCGTCATCAAAGATGATTAACGTCGTGGAAGGGGCGACCGTCAATGTGAATCTATTCGGTAATAGAGTTGCCTATAGCGCTTACGGTTCCATTACATCTTTGAATGGGGAACCGGAAGTCGGCTTACTGGTCGAAGTTCAAGGCCAAGGAAATTGTTCCAGTCTCCAAGAAGAGGCCACGACTGAAGAGAATGGTAACTTCAGGATCCGCGGTCTTCAGCCTACGGTGAATATTTATGTTAAAGATATAACTTGCGCAATAATATAAAATGATTTTATATCTTATTGATCTAATTTTTACTTATAACAATTTATTAATTTTATAGTGCATCTACGCCTTCCGTCTGAAGCTGAACGTAGAGAGCAACGCTCATATACAGCGCACGAGCCCTAGTTCTCAGCTGGTGCAGCCGGTGCAGGACATCCACAATTTGCGACTGATCGCCTTTCATCCGATTTCGCGCACGGACGTCTCGGTGCATGTCACATCCGCCCAACCGGAACACTATCGTACGATCAAGGTGAAACTGTGCCGAGAGGACGCTCCCGATTCTCCGGTGCACATTTCCAAGTTGGACGTGCAGCAATCCACCAGTAAGAACACCGGCACTTATAACGCCGGTTTCCTGGTGCATTTCCCACCGTTACAAGCCGATGGCAGGAAGTACTTCGTCCAATTGGAGTCATCGTTGTCTCAGGCCGTGCACAAGTATCGCACTATTCCGGTTTACTTCGAGGCGAACTCGTCATTCAAATACGTCAAGTTGGCGTTCAACGCGGAGCGGAAAGTCGATCAGGGTGAGATGACTCAGACATCGGTGATCGCGCTGCCATTCATCATGATAGTCGCATTGGCGTTCATTAATCGTGAAAATCTGTGGGTTTGGTTAAACGCGCTACTGGAGAGACGTTCCAAGCCAGTGCCGAGCTCCAGAACGCCTGTCCAGGCCATTCCTATCGATCCTAGAGCGGATGATATCATAGTCGAACAAATAATGAATATTAACAAGAGGAAGACGAAGCCACGGAAAACATAGACCGTATTGTCATCGTTAGCACCATTATCATTTATACAGTGAGATTCGTTTGTATTGATCTCAAGAAATTATCGAAGATGCAAAGATCTTATCGTTCATTGTTTTATACATCTAATCGTTGTGTAATTTATACGCAATATCTACCACGATAGTCGTATGTGTCAAAAACAAAAAGACTATCTCGATACACTTAGAGTGTATTTAGATTTGTTAATATTTATACGTACGAACAATATTAATGAGATAATTGTGTTTGATCGGAGATGTATATAACGTGCATGAATTGTTTGTATGTATATCAAGAAACTTTATCACTGTAATAGTTTAATGTAAGAGACATGCAAACGTAAACTATGCATCCGATAAATCGTGATATAACCGTTAAGTTATATAAAGTAAGATGTACATACAAAAATTGCTGTTGTTATATAAATGGAATTGTTATTATAAATATTCTTACTTGCAAATAATTATGCAATTTTTACTCTTTCAAATACACGTTTTACTTTATTCTATAAATTAACGTAAGAACGAGAAGTAGAGGATGAATGTTTAAAGTATTTTATTTTGTGAAATATATTACGAGCTCAAATTTATACATCTACCTATTCTATATTTAGATAACGAAGTACGCCTGGAAAAAAATACAATAAGAGATGTAAAGCATGATGCATTAGAATCATTGTATCGGGGATATTAATCATTATATACGTACCACAGGATTTGCGTTGTACATGCATTTGTTAAAGTTTATGGCTATGATGCACTTGTCAGTACCCTCTGAAAATGTCGTAGACAATCATGTATAAAATGCATTGTGAAACGTAATTTTAATTAATTACATTTCATGTGCAAAGATTATTATATATACAGCTTTATTAATAATAGAATAAGTCATTCCGAACAATAGTTGCATTTTTGTTTTTTTCTTATATTTTTCTAATTAGACGACGTAATTTATCTCAACAAATTAATACTTGCCTATTTTGCGACACTGTTCGATCATTTCCATTCCAATATGTTTGTATGCCTGCGGCATCAACTTGGACAAGATCTTGTAGTTTATTTTGCCGTCTTTCTTCATCTAATCAAAAGAAGTTCAAGCTTTAGCAATCCAATTTTAATAATTGTATTATACTGTTTTTATAAAAAAAAAACTTATTTTACCGCTCCCCCTTTTTCCATTACACATTTGAAGTAACATGACAATGTTTTGTCGTTAGTCGGAAATTCGCCTAATTCTGCCCCATCTAGCATCTCTGTAAATAAAATCATTAAAATTATTAGATGATTTAATACATAATGATAGATGTAAGAACAGGAAAGTAGTACAAATTATTTTTGACGAGTACCAAACGATTTGATTATTTCTTTTATAAGAGGATATTTAAAATACATATTTCTTCTAACTTCAAATATGTTTTAGTACTTATCCCCCACTTTAATTCTTCAAAAAATTTGCGAGAAATCGAAAGTAGAAAAATTGTTTTATAATTATAACATTACTTTAATACATTTTTAATGCCTGCAATTATGTGAATATCAATTCGTAATTCAATAAAGAATTCAAAAACTTCCTCCCAAAAAAGGGAAGAAATGTTATCTATATGGACATATTTTTTGTATAATTATATATAATTATATATGAAACATTTTTTCCCGGATTTTGATGAAAATTTTTCGCCAATACTTAAATATCACTTAAGTGCCACTTGCTCATGTGAATTAGTGTGGGGGATAAATAGTATTTAAATAAGTTAGGCGAAATTCGTGTGTACATTAGTTGGTTCTTCTTTTGTTAGTAATAAATATTGAGGCCGTTAATTAAATGCTGATATTCTGAAAACATACCGTTTGTCGCGCCGGTTTCACCCATACATTTTTTTCGCAAATTTCCAGCCAATTTCCTTAATTCATCATGAACAGTACTCCAATCTATATCCTATATAAAATTATTATATCGACGTTTATAAAAATCTCTTTCGTAGGTATTTAAACTCATGTTCGTACTCACTTCTTCGTTACAACTCACGATAACGAGCTGCGTGAGAATCATAGAGGCACAGATGAGGATTAAGCTTTTTTTTGCCATTTCTCGTATTTAACACAATTGATATGAATTTAATCGAAAAATGTTTATTCGTCCATCTAGGATTACTAAATGCGCGACCGCGCTGAATCATCGAGAATTTATGTAAATCTTGGCGACGAAGTGGGAGATAATAATTAGCTATTAAAGATAAAAACCAGCTATCAGTTTTATTAATCACACGAATATATCGCATCAAAATAATCAGGAAATTAAATAAGATGTCAGATTCAGAGCGCAAATTTTGTCAATCATAATCGCACGCATGTTTTGGAAAATATTTTTCGAAAGTATTTCGAAACGATCTTTTCACAGATCTGATTATGAACTTCTATACTGTATGATATGTAAAATAATTAGTATCTCGCACGCAGAAACTATTTCTCACAGGCAAAAAAAAGTTCGAAAAGAGTACAAGCTTGAAAGGGTCCAGAATTATTTTAGAATTCCGGGGAAAAATGTACAATTTGTAATTTTGTATAAGTGTGCGGCTGTAAGCGAAAAGCATGACGGTAAACAAAACGTGTAATTTAAGAATCAAACAATGCATCCAATCTGTTTCCTAAGTAACAATCGTACGATAATTTCTTCCTGGTTTCGCGGCCTATAATTTCATTCAGTACATAGTTGGTGCCCGACGTCAAACACTATGATATTTGTATACTGCCTGACAAATGAAATGTTTTAGTCTTTTAATTATAACTTGCATTTTAATTATAACTGCACTAATCCTACGCGTTGTGTAACTTCGCGTTGTGAAATTATATGCAACCAGTCTTGCGGTCAAATCGTCTTCTACCGCAAGATTTGTGACTATCAAACAAAGGTTATTACATCGCCCGTAGAATTTCTCAGTCTTTAAAATCTATGTCTAATCTAGATCTTCACTCTAAAAAATATGGGTGCGAATTTAACATGCAATATTTAGATTCATATAATTTTCACCGTGTTTGATTGATGATTGTAAACCAATGTGATGTGGAATTAACACTGTAGTTTAAAACTCATGGTATTAAATCCATACCATGTTAATATTTATAATAATATTAATAATAATTGATGCGCAATAAATAAATGGACGAGACATCAGCAATATATTATTTAATTCTATCGACATTATTTGAGATCTGATGTACATAATAATATATGCTAAAAAAAAATCAAAATTAAAAAAAATAATTGTTTAGTAAATTAGTGAAATTTATTAAAATGCGCATGAAAATTAAATTTAAAAAAATTTGTTTATCATGGTTTGAATAAAATCAGGTCTGAAGGGGTTAATACTAAATATAATATAATCCACACTCATATTTTTTAAACAGTGTAATAATCATGACCTAGATCTAATAGTTACGATTTTTACGTCTTTTTCGTATTCACCGGGAGAGTCGCTTTGCGTTAAATCGTAATATGCTCTTCCACTTGCCGCACGCACACGATCTGCTATTTCTGTTCTCATCGTCACAAAGGACTCGTTTGCGAATGAACGTTTCAAGTGTGTCATAGTTGTAAACCTCTTCTTCCGTTGCGTTCGATCATCAAGTATGACCTCAACCGGCAATTGGAGCGTTTCACTGCCGCAATCTGCGATATCAAACTCGGTCTTGTCAAACGAGAGCGCCATCAATTTATCAAGTCTGCCAATCAATCCGATAGAGACACTTTATACAAATCGTAGGTCTTCCTGGAAAAAAAAAGAATCTCTGACGTCATAATTCGTACGAGAGCTATGTGCACTTCGAAATGTGTGATACATTTGTACGCGATTTGCAGCGAAGGTACAGCCCTTATAGAAGTTTAATACTGGAAGGTAGTGCTTAATTACTTATTTTGAGTATTAAAAGCACTATTGTTGAATGCTTTTAATACTCAAATAAATAATTTTTGGATGTTAAATTGACTAGTATTAAATTTCTGTTTGTGTGTGTAGAAATAATCCCCTTTTAAGGGAGGAAACAAGATGGTCGAAGATTATCGATTAGATCGCTGAATTCTTTATTTCATCGACACATTCGTATACGGTTTATTCAATACGGCATGTACAGCGGTTACATGATAAAGTGGAAAGTGGTTTTAAACGTAAAAACATCTCGATACGAAATTGTATCTTGAGCATTTTGTTCTTGGTCTTCTTACGCTGTCGTCTCCTCGCCCCGCTCATTAGAATAGATAGTAAGTCTGAAACGGACAGTGCGGTCACGCGTAAGATGAGGATAATTTTCATTGCGATTAAACAATATGAAATCACTTACCCTAGGAGATAGCTCCGCGTAGCATTTGTTGAACGCGTACGCGTATTCACAATTATCGCCCTTCGCTGCAAACAGAGAAGTAATTATAAGTTATTAATTGCTTTACGTAACGGGACACGAAGGATCGTGTGTAATCGAAAATAAAATGAAACAACTAAAATATCGAAGAATTTAAACAGAAAAGGTAAACGTTGAAAGATTAAAGTTCGAAGCTTTCGATATTGAAGAGGCTTTCGATAATTTCCCTCTATTCATAAATATAATATAATTCAAGAGACATAAAGATATCTTTAAAGGAGACTTTTGATCCACAATTTCTTTTTTTATTATTGTCAACATAATTACAATCGAAATGAGCATTAAAGACATCATTCTGTTTCTTGGATCGTCAATTCCACCCCATATAAAAATTTAATACTAGAAAATAAAGATTATAATTATTTTGAATATTAAAATTGTTCAACATCGAACAACAGTGTTTTTAATACTTAAAATAAGTATAATGAGAGAAATGTTTGATATAGTAACTATTTATTTCGTTGTGACTTACAAAAACTTTCTTTTACATTTTAATTTAAAAATTTTGTTGTTGTCACATGTTTTATTGTCACATATCAATAAAATAAATGGTTATTTATATTAGACATTTCTCTTAATATATGCAACTTCCAGTATTAAATTGGATTTCTGTATTCTCTTACAGTTTCAAATCCTCTTAATTTCGAAGCAAGTCTATTACTTAATATTTATATATTAATATACTCACTATAATATACTCACTATTAATTAATATGAAACTAATTTCAGTAATATTTTAAGGATTACTTTCGGCGCGATTTCAGAAATTTCGAGCACACGCAATCGAACGAACGAAAAAGAAAAGGACAGTAGATACCCAAATAGTTACCGATCCCCTTGCACTCGCTGATCGCTTTCTCAACCTCGGCTCTATAGGCGGGTATTCTCTGGAAGAACGTCAGCATCCCGTTCAGACTTAGCTCTCTCTTATCATCGACCAGACCGAATTGTTCCCAGAGACAATACATGTAGCACTGCGAGAAATCAGATGGGACAATCTTTAATTCCTGCAAGTCTTACAATATCTTCGTATTTCGTCGACCACGCGATGCTGCACGGAAAGAAGGTTTTACTGAAGTATCTAAAAATTTAACTAGAAATAGATCTGAAAATAATTTTTTTGAACTATCGAAATAATTATATATAATTCGCTCAAACTGATTGCTGGAACATCAACATTTTTTGCAGCATTGCTTATGTTTGAGTTTCCTGCAGAATTATTTTGAAGTCCAACAAAATTATTTTCGGATTTATATCTAGCTAAATTTTTAGATATTTCAACAAAATCATTCTTTCTTTATAGGATAATATTTCTTTTTTGCTAGATGTAAATGGTAATTCACGTGCCTCGTGTACTCACCTTCAATTGACGTGTTTCCGGCCATTGACCGTTTCTTACCGCTTCTATGTCGGCTAAAAAAGTACGTATTCCGTATATATTAATGTATATCCAATATATCCATTAATATATTTTACAAATAATTTTCATATTTAATTAGTTTCTTAAAACGCGAAATAAATATACTTTAAACGCATTATTAGAGTGCAAAATAGATCCACCATTCATTCTTTTTAACATGTGAGATGTTAATGTGAGACATTTTAATTTTAATTTTTTCTCTGTATTTTTAACGCTAGATAAAAAATTAAAATAAATTTAAAATATCAAGTCCAAAGAAAAACACGCTCACGCAATTCATCCCCCACCGCCGGATAGTATTGAAAAAAAAACCACCCTGAACTCCCGAACTCTGAAATAGTTTTATCGACTTAATTCGAAGGATAGTGTGTCAGTTTCGCGAGCATCAGCTGTACAACTTTATGCGCCGTCGCGATAATTAAAAGTGCGATCGATAATTTTATTCACATTGGGGTGAACGAACTCTCTCGTTGAATAATATACCTGTGGCAACTCCCGTTTGCGTTTGGCAGGCGTTCACGACACTGGCTGCGGTCGCGATCATCTGATCGGAAACGAAGCTGGGTCTTGTCTGTAAAATAGATCGATGTCATTGAGATTAATAGGTAGTAGTTGAGAGATAGGTAATGAGAGACGAACACTCTTGCAGCAGCTGTGTTGGTGGATTATGATATATTTTTTTTACACACAGCAACTTATGTCCATTTCTACCAACGTAGATTAACTTTCATCTCGGTTTAATTTATTTTATCTTCTTCTAATTTTTAAAACTAAAAAAAATAAACAGTAAGTTAATCGAGGTTGAAGTTAATTACATTGGTAGAAACGAAAATTAACGGAGAGATATTGTCTGTAGATATAATTATTTCCCTTCATTATTGTTTTCCAATATCTGATTATTTTTGTAATTATGTCAATATTAATTTTTCGTTTTCATAAAAAATTAATAATAAGTCAAATCGAAATTAATCTACGTTGGTAAAAACTGATATTAACGAAGAGAATGTCTGTGTATAATTATTCTTTTTCGTTATTATTTTTCCAATATCGGATTACTTTTATAATTATTTTAAAATCAATTTTTCATTTCCGTAAATATCGTAACACTGTGTACCGTAAAAGAATAAAAAGAGAAAAGATATTATTCCTTCTTGACTTAAAACATTTTCTTACATAGAAAATTTTAATTGCTATTTTGATACTAAATAACAAAATCAAGCAAATAGCGATTTAAAATATCAAGCAAAAAAAGCGAAAAAGAAAGCATCGCACAAGTTATTGAACGCGTAATTAATCCTTGACCGCCAAAATTGACAGCGATCGAGAAAAACCACCCCTCGATTGCCAAGTTTCTACCCAGTTTTTGCCAAGTTTCGTTGAAGCTCCGAAATACATAATCATCAGACTTCTTTGATTTTGGCAATTTTAAAAATTATTTAAAAAAATAAAATAAAATTCTATTGAACTTTTTCATGTACTTTTAATTTTGTTCTCGAAGGGGTATAATTTTCCTTCAAGGTCCCCAGATTCGCCTATGCACCCTTTTGCCACGTACCCCGCAGGACACGATCCACGCCTGAAGGAGGAAACCCAGGACGACCGTGAGAAGCCTCATCCTTGGTGTCTGTCAAATGTATTCGTATTCCTTATCACTTTTACGGAACGTTCCTCCTCGCTAACTGCCGTCGGTGGTGCGAGCGTATCTTTGCCCGCGGCAATCCCGTTTCCGGCGCGTGTCGATGTGTGAAGACGTACGGAGTGCGCGCCGTCCGCGAGGCGAGGGTGCGACTGAACGTCGGAGTCGAGAGGCCGAGTGGCGACACGGGTAGCCGAACGGGGGTCGGGATGAGAGATGAGGCACGGGGTCCAGAAGCCGAGAGAGTGACAGAGGTGGAAGCTGCAAGCCCTGCCGCGCGTCCTGAAAGCTGATTCGAGAGCAGGTCGCAAGCTGTTATCCTTCTCTCTCTCTTGTTTTCTTCTTCTCTCGCGCGCCGCGCCGCCCTTGCGCTGTTTTCACGCGAACCGTGTTCGATGATAGACGCTCCTGTCATCAGCATCTTTTTAATTCGATTGTTTATTAACCTTTCATTACCTGTGTGGAGTATCGAATACGACACTTATAAGCCCTTACAAAAATCCAATACTGGCCAGTTTGATACTGAAAGATAGTGATTGATTATTTATTTTAAGTACTAAAAGCAAAGCTGAACAATAGTACTGTTGATACTCAAAATGAGTTACTCTCTAAATTCTTTGGAGTGAAATCTCACTTTAAAAAATGAATATTAAGCCAGTCTTGGAAAAGAAAAAATTTTTAAGAGTGAGATTTACTCTAAAAGGATATCAAAAAGTAATTATTTTCAGTATTAAATTTACTTTCCAATATTAAACTTCTACAAGGAAATTTGCTAAAATTGTTTATACATATTATTATACTTAATACAAATTAAAAAAAAAGTTTTTTGAATATTTTTTATCTAAAGGATTTATATAATATATTATCAGTTTTTTATTTAATTGTAAATCATTAAAAAAAATAAAAATTGAGATATAATGTTGGGATGTCGCAAACACTCCCCCACGCGAATAATTACGTTAAAGAAAACCATACGAGTAATGTAGGCTAATCTCACGTAACATTACACGTATATTTGATATGAATCCCGAGAGATTTCGAATATGAGGAAGAATAAAAATAAAAAATAGAGCGAATATTTTTTATTCACCTTCTAACTCGAATAAAATAACACCGGTTTAATCCGACAGATAGATTTATATATTTCCGAATATTTAATCCTTTCAACGTTTCGTTAATTATACTTTTTTTATTTTGCAAAAAATTAAATTTTTTACAATTACAGAAAGTATTTTAATTATGGCAACAAATTTCTCAACAAACTCGTAGTTTCTTTTCTTAAAAAAAATTGTAGGAATTTCTAAAGAATATTTAAAAAGGGAAATCATAAATATCTAACCCTTGATTTTTTCCCAATTTCCAGCTGTGCATCCCAGCTTTGTGAAGCCTCTCTCTAATTGTATCCATGCTGCACTTAAGAGCACAGGTGCTACTATTAGCGATTTTTTTCGATTGGAGTTCTTTTTTTTTATTGATGCACTCAATCGACAGTGCGATCAAAACGTCCCACGTCACACTGACGCGATATAGTGCGCTCTTTTCATCATGCAAAGATAAATTACCGTCTCCTCGATATAGAAGAGCTTTCGATTCTAGGCCAGGTCACATACATAGACAGATTTGATTGGCGGATGTTACTAGTTTACGATCCGACCCTACGTAATATCTCCTCTATCCTATGCGATGTTGACACGAATACGACTCCTGTGTCTCTCTCCTCAATCTTCATCTTTATGCTGTACCAAATTATTCTGTCGAGACTATCATCGTTATTTTTGTCCTAGTTACAAGATCTATCTGAAGATAAATAAATGTTATTCTTAATATCACAATATTTATCATGCATTAAAAAATTTTTAATTGAAATTATAGAAAGGGCAAATTATCCTGTCGCGAATTATCGAATTTATGGAAAAAGCAAGGAGAGAAATTTTCTCGTAATGAATATTAATAATTTTAATTTTTTTTTAATTCTTTCTTTAAGAAATTTAATATGGAAGGTAGTGGATTAATTACATATTTTGAATACAAAAGTACACACACACAAACACAAAGTTGTGTTCAGTGCTTCTAATATTCAAAATCAGTAATTAATTCCTATCTTTCTATTAAATCGAATTTAGTTAAGGATTAACAATCCTTTTAATCAATTCGTTTACTTCACAACATTTTATAGCGATTAACATAAAAGTAACAATTTTGAAAAATCCTCTCTGCAGTTAAAAGAAAAAATTATATCTTCTATCTACATATATTTATACATTTATTTCAATGCTGTCTGACCGATGTAACCCATTTCTACTTTGTGCAGACAAAACGAGATAGAATACAGAAATGATCGTACAGAAATGAATTTTACGTTCTATTTTATTGTTTCTAACAGTAAATAATTAAAGATAATTCGACTAAACTTCTGCAATAATTGTTAGGTATATATATATAATATTTTATACTGTTTTTTATTAACACAAATAGAATTATTAATTTTTTTATATACGAAAATTTAAGAAAATTAGATCAAGAAGCAATTATATAATTTGAAATTTCGCTTTAAATGATTCTGCTTGAATCAATCTAATCAGAATTTGGTCGAAGTCACCCTTATCCTATCTTATCATATTATCTCTATATGAGTAACATGTGTTACACCTGCAGATATACATATTGCGCATCTTGCAGAAAATTAGGGAAATTAGATTTTACAAAAAGAGAATTAAAATAATGTGCTCGTAAGATACATTACTTTATTAATGTAATATACATATAAAAATACATTACTTTATTACAATATAAATACAAAATTACAAAATAATGGAATTCTGATTTGAAATTCGATGCCGATAACAGTTCGTTTATAGAAGGTTTAACGCGTTTTATTGATTAACGATTTTTATTTTACGCCTGGGCGTGTAATTTCGGACGCTGAAAATGTAAGGGCTCAGACAATAGAAATAACCCAGATAGCATAGATAGTTCAAAAAGAATTCAGTCGTAAATATGTCATCAATTCTGAATTTATTATCATCAGATGCAAAAAGAATTCTTTCTTTTCAGAATTTTTTAGAAAAACAATTCTTTTGCATCCGAAAATAAACTCAGAACTGATGACGTACGACTGGATTCTTTTAAATTTTGAACTCTATGTCCCAGACAACACACAATATTTATAAAATATTTACAAAGTATTTATAAATATTT